>NC_090440.1:1380519995-1380824715 GCF_031143425.1 Pleurodeles waltl
TTCCTCACTGGTGTCAGGAGCCAACGCAAGTTTGGATAGCCAGAATCACCTAGAGAAATGGTCAATACAGAGTCGTCATTGTAATGTCCCTTAGTCAGACAGGCTGGTAGTTCTGCAATGTGTTAGTTAGTGACAGGCAAACTTACCTATGATCCACCCTCTTTCCTCTTGTAGTTGTTCCATCTTCTGTGGCACACTACTGTTCCTCAAAACAAATGGATCATGGACAGAACCCGGAAACATGGCATTCACATGGGAAATGTACTGGTCTGCAGTAAATACCAATTGGATGTTCATGGAGTGAAAGTTCTTCCTGTTTCTGTACACCTGTTCACTCATTGGGGGGATGATAGCTATGTGGGTGCGATCGATGGCACCTATGACATGGGGAATGTTTGCAAAGGCATAGAAGTCAGACTTGTTGGCAGGGTGGTCAGCACTTTGGGGGAATCACACATAGGATTGCAGATTTTGTACAAATGCATTCAGAAATCTTGTCAGTACCTGGCTGAACATTGGCTGGGAGAAACCAGCACCCATGCCCACTGTCACCTGAAATGAGCCTGTGGCCAGGAAACAGAGTGCGGAGAGCACCTGCACCTCAGTTGGAATGGCATCCTGATTACGATCTCTGGGAGTCAGTGCAGGATCCAGTAATGCACATAGGTCCAGAATAGTTGCACGTGTGAGTCTGAAGGTGATTATGATCTGACGCTCCACCATGGTCCCCATATCCACAAGTGGTCTGTACACCAATGGTGCCCTTCCTCGCCACAAGGGTTGGTACCTATGAGGGGTAAGAAAAAGGAGTGATGTGCACACATACACTGGCAGATTTGTGACATACATGCTGTGCATTCTTCATAGTAGTGTCTGTACAATAACTGCAACCTGACAGAAGTACATGTATATCACTAGGATGGAACGGAGTAAATCATGTGTGATCATATACTCAATGGATAGAGGCCTATGTGCTTCATATGGCTAGTAGGCCCAGCATTGTGAGTATTATGAATTTCAGGATGCGTACGTAATGGCAAAATGTCTGCCCACTGTAGTTCTGCCCCTTCGTTTTGGAAGTGACCTAATACTGCTAGCGGTTGATGTCACAGCGTACAGCAGTGTTGACCGCTGTTTGCACTCTCATTGGCTAACATGGATGCCAATGGGGAATCCTGGCGTATCATGATCGCCGCCGGCGTTGACGGTGCATACCGCTGTGGAACGTATGTGCGTTTATCATCGTTTGATCACTTGACTCCCTGATCTTGTGCGGACAGGTACTCCACTCTGTGTACTGCTGTGGCCTCCCTCTGGTTCCACATGGTGCAGGGGAAAGGGCCCCGGCCTTCACTCAGGAAGAACTGGAGAAACTTGTGGAATGGGTCCTGCCCCTGTATGGCAGACTCTACGGCCGGCCAGAGGTACAGGTGAGTCTGGGTTTGGGGGGCACTGTGTGAGTAATGGATGGAGTGGATTGCACAGATGTGTGCTCCTGTGAGCCAGGATGGGCCTTGGTGCTTGGTATTCTGCGTGCCACTGTCCTGCATGCCTGGGAGTACTGTCTGTCCTATGTCTGATAATCTGCCAGCTGTTGCCATTGTGCAGGTGCCTGGCCTCTGTGTTCCATTTCTGTGTCACCCGACTAGGTCAGTGCCCACCAGAAGAGGGCACAATGGCATGCCATCGCCAAGGAGGTACGGACCCTGGGGGTCTACAACCGGCGGAGCACCCACTGTCAAAAGAGGTGGGAGGAACTGCGGCACTGGGAGCGGAAGATCACTGAGGCCCCGCTGGGGAAGTCCTCCCAACGTGGAAGGGGTGCCCGTCGGGCACTGACCCCCCTCATGGTAAGGATCCTGGCGGTGGCATACCCAGACCTGGATGGGCGCTTGACGGCTGCACCGCAGTCACAAGGGGGTGAGTACTCACAGCCCATACTTCAGCCTGGAAGGATGAGTGTGTGTGCGATAGGGCTCATGTTGCTTAGAGCAAGGAATTTGACTGGTGTCCAGCTACTGTCTGCTCCCCAAAGGGTGTAGGGGTGTCCCTGTCAGGTTACACCTACCTCAGCTCCAATACAATTTCAGGGGATGGGTGTAGGTCAGTATACTGCTCAGTAGTCAGGGCCATGGCCATGGGCATAGTGCACGGTGCTGCCTGTTGGGTGTGTCTGCTGGGTAGGTGTATTTCTGGCCATTGTGTATCAGCTACTTACAAGTGTCTCTCCTGTTTTGTCTCCCCATCCCCGTTCTCTTGTGTTTCGTTAGTACAGCATCAACATCAGGTGAGGAAGCTGAGGCACCAGCAAATGGGGAGGCAGCGGCCCACGGATCCTCCGAGCCAGAAACAACGGACGCCCATGGGACCAGTTGGTGGGAGGGCGAGGGGACTTCCACGGGGGAGGCTACTATCACAGGAGGTAGTGACTCTGAGACCTCCTCCGAAGGGGGTCCTCCGGCGGTGGCAAACCCTAGTGGACAAACCACTACTGTGAGATCTTCCGCCACCCCCATACCATCAGCGCCCTCCCTTCTGCTTCCCACCGAGTTGCCCGTGCCTGCCCACCCAGAAGGGTGGGCGTCTCCTTCGCCCCAGGCACCTCCTCCCCTGCCCCAGTCAGCCCTGCTGCCCTCAGAGGAGGCTATTGACCTCCTGAGAACCATCTCTGTAGGGCAGACAACCATTGTCAATGCCATCCAGGGTCTGGCTTTTGAGGTGCAGCAGACCAATGTCTATCTGGATGGCATTCACAGTGCTGTGTCTGCCCTACAGAGGTCTTTTCAGGCTCTGGCCTCCTCTTGGATGACAGCCAGTTTCCCTGGCCATTCCGTCCCCCCTCCAACCTCCTCTACTCCTTCCAGCACCCCACTCCCTTCACCCGTCCAAAGCACACAATCAGACCCGCTTACAGGCACATCAACACACAAGAAGCACACTTCCAAACACAAGCACCACACCTCCCACCACAAGCATTCACACAGCGAACAGACACCTGCACACACAACGTCCACTTCCCCCAGTGTTCCCGCCTCTTCTGCCTCCCTGTCTGTCCCCTCAACATCCACACCCTCATACACTGCACCTTCACTCACTGTTACTGCTCCTCTTCCTGCACTCACCACAATAGCAGACAGCCATACATGCACCCAATACACCACACCTGCACTCACCACCTCCCCTGTAGTTGACACATGCAGCACACTCACCGGACTTGCAGACACCCACCCAACATACATCCATACTAGCTGTCTGTCTTCTCCTACTGTGTCCACCCCCACCTCCCAAAACACACAAACGCACCAAGACACCCACCCATCAGACATCCACCACACCACAGCATACTGAGCAGTCGCCTGCACCCACTACACGCACACCTACACCCCATACATCAACTCCCTCTGCCTCCACTCCCACACCCTCATCCACGCCCACCCCAATTGCTCCCAAAAAACATTTCCTCTCCCGTGCAGACCTGTTCTAACCCACTGGCCCACACCGCCTTGTCCCGAAACGTGCCCACCTCCTTGCCCTTTCCGCTCCTTCCACATCACAGCCCACCTCGGTCCAGCCTTCCGATTCCCGTGCCCCTTCTCCGGTGAAGAAGAAGGCCCGCTCAGAGCCTAAGGCATCCAGCTCCACCCGAGCCAACCAGCCCCCACTCCCTTCATAGGAGAAGCCCACTCCCCCTCCAACCTCCTCACGCAAGTCTAAGTTCAACCCCCCTCGGAAATGCCCACCCCCACACCCCAAACCCCCCTTCCATGAGGTTCCTGGATCCCCATATGGTGCCCCGTTCAGTGGAGTACCCAGCACTTGTGGGAGTCAGGTGTGGCCAGTTGTGGCCAAGGACAAATTACTTTTTATGGACTGGCCATTGGCCCTGTTGGCACTGTTTTGCTCAATGAGCTACATATTAAAGTTTCTGTGTGGCCTCTGTTTGGGCTGCACACAGTTCCACCCTGGTGTTTGTTTTAATTATTTATGGGTGTGGGGCAATTGTATATACTATGGTCAAGTTACAGTGGCCTTCGGTCGGGTACGTTCCTCTTGGTATGGGGTGTCTGACTTGTGCTGCTGGGAAGGGTTGGTGGGGCATTGCAGAGTGGGTGGAGTGGGTGGCAATGTAACTTTGCCCTTTCCTCCCTTGTGTCATAGGTTTTGGTACTTACTGTCGTCGTCTTCGTTGGCGGTCTCGGTCGTGTAGATATATGGCAAGGAGCAAGGCTGGCATGATCTGCAGCTCTCTGTCCATGGCTGCCGCTGCACGTTTTGTGGAACTCCCGTGAGTGTTTCCTTCTATTTGTTTCTTTTCTGCCTGGCTTTGTGTGGCGTGGTTCCCGCCTCGGGACTGGAAGCGGAATGGTGGTTCATAATTTGATGGGCGGGTTGGGCCTTTTCGACGGCCTGTGGGCAGACTCTGCCATCGTCAGCAGGACTCCTTTCCTGGTGGTGGGTGGTGCACGGGCTGCGTGTGTTTCGTTTGCTTCATTATTTGGCGGTCCGGCCCGCTCCTCTGTTGGCGGTTTCTACCACCACCGCCGGCGGAGCGGAACGGACTGCCATGTTCATAATGAGGACTCTATCTTTAATATTATAAGGCGACCACCTAAAATAACCAACAATATGATCTTGGTAGCTATGTAAAGTCTATTTCAAGTGGTGCTTTCTAGGGTTGTGCGAAATTTGCATAATTTGCTTGTTAAGTAATTACGCAAATATTTTGACACAAGGACACATTTCACCCTTAAAAAAGTGCAATATAACAAAAAGACCACGGACAACAGACACCTAAGTTCTGTTGTTCCCATGCAAATAGAACATAACTAGGTAGCGTGATATAGCGGAGTAATTTCAGGATTTATAGATATTGGTAATTCAGTTTCAGATTAACACAGATTGGAAGGTAATGTGAAATAACCTGGGAATCAGTGCCGGAATCGAGTTGGTGCTACTGGTGCTGTTACAATGTACCTGCTGGAGAGAGATGGAATTTGGCTAGTGGCACTTTTGATTCATAGAATAATACAGAGGGTTAATGTGCCAGTTGCAAAGTACGTGCAACACGCCGCATAATTGTGTTTTATGTAGATAGTTCACATAAATCTGTTAGTTACTTATAATCCTTCTGAAAAGACACAGTGGTGCTTTTGTAAGTGATCAATGAACTGGCATCAAACAGTTGCATAAAAACTGCAAGGTATATAGGGGCGTGGCTGGAGGTCACGCAAGATGGCCGCTGCTCTTTAGAGCTCCGTGAGGCTTCAGCACTTCCTGGAACGAGGAGATGTTTTCACTTCAAAATGATTAATTTATTCAGCATTTTTAAGCACTGGAGCTCTGCTGCTGCAAAAATATGCCTTTATCTTACAGAGACATCAAGTTTTGAAGTCATTTCAGAGACTTCATGTGAGGGCCTGAGGTAATTATCTATCTGCCTCATTGGTGTTTCACTCCATAAGCCTCTGCACAAACCTAAACTTTCACAGAAATGTTTCTATTTGACTTTTAACTGTTTGCCTGGATGTCATTCTACAAATCTAATTTCCTCTGCAATGGAATATTTATTTCCTTCTGACAGCCAGCTGAACTTTTGACCTCTCTCTTCAAACACATTTAGCTGAGGTTTTCAACTTTCAGTATTCACTGCCAGCTCTTGTTGTCAAGGAGCTCTTTCAAATTTCTCTTGATAACATGGTAAATGCTTTCCTTTGACAGAGGGGATTTTTCCTTTTCAGAAGGTTCCCTTAAAACTAGTCACCAATTGTTTGACTAAGTGCAGTAAAGTGCTTTGCTCTTGTGGTATTCTGTCATGCCTGTTCTGAGAGAATAATGTAGGATTTTCTATTTATATATTTTTTATTATATTTTGCTCTGTTGTTGGAAACTTCTCGCAGCAGCTTCTCATCTTAATATAATTTCATCATCATCGCCATACTACTGGCTTCCTATCACCAAATTGCTGTTGGCTTTTATGGGGAGACCACATAATTCTCAGAGCAGCCAGTCATCCTCTTCCTCCAAGTCTAATAAATCCTCTTCGTGTGGTGCGCTCACATATAACTAAATCTTCTCTACCATCAGCTTTAACAATGGATAGTGCTACAGACTTTTTAAAGGATAGCGCCTCTTCATCTGATGCTGCTGGAACAATTATGAAAAAACACCTCCTCCGTCAAGCGCCCCAAAAGATACATTGATTCTCCCTCAAAATCACCTACACATCTTACTGTAGATGATGTCATGGAGAAATTGAATGCATTAAAGCCCTTTATGATGGACACTAATGCTTCTTTGGAACGTATTGAGGAGCAATGGCCCCAACACGAACAACGAATTTGTACTCTGGATCAGAGAGTCAGTAACCTTGAAGATTGTAACACTGTCAATCCTCAGATCTCCAAGGATATAGCTCAACTTAAAAGGCTTACTGAAAACTTAGAAAATAGAAACAGGAGAAATAATCTTTGCCTTTTTGGGATTCCAGAAGGTTCGGAAGGCTCTAACATGATTGCATTCCTTCAAACAGCAATACCTTCAATTCTTCGCTTGCCTTCTCCCCCTTCCCGTATCTATCCAACGGGCACATCGTTTAGGTCCACATACTTCAACTGGCCCTCGTGCACATCCTAGAGGCATTATTATTCTCTTTCTCCAATTTACTGACTTGATGCAAATACTCTCGGAAGCCAAAAAGATGGGCTCTTTGCTATGGTCAGGTCATAAAGTGTTTTTCACACAAGACTTCTCTCCTGCTACAGCTGCACATCGCAAACAGTTTTTGGACTTACGTCCACAACTCAAATCCTTGAATATTCGATATGGTCTTCTTCACCCATGCCTTTTCAAAATTACATTCAAGGACAAATCTTACTCGTTTGAGGAACCTTCAGCACTACAAACTTTTATTAACCAACACAAAACAGAAGCAATGGAACTAGGAGCATCTGCAATTACTTAAAGAGATAATTTAATTTGTCTTTAATGTCTTTTCTTTTTTTTTCTGGACAGTTTAGTAGCAATGGTTATGTTTAGTATTTATATCCATGGTTTTCCTTCTCTGCATCTTCTTATTTTCTTATATATATTTTTTTAGATAGTGTTCTTTGTGGAATCCTCATGTTCCTTTCCCAACTGTATCCCTTTCTCACCATCCAAATTGTTCTACTACACGTTCCACTGGTAAGGTTTGATTTTTATTGTTCTTCATGTCACACTCCCTTACTGTAGTTATTACGTTATTTGGTCTCCTGAATAGTACATTTTTCGTTTGTATGTTTTTTTTTTCTTCCATTTAACTCGCCTCCATATGTTTTAATATCTAATATCACTTTACTTGTGCTGAAGCCACTCTTGCCTGTCTTTTCAGGTTCTCCGCTGTCCCTCTACCTTTCGGGGTATTCACTTTCTATCTTGCCTTCTTTAGCTTTCGTGGACTTCAGTCCCTGTATTGCCACATCCATGTATATACAACTTCTGGAGGTCATCTTCCTCCTTTTCTTTTTCTTTACTATCTTGTTTCTTTCCCATTTCTTTGCATTTGCAAAATAGATATGCCTAGTTTTTTCCTTGTTACAGCAGTTGTTTATTAATACTTCTTGTTATGCAACTGAGAACTGTTACTTGGAATGTTAAGGGGCCTAAACACCCCATTAAACATCAGCGTGTCTTATCTCACCTAGCTCGTTTGAAATGCCACATTGCTTTGTTGCAAGAGACTCACCCCAACGACTCTGAGGCAATTAAGCTTAAAAATCAATTGGTGGGGGACATTTTGTACTCCCCTTCCACCACAAACAAAAACGGGGTAATTTTACTCTGTCATAAGAATCTCAAACCCACCATAATTTCACAGCATCAAGATACAGAAGGTCGCTGAGTACTTGTTACATTTACAATTGACAATATTTCTCTTACTATCCTAAATATATACGGCCCCACGCATCCAGATCCAAATTTTGGGAAGAATCTTTCACATATTGTCTCTGAACATTCCTCAAACAATTTACTAGTAGGTGGTGACTGCAACCAAATTCTCGATTAATTTTTTGGAAAGACGTTCCATCTCACGTTTCCTTTCACATGCCTCCCACAAAGCTTTTAAAAACTTTATTTTACAGCATTCTCTCTCTGATTCCTGGAGAATAAGCAATCCCGACCTCTTGGAATACTCTTTTTATTCTCCTACCCACCGTTCCCATTCTAGGCTTGATTATATCTTTCTGAGTAAAGGTTTATTGCAACATATGGTCAACTCTAAAATCGGTGCTATTTTGATCTCAGATCACGCACCTGTGATTACTGACCTTGATCTTTTTCTTAATGGTTCTAAAACATCTTCATTGAGGTTTAATATCTCTCTACTTTGAGATGCTACTTTTATCGCTTCCTACAGTAAGTTTATAGCAGAATACTTCCACATCAACGATAGTGATCAACTTTCATTTTATTTTGTGTGGGATGCATTCAAAGCAGCCTCTAGGGGTTTCATCATAAGTTAAGCTCACTCAGAAAAAAAAGTCTGCTCATCAAAAATCGACTTCCATCTTTGAAAATATAAAGTCCCTAGAACATGAATACTATACTCACAAAACTAGTAAATCACATCTTGAAGCACTAGTCTCAGCTAAAATGGAGTTTAACCAATATACCACTGAACAAGCATGTGGCACCCTCCTGAAAATAAATGCCAGATATTATGGTGGTAACAATAAAGCTGGTTCTCTTCTAGCTCGATATTTGAAACAAAGAAAATAAAAAACAACTATTAAATCTATCACAGATAACAATGTTGTTAAACACTTTAGAGATAAAAATATAGCATTGTGTTTCGCTTCTTACTATAAGAACCTGTACACTCCAGAACACACACCAACAGTTGAATCTCTCAACCAATATTTCTCCAATCTCAAACCAAGAGACCCATTGCAGATTGACCTCTCACCTTTAGACCAACAAGTTACCGAACTATATACAGCTTTACAATCTCTCCCCAAGGGTAAGGCTCCAGGCCCAGATGGCTTCACAGTAGAATTCTTTATTCAGTTTGCTAAGTCTCTCTTCCCCAAACTCTTTCAATTAGTTAATCACTTTATAATGTCAGGTTCTGCATCTGGCTCATTTACGGAGGCCATGATTTGTCTTATTCACAAAAAAGATCGGGATGCGACTGACTGTAAAAATTATAGACCCATATCTTTAATTAATACTGATTGTAAACTCTATGCCAAAGTTTTAGCTCTCCGTTTACTCCCATATATACCTGACCTTATTGATTCTCATCAATCTGGTTTTATCCCTAATAGAAATGTAGCAGATAATTCCCGTACTTCTTTAAATATTATTAACAAGGCATCTAAACTTAAGATTCCTCTGGCAGCTTTACCATTGGATGTGGAAAAGGCCTTCGATAGGGTCTACTGGGGTTTCTTGTCGAAGGCATAGGAATGGCATTGATTAGGTACTAAATTCCAACATTTTGTATCCATTCTTTATTCCTCACCATGTTCCTCGGTTATAACAAATGATATCCAATCTCCTTTCTTCCCTCTTAAAAGGGGTACTCGTCAGCGATGCCCATTATCTCCTTTATTATTTACTTTGGCTCTTGAACCTTTTCCATACCAATTAAAAACGTCTGAACAATTTACGGGGTTTCAAATTATTAATGCCCACATCAAATTTATGGCATATGATGATGATATTCTTTTGTTCATGTCTCACCCTGGCACTTCACTTCCTGCATTCCTGCATGAGCTCAACTTATATTCTGATGTATCTGGCTATAAACTTAATATAGACAAAACAGTGGTTTTACCAATTAATGCTCATTGCACTGGCTCTGTAATCCTTGATGCAGGATTATCTTGGAATTCTTCTAAGATTCAATGCCTGGGGGTATGGTACTGCACTACTCTCAAGGATACATAAAATACTAATTTAGAAATCTTATCTGCAAAACTTGTAGATCTCACACAGAAATGGTCTCCGTTATATCTCACGTGGTGGAGCCGCTTGGACACCATTAAGATTATGCTTCTCCCTATCATTAACTTCTTCCTTATGATGCTTCCTATTAAGATACCTAAACTATTTTTTAAGTTCAATTGATAAAATTCTATCCAAGTTCCTGTGGAACGGTAAACAATCCCGAATCTCTCTCTAGAAATTAATACTTCCTAAAGTACAAGGTGGAGTTAATTTTCCTGACTTTTTAACTTATCACAAATCTTTTGGCATTAAGCAAATACTTCCCTATTTAGCTACACTCAATGATGCCCCATAAAAGCTATGGTTCTCTTTGGAAGAAACATTTATTTCTCCCTTTTCCCATAAACACATTATATTTATGTCTATCCCCCAAAATTCTGGTTGCCCAGCACTATCTCCCATTCAGTCAACTTACTGAAACCTTTTTTTATTTTGCATCTTACCCCCATTAATCAATTCCTTAACAGTCCTATTTGGCACAATAGTTCTTTTAGGAAAAAAGGTAAAACCTTGTGTTGGAAGGCTTGGATAACTAAAGGTATTCTTCTCATTTCCCAATTATATCATAAAGACTCTCTCATTCCTTTTACTATTCTCTCAGCAATTTATAATCTCCCTATTCGCATGAAATCCCAATATATCATTCTTTCTACTCTGGTCCAAGAGGCCCTCAATAAACGTATACATCATAATCATTCTTCTCTTGCATCATCTCCACACCCGATTGGAACTTCTAACTATCCTAGGGCAGCTGGAATTTATAAACTTTTAAGAACATCTGCTTCACCTAGACTCAAATCACCTATTGAGACATTGTGGTAATCAAATCTTGGTGTTGTTTGGCCAACTGTTTTATGGGATAGAATATGGTATAAGATACATTCCACTGCACGCACTGCAAGCCTCACGCAGACCCTATATTTGTTTATAATAGACTTTTCTTCACTTCTGTACGCCTTTACAAACTCAAACTTGCACAAAATGACAATTGTTGGCGCTGCCACACTCAGCAGGGTACTGACTTTCACATTTGGTCCTCAATATGGTCTCGCATTTCAGCAATAGCTCAGATCTCCTTACCAATGTCATATGAATTACTGTTTTTGGGTGGCATATACGATATCTGGAGTAAATTCAGGCCTCTTGGAAAATTGGCGGACCTTTTGCTTTCTATTGCAATCTCTATTATTACTTGTAACTGGAAATCTTTGGAGAACATTACTCTCAAACAGTGGTGGAATTCTGTATGTTATCATCATAGACTTGACAGATACTAGCTTGATTCAACAGGAACTTTCTTCAAACATTATCAGCTATGGTTGTCATTAAGTAACTATCTCTCACGCACTGCGAAGGAAATTAATTTTTCTCCTCCTTTTTAAAATTGTCAATATATTTCCTGTTTTTCTTCTTATATATATTTATTTCATCTTACATTCGCTGTAACTAATGTCTATTACCTCTCTCTCCCCATGGCTATCACTTGATTCCCTTTTCTATCCCTTTAGCTCTTCTCCCTCTCCCTCTCCCTCTCCCTTTCTCTTTCTTCTTTCTTTATTCATACTTGAAGTCTTTGATACTATATTGCTGTATATGCCTAATTCATTTACATGTTTAATATTCATTTATAAGTACAATATTCTTTATACATATATATTCACAGCTGCATATCTCTGTCCTGGCAATGTTAAGTTAATGTTCTTGTATTTTACTCAATAAAAAACATCTTTAAAAAAAAAAAAAAACTGTAAGGTATAGGTTGGAACATTGTTTTTTCCCCAGTCTTTCCTTATCCTAAGGCTGGAAAAAAAGGTTTATTTTGGTAGAAATAAATTCTTAATAGTAAAGTCAAACCCAATGTCTGTGTTACATTTTGAATCATAAGTTTGTGTTTCTCCAGAAAACGAACTAATAAAAATATACTGTCTACCAGTATGGATGACAGGTAAAGAGGGAATGCTTGGAGAGGGAGGCCTATGGCGGGGAGCCAACAAAGTTTGTTTAGCAGGTGCCACTATCTCTGAAAACGGCCCTAAAGGGAATTGATGTTTTCATGTCAATTCCACCATGATTTCTGTCATTTTCAGCCAGATTTTTATTTGGATATTTTATAAAGCAAAATGCCTGATTGAAAAACTCCAAAACCTCAGAGTTTCTGCACAACTTCTGATTCTATTTGGTGCTTTACCTCCCATTACTGGCTCCATCACAAATAATAGCCCACCTGTAATGAGGCCCCAATTTTTAGGAATTATTCTTGGACAATAAATGTTCTTTCTGCAAAAGATGTTTATTGTGCGCTTGTTTTTTATGTATGAAAAATGAATAAGAAAAAATAAGGTCTTATGCATATTCTCATCAAATCGAAACAGAGTAATCAAGGATTATAATATCATCTAGCATAATAATAATCTGCAAGGAAATTATAATAGACTCAAACAACGTACCAAACTGAGGCACTCATTATAACATTGGCTGTAAAAAACGCCTACCTCCGCGGCAATGGCCGCCAAAGGACCGTCTCCGCAGCTACCAGCCGTCCACCGTATTATGACCACAGCTGGATTTTCGGCCGGAGGATGGTGGAAATCCAGCTGTGGCCATGCCGGCAGATGGCGGTAAGGTGGCGCTGCTGCCAGCAGCAGCGCCTCGCCAGTATACCGCCGCCACCTGTATTATGACCAATGATACGGCCTCACGGTGTTCTGCTGGTGGATGCTGCTGCTGGCAGCAGCGCCCCATCCCGTCTCCTTCCGGAGGACCCCCTAAACACAGGTAGGTGGGTGCTCCTACAGGGGAGGGGGTGGGGAGTGTTGTGTGTGTGTGGGGGTGTGTGTGTGAATGTTTGTGCTTGGGTGTATGTGGGGGTGTGTTCCGTGTCAAATGTGTGTGCATGTGTGGACGTGTGAGTATGTGTATGTTGTGTTGTGTGAATGCGTGTCTGTGTTTATGTATGAAGGTGTGTGTGGATGTGTGTGTAAATGGATGTATGCATGCGTGGATGAATGTGGGTATGGGTGTGTGTATGTGTGTGTGCGTGTGCGAAGGGAGGGGCGTGAATGAAGGGAGGGGTTTGGAGAGGAAGGGGGAGTGGGGGGAATGTGGGGAGGGGGGTGGGAGTGAGGAAGACCCCTATCATTGACAGGGAAGGGATTCCCTGTCACTGATAGTGCCTACTGCCATGGTTTTCTTGGGGGTAAGGAAGCCACGAAAACCATGGCGATAGGCGGGGTCATAATCCTGCAGGCAGTACAGTGACGGCCACCGTGCTGGAGATTGATATCGGCCGTTACCACCGTGGGAGTCAGTTTGGTTTATTGGTGGTTTGGCTTCAACCAAACCTCCAATGTCATAATATAGTGGAAAGTACCGCCAGCCGGTTGGCAGTACTTTCCACCATATTACCGCTGACCGCCAGGGTCATAATCAGGGCCAGAGTCCTAAGAAAGCTGGAGAAATGAGAAATAATATGAAAAAAAGCTACATCATATAAAAACACGCGTAGTAAACATTGGAACACAGATCAATAAATTTGCTTTCATGACACCTGCCTTATGCAACAACTTGCAAATAGGTCAATCAAAAACTTTAAATGCACGCAGATACAAGCACTAACTACAATTACCTAAGTCTAGTAGGTAGGCAGGTCCTCCAGCATGAATGAGCGCCTAGAACAGTCATATCCAGCGACTGCAATGGCAAAAAGGATTGGCAGACAATAGAGACACCTAATGGAGTTTCCAGTATGAACCTATTAAATGTGGAACACTTTAAATGTCGCAATCGTGGCTACTCAGCCTTGATTTGATACTTTTAATTAGATCTTCATTTAATAATGTAAGGTCAACACATCTATTGATATACCGGACCAGGCTCAACATGAAAGTATCAATTTTTGCATGCGTGTTTACAATCTGGGGATATTTTTAGCAGCAATGACAGTAGAGATGACCACTTCAGCTCTGGCTGGCATTTTTCATAGATGGGAAGAACCAGAGGCACACAAACTTGCTGGATGAGGGTCCTTTGATCTGAGAAACTGACGGTGGTGGCTCAGTTATTCCATAAATAATCTATTGATGTACTTTCATACAACATTCATATCATATCTCCACCTACCTACAGGTAATACCACAATGAACGGTGTTAACAAACGCAGCTTGTGCATCTTATTCCATGTTAATTGCTAGGCAGATTCTGGGAAGACTGAAGCTTGGATTGAGGACCATCAGGACCTCTCATACTTGCAGGCATGGCTTAGAATACAAATTAGTACTATAGACCACACCTGCGGGTAACTATCTCTTGGAAAACTGTAGCACTCCAGAAGGCCCACCTGTACTTAAGGCCTGATTAGGAGTTCGGCATATAGGATGACTTGTCCGCTGAACTTACAATGGGGAGGTTGCTGCCATACTGGCTACCTCCCGCCAGACCCATTACGACTTTCTCGCTGGGCTGACAGGCAGAAACCAAGGTTTCCACCCGTCAGCCCAGCGGGAAAGTGGTGGCAGCATTGTCACCAGCTTGTAATTGAGCCAGCAGAAATGCTACCGCTGCAGTGGGCACCAGCACCCTTGCAATGCTCACTGTCTGCATGACCATCAGACAGTGAGCATTGAAAGGGTGCTGGGCAAGGGGACCACTGCACTGCCCATGCCTAGTGCATGGTTAGTGCAGGGGCCCCCCTGTGTCCCCCTGCACCTGTTCTCCACCAGCCTTTTCATAACTGTGATACTGCCATGAAAAGGCTGACGGAGAACCAGATCATAATCAGCAGGGAAGGGCTGTATTAAGTGCCACCCTGGCTGATTCCGACCTCCTCCACCGTCAGCCCATCGGGATCATCGATCCCAGCGGAGACAGCGGTACCCTGGTGGTCTGACCACCAGGGTCGTAACATGGCAGTCGGACTGCCACAGCAGCAACGGTCCTGACCACCACTGCGAGACTCGTGGTCTCAAGACTGCCAGCCTTGTAATGAGGCCCTTAGTTTTCATGGACTTAACATCTGCATTTGATCTAATCCCTTGAAGCAAGTTGTATTCGGTTCTGAGGACTAAGGGAGTTCCCCATGATCTTTTGGACATTTTGGTATGTTTGCACCAGGAAACATTTGCTCAAGTTCAGTGGGGCCCAGGAGGCAAACTGACGGACCTAATAGGGGTCTATAAAGGTGTAAACTGGGGTATATCCTTGCACCAACCCTATTTTATTTATTTCTCAATGATGTTGTCAATTCTTCAGAGGACGGAGTAAGTAATGCTCTCTTGGTGGCAGGACGTAAGATTACCCTTCTGCTTTTTGCAGATTACACTTTATTGGTGTCAAACACCACATGTGACGTGCAATACTTGGTCAATAGGTTAGTGGATTTTTTGCTGACAGAGGGCTGGTGATTAGCTACTCTAAAACAAAGTTTATGACGATCAACCCACGTAGGTTATTTAGGGGTACGATTGAGCTAGATGGCAAACCATTGGATAGGGTCACTGAGTTCGACTACCTGGGAATTAAGTTAAGAGGGACCATGCCATCGTAGGTCAAAAAGAGTAGTCAGAATCTAACCCAGCAAGTCTGTAGTCATCCTAAGGCTTTATAGGTTGTCTAGAGTCAGGTGCATATCCTCTGGGATTGACGTATATATAGGGCAAAACCAGAGGGAAGTGGACTTTACGAGCTGAGATGTGGGGAATTGCAAATTTGGCCACACTTTGGGTAGCTGTGAACTGTTTCTTTGAGAGGCTTGACTAGTCTCACAAAAAACACCCCCTAGTCCCTCAGTGCCACAACATGGGCATTAAACCATTGGCCCACAAGGCCCTATTGAGACTGTTACTGTACTGGTGCAGGCTTAAACACACCCCAGCCCTGTTATAAAGCCTTTCAAGAAGTGGCTTCATTAGACGACTTTGGTAAGATCAATATTAAGGATTTCCTATCCCAGCTTAGTTTGAGAAAATTCTGGTCCACTTCCCCTGCTGTGAAATCCCTAGCTAGGAACACCTTTAAAGACGTTTACTGGGCCCTCTTCTATGATAACGAACTTAAGAATGCTAACCAAGGGTCCTTAACATACACTTTGTTAGGCTCTAAGCCTCATACTGCTTTAGAACCCTTTCTAGATTATATTTATCTCCATAGGGCTAGACAACTGTATCTCAAATTCCGCTATGGCATCTTGCCTCTCCGCTCTTCACAAGCCAAATGGAACAAACACATCTGCCTTAAGCACTTTTTATCCATCATGCTGTCAGGCCAAAAAATCATTGGCTCACTTTGGGGCATATTTATACTCCGTTTGCGCCGAATTTGCGTCGTTTTTTTCGACGCAAATTCGACGCAAAACTAACTCCATATTTATACTTTGGCGTTAGACGCGTCTAGCGCCAAAGTCCATAGAGTTAGCGTCATTTTTTTGCGTGAACACCTTCCTTGCATTAATGATATGCAAGGTAGGCGTTCCCGTCTTAAAAAATGACTCCGATGCATATGCGTCGTATTTATACTCCCGGGCAAAAATGACGCCCGGGAGTGGGCGGGTCTAAAAAACCCGCATTAGCGTCGGATTTTAGCGCCTGGGTCAGGGCAGGCGTCAAGGGACCTGTGGGCTCAGAATGAGCCCAGAGGTGCCCTCCCCTGCCCCCAGGGACACCCCCTGCCACCCTTGCCCACCCCAGGAGGACACCCAAGGATGGAGGGACCCACCCCAGGGACATTAAGGTAAGTTCAGGTAAGTATTTTTTTATTATTTTTTTTTTGGCATAGGGGGGCCTGATTTGTGCCCCCCTACATGCCACTATGCCCAATGACCATGCCCAGGGGACAGAAGTCCCCTGGGCATGGCCATTAGGCAAGGGGGCATGACTCCTGTCTTTGCTAAAACAGGAGTCATTTCAATGGGGGTTGGGCGTCGTAAAAAAATGGCGCAAATCGGGTTAAGGCGATTTTTTTGCCTCAGCCTGACTTGCACCATTTGTGGACGCCCATATGCCATTTTCCCCCTACGCCGGCGCTGCCTGGTGTACGTCGTTTTTTTTAACGCACACCAGACAGCGCCGGCGGCTAACGCCGGCTAACGTCATTCAATAAATACGGCGCCCGCATGGCGCTTCAGAATGGCGTTAGCCGGCGCTAATTTTTTTGCCGCAAAACTGCGTTAGCGCAGTTTTGCTTCAAAAAGTATAAATATGGGCCTTTATGTTCTTTTGCCCAGGCTATGCAAAGTCTTGGATTATCACAATATGCAAGTAGTTGGGATGTAGACAGATTTACGCAGCCCATATGCTCCTTCGCACCTTCCACCAGTTATGTGTCCAGTTGCTAAATATTGCCCATTGCAGGTGGACCATCAGAAGTAAAGTGCTGGGAAAGCATCTCTGTAACCATGTGGGCCCCTCCCCAGCCTTGCCTTCATAATGGTAGGCATGTGATCTTTTAGTCCCAGGATTTTTGCGCGTACTCATGGGAAAAAGCTAGATCTTATTGTCTGCACCAGTGTTTGCAATGACAAATCACCAGGGCATAGGCATTGTATGCTTAGACTCTTGACTGTCCTCCCTCTCTGTGAAGCCACTGTGTTGAATGGCCCTTGCATATTATTATATTTCTATTACTTTTAACTATTTGTATTTGTATTGTACCTGATGGTTATGAATTTATATGGATGTATGATTGTTTTTGTGCGTTACTGTACTGTTTTGTCTTTTTATATGTTTCATTGAACACATTTTGTGTACTTTTATGGGTGCAAAAAACTGAATAAAGTATATACTGAAGATGAAAACTGAAACAATTTCGTTCCATGAAGAGGTAAAAAGCAGTGATGAGCAACACCTGAGGTAATGTGAGCTTTAAAGGGTGAAAGTTGCATTTTGGGCCCATCAATGTCTAACAGGACTGACTGGAGTTGGAATTTACTGGGATACAAAAGATCATATAATATGCCCAATTTGCTTAAGAGAACTTCTATATTTTTGGCAATGGTGCTCTTTTGTTGATTTATTTTCAACTCCTGTAACATACCAGTGATGCCACTTGCCAAATTAGTGGTATTTTCTCTGTTGATTGCCCCTGTACTGGTCCCTCTCTCACCTGCCCCGTGTCTGGAAATGTACCACTTCTTCCATTTCCATTTTCTGCTGAATATCTTACCTGGAATATATATATAAGAATATTAACAGAAACGTACAAATCAAAATTAGCAAACATATATAGCAAAAACATATATTAACCTTAAATAAAAAATTTCAATTCATACAAAAAACAAAGAAAAAATGATATTGTTTACATATTGTAAACAATAATTAAAAATTAAATAATGAAAAGAAACCACACCAAACCAAAGCAAACAAAACTGGTAAAAGTGTTTGACTTTGAAAGAATCATATTAACTATTTTAACATCAGTTTAGGCTAAAGTAGGGAAAGTGTTGTAATTTGAGGGGATAGTTTACTCTTCCCAGTGCAGTGTGAGCAAAAGCAGGGAATGAGTTGGACAATGGTAGGGTAAGATTTACTATTCCCACTCCAATCTAAGCAACAGTAGGAAAAGTGTAGGAATTTGGAGGGACATATATAACATTGGAGAAAGTGTTAGACTTCGGCCAGATTAAGACACTAATCCCATGCCAACATAAGCAAAAGCAGAGAAAATGTTGGCTTCAGAGGGGTTAGATTTACTATCCCCACTCCAACCTAAGCAACAGAAGGGAAACTGTTGGACTTCAGAAAGATTACATTTACTAATCCCACTCTAACATAGGTTAAATCAGGGAAAGTGTTGGATTTTACAGGTGTTATATTTACCACTTCAATTCCAATCTATGCAACAGTAGTGAAAGTGCTGGCAGTCGTGAAAGTTACTATTCCACTCCATCATAAGGAAAAGTGTTGGTATTTGGTGGGGCAAGAGGTATTATTTCCAATCCAATCTAAACAACCGTAGGGAAAGTGTTTGACTTTGGAGGGGTTATATTTACTATTCCCACTCCAACATAAACAAAATCAGGGAAAGCATTGGAATTTGGAGGGACTACAATTACTACTCCCACTCCAATTAAGGCAAATGCCAGGAAAGTGTTGGGCTTTGGAGTGGTTAGATATACCATACCAATTCTTAAACCTTTTCTTAGTAACTTTAAGCAGATAACTATGTCAATATATTAAAACATATTGAAATAAAAAACTGTTATAAGTAAGCAACATTAGATGAAATAGAATAAAATAACATGCAATAATACACAATTAATGTAATAAGTATGAAGGCAGATAAATACTGTGGGAAACTGGCCCCTGGTTGTAGTAACCCCCACTTTTTGCCTGGTTTTTGAATTCAACTTCGACTGGAGTGCTCTAAGTACCTCTTAACCAGGTCCCCAGTGCCAGTGCTTTTCCCATAAAATGGATAACAACATTGTCACAATTGGCAACACCTCTAGCTGTCACTATAAGCCCCTAGTAAATGGTACTTTGGTACCCAGGACATGGGGTACTAAGAGTAGGCCCCCGAGGGCAGCAGCACAGATTTCACCACCCCCCAGGGACCATGCATCCAGGTGCACCAGCACTGCCATTGCAGGCTGAGTGTCCGGGTGCACTCCCAACATGCAAAACTGACATGGCACACAGCCTGTGTCACCTGTCAACTACATACTGCATGCAATATAAGTAAGCAACCTCTCTGGCAAGACTTCCAGCCCTAAGGCAGGGTACACTATAATGCATGTGTGGACATAGATGCATTAGCAATATGCCCCTACTTTGTCTTTGCCAAACCCAGTACATAGTAAGTGAACAGAGCAGTCATTTTAAATGCATGTGCTGGACACTGGTCAGTATGAGTTTCACCGCCACAGAATGGCCACTCTGAATCCTGGGCTGTTTGGTATCAAACAACTCAGAACAATAAATCCAAAGTGGTATCAGTATTGGAGTTATTTAAAGAGGTATCCAAGGGCCACCATAGAGGTCACCCTTGTAAAAGTTAAATAACTGTGGCATGGTTGCTGGCTGGTCACAACCAGCCTGCCACCACCCGAAAAGATTCTGGAACCGTGGGGTGAGAGCATTTGCACTCTGGGTTCAGAAAATAAAGCCCTTCCTGGGCAGAGGTGTTACACCTCCTCCCCCAAGAATGTGCACTGCCCTGTCAGCAAGCGTCAAAGGGCTTGCCGCCCTTGAAACTCGACCCCTTGCCCTAATGCTAGTAGCAGATGGCTTCCCCCATTGCAAACCCCACTTTTGGTGGGAGCAACGGAGGGAAAATAAACAGAGGACAGAGGAGGGACCTCCTCCAGCCTGCACCACCCCTAAGGTGTTGCATGCGAGGTGACTCCTCCATTTCATTTTCCTCCATCTTGCATGGTAGGAAAATAGTCAATCAAGGATAGGGAAGTGACCTCTGCCCACAGGAAGTGGTCACATAGTGGATGTAGCCACCCTAAGGTAGATGATCTTTGGGCACTACTAGGGGCACCCCTAAATTTCCACTAAATGCAGTACTTAGTGGGCACTCCTAGACCTGCAGATCAGATTCGGAGGACACAAGAAGGCCAGCAACAAAGAAGAACTCACCAGCCGCTGACCTAGGAACCAGACACAGCATCCAGGCCAAATTCCACGCAACAGACCCAAAGGACAAATCCTGCAAGTGTACCACACACTGCGACCTCCAGTGGCTGAACCATTCAATAGCCAGGGATACTAAACTCCCAGTGTTGGACACCCAGAAGAGAAGTCCACTCTGGACTCCCAAAGGACTAGAAGTAAGCCACTGTCAAGTGACTTCAGGACACATAAGAACTACCCCCCAGAGTGGCCCTGCTGACCTGCAATCCACCCTCAAAATTACCTTCTGCTTCCAAAAGGCACCTTTGCGCACAGCTCTTGGCTCACTTATCTGCTCTGCAAAGGCCTCCCTGGCCCTGCACCGGAGAAGAATCTGTGCTGTAAGGGCCCCCCACCCATTGTGACCTCCACAGTCAAAGGGGACCCACTTGTCACACCTTAAAATCCGCCTATGCATTGCTTTTCCAAGTGCCCCCCCTCAGTGGTCTTAAACCAACTCCAAGGACTTTTCAGCAGCTGCTCCTGCTGAAACCGGGAGCCTTATAAACTTCCCCAGCTGGTTCAGAGGACATCTTAATGACCTTGACTTAAAACAGAAAGAAGACTTTGGTAAACGCATTGCCTGATTTTATATGCATTTTAAAAGTTTTCTACCATTGATTCCCATGATGCGTAATTATGCACAAAAAGACTATTTTTGCTAAACTTTGAAAAATCATAACCCAAAAGTACTTATCCGATTTTGATGGTCATGCTCTTAAACATTTTTTTAAATCTGAAGTATTTTTGTAAATTGACCTCAAGTTATTCTTTTAATTGTGTGTCCACATTTATTGATGCTGTGAGTAAAAATACTTAGCACTTCTCCAAGATTGGTCTAACTGCTCGACCAATCTACAATAAAACTTAGAGCATTAGATGGTTTAGTTTTTACCTCTACAAACCAAGTTGGGGTTGCTTGGACTCTCTGCACAGTGCACATCATTTTTGTAACAGATATAGAGAGCCAGCCTCCTACAAATACATTTAAAATAAATATGCTTCCCTCCCTAAGGCCCATAAAAAACAATAAATAAAATGAAAATATTATTTAATACTTTTATCAATGCATTTACAAGGGATTAAAATACATAATAAGAAGTTAACAAAATGCTAAATTGATCACATTATTCAAATAAGTAATTATCAAATAATGTTTTAATTAAATTAAAAACCTCTTAAAAAATGAAAAAAAACTATAATTTGTATTTACAACAAGTTCCAATCCTAATCCCCTACAAATGTAACGAACCAGTGCTAAATTATGAACTGGTAAATAAACTGCAGAATATTTAAAAAGCACATTAAAATCAGAAAATATACTAACTATTTAAATTAAGAATCTATATTTATTATAAACACCCTCTATAATTCCCAACAAACTCACTAACCCATAACGAAATAAAAAAATAATAATTAATGTTGTAAATTTTATTTAAATTTCACTAATTGCAAACGATACTAAGTTACTAAAACAATTAAATAATTCACATAATTAATTGCCAATTGATTTATTTAACAGAAAAGCATTTTAACATAAAATACAATAACTCATAATTGAAATAACTTCCCATCCTAATTTCCTACAACCACTACAACTTGCTACAAAATTAACAATTGCTAATTAAATATAAAAATGTTTTATTTACATATTAAAACTTCCAATCTATAATTAAAAATATTATTATACTAATGCTAATACCGAAAATAATATCACTAGTGTTCATTAACGTAATTACAATTTATATTTAGCACAACTGTATTCAAGTTAACAATATAATATCCAAAGAGATTTAAAAAATGACATATACCTGAAAAAAGTTATATTCCTACCTTCTATAGTCTGTACCATGATATTTTTAACTTGAAGATATTTTTGACAATGTGCTACTAAATTATAAATTAATAAATGTTTTAGTTACACATTAAAGCTTTCACAGTATAATATAAAATAAATCAATTATTATAGTAATGCTAGTACCTAAAATAAAATCACAAATGTACATTAAATAATTAAAACTCTATATTTAATACAACTCTTTTCAAGTAAACACTTTATGCAAGGATATTTAAAAAAACAATATTTTATACCTGGAATATTGGGTGGCCCTGAGTGGCTCCATAAATCTGGAGTATGGCAGCACAGCACAAATCGCTGCTTTACCTTACACTTTACAAGGGAGGCCTTCCATGAGCTTTGTGTGGGTGCTTCCATGCAACTCCCATAGTTTCTGATACATTTCCAGATTTACCAGAACAGGTAGACATGGGAATGTGCCAAAAAGATACACTTCTCCAAAAGACGCGTAACAAGGAGAAATATCTTTATTACTCCTTGTTACTTCCTCTTTGTATGTGTGCTGCAGGGGAATATGCCTCTCAGGATTGGTTTTGTGCAGGAAGGTGTGCCTTTCTGCACAAAAACAATCCTGCATGTAACTCAGGCACCCTTGCACCATGGTGCAAGGGTACCTGCATTGGTGCTAGGCTGCTAAAAGGGCACCAGCACAGGACAAAAGGCAGGAATGCATTGTATTGCCTTAAATACGGTTAATTCCTGCCCTTTCCCTTGTCATGCAGCGCAGCACGGTGACTTGCTGTGCTGCACTGTGTTACTTTTTTGTAAATAGGCCCCACTAGGTTTTGCCAACTTATAGATAAAGATTTCTGTTGCCAAGACTTAAAAAAAGGATTTGGTATATGATGTATTTAATGCTATATGTTTGGTGACAAAATGTTAACCTTTCTGTATCATGTATGTATGGTATTATGATGTAGCTGTCTTGACAGGCTCCATTCATTAGATGAGAGACAACCCTCTTCTTTTTAACCTGGACAAAATGGAGTTTCTTATTTTATGCTCATTTGCAAACCAGCTTGACCTAGCCATACTGGCTCCTTTAAATCGCAATGGCTTTGATCCTTCCCTTACCCAATCAGTCAAGCCATTGGGATTCACAATAGACCTTGCCCTTTTCCTTCATCCCACACATTAACAAACTTGCCAAAGTTGTGAATTGACACCTCCATGTTTTAAAGAAAATGAAGCACCTAATCTGCCTTGATCAACTTTCATCTCTAGATTAGGCATCAGAAGCACATAAATATCCAATATTGCACATTCGCATTTGACCCTTATCACCATCGCATAGCACTCAGCTTCAAGATAGGTGTGCAAAGCAAGAAAATCTGACTGCATTACTTCTATCCTTTAATAACTTCACTGGATTCCTCCTCAAACAGGATTTGATTCAAACTCTGCACCATACAAGGTGATAACAGTCCACCTTAGTTATTAGAATTCCTAACCCTCTAAGGTGGATCTGAAGGGTTAAGAAACAAAGGGCTTCATTGACAAAGTTTTGGCACGGGCAGCATGGACAATCACAAGAAGCATTTTCCTCCATCTATGTAGCACACATGGAAAGAGGAAATAAATGGGGAGAAATAATGTTATTTCTCCCTGTTGCACCACCCTTACACCACCCCTGATATAGCAAAAGAAATTGACACATCCCCAGGTGTACAAAACCTTGTTAATCTGGAAATGCGTCAGATTCCATGAGTGTTGGGTGGGAACCCCCACACCAACACCCATGGAATGCCCCTTTCACGTAGCGCAATGTGTGAACAGGGGCCATATTTACAAGGCCATGTAAAGCCACGCAAAGTGGCTTTGCATGGCTTCTAGATATGGGCTTGCAGCCTGCACCACCGGTGCATTAAAAAAAGGGATGCACTGGTGTTGAGGGCCTTTTGTAAATGAGGCACAAAGATTCCCTTTTGCTTGAGATTACAAGCTCAAGACTGCACCAGCCAGGAACTAGTCCTTCACATGAGCAACAATTATGCCATAGACCTCCCTCCTAGTTAATCCTAGAAATCCTACACCTTTCTTTGCCTTTAGGGTTTGAATAAAGCATTTAGTGGTTGCCACGTTACTGCAGCATACAAGGGATTCTTTCTCACCTTGCCATCATCAGCTGCCTGTAGTCTGCACATCTGAGAACAAAGGGAGAAGAGAGAGGTCCTTTGTTGATTGCTGTCAGCATCCCATCCCTCTTGAGCCCTCCCTTCATGTCCCTTGAAGATCCAACCCTGAAGACAGCAGTCAGATTTGAAGAAGGTAAGGAGGTCTGGGTAATTAAATAAAGTATTGCCAAGTATCTCCCTTTCTTTTTTAATATGGTGCTGTGTTCCCGAGTATTTCCCTTATTAAATACAGTATTGTTGATTTACAGTGAGATATGAGCAGGGTAGGCTTTAGCGTGCTGATGGCACCCTGTGCGACAATGTTTGTTTGGGCCCCCGTTTCTGATGCCTCTCTCTTACTCTCGTGTGCCTTGAGCTTGCCTGCCCCAGTGCTAATTATTCCCCCCTAAGGTGACCATCCTGCCCCCCCCCCAACATTTCTGTCTCCTGTCTCTCCCTCAGCCATCCTGGCATTTGTAACAGCCCAATCTGAAAGCCAAGGGCTGCCTGTAAATCTCATTTCCTTGCCAATGGCCTGGCATGAGAAGCCAGCACTGTGGCAACTCACAGGCTTTATAGGACTTCACAGGCTAAGGTGGAACAGAGCCTGACACTGCCAGATAGACAGCGGAGAGACCAGCACACAGCATGGGTCCCAGGGAGAACCAGATAGCCTGAGAGATGGAAAAGGCCAGGTAAGGCAGCAGGGCCAGCTCTAGGGCTATGCTACCGGTGCCACCGCACCGGGTGCTGACTTAGGATGGGGGCCCTGTGGTTGCAAGTACACTGTGGCTTTAAAAAAACCTGCTGGGTGTTCCTTGCCACCAACAGTTTTCAGGCAACAATAAAAATCTCAAGATAATTCCAGTGATTAAGGGTCTTCCTGGATAGAGATTGAAGTTTTGTCTATTGGAAGCTTTGACTCACCATAACGTACAGGGTTAATATGCCTGCTGCAAAGAACGTCTACATGCAGATCACAAATTACATAGAACGTGAATAGGTCAGTGGGTTACTGCTTTTGTCAGATGTAGGAAAGTACCCTCTTTTTAGCATAGTTACCCCCACTTTTTGCCTGTTGTCAGTATGTTTTGACTATGTTCACTAGGATCCTGCTAACCAGGAACCCAGTGACTGCGCTCTCTCCCTTTAAATTTGGTTGCTTGGACCACACACACGCCCATTTGGCATACAGATGCTGCTTATAAGTCCCTAGTATATGGTACCCAGGGCATTGGGGGACCAGAGGTTCCCCATGGACTGCAGCATGTATTATGCCACCCTTAGGAGCCCATGTAAAATGTGTCTGCAGGCCTGCCATTGGAGCCTGCGTGAAAAGGTGCATGCACCTTTTAACTTCAGGTCACTGCACCAGGTCACTGTAAGTCACCCCAGTGGTAGGCCCTCCAATCCCAGTGGACAGGGTGCAGGTAACTGTCTGTGAGGGCACCTCTGGTCCTGCGAACTCCAGCTCCATTTTCCTGGACTTTGTGAGTGCGGGGACGCCATTTTAAGTATGTGCTGGACATTGATCACTACCTATGTCCAGCTACGTAATGGTAACTCCAAACTTGGGCATGTTTGGTATCAAACATGTCAGAATCATACCCCAATACTATTGTAAGTATTGATTGTATGATTCCACACACTCTGAGGGCTCCTTAGAGGATCCCCAGCCTTGCTCCTACCATCTTTCTGTGGATTTCCGGGCAGCCCAGGCTGCTGCCACTCCACAGACAGATTTCTGCCCTCCTTCTGCTTGAGCAGCTCAAACCCAGGAAGGCAGAACAAAGGATTTCCTTTGGAAGAAGGAAGAAACACCATCTTCCTTTGGAAATAGGTGTTACAAGGCTTGGGAGGGGTAGCCTCCCCAAGCCACTGGTATCCTCTGAAGGGCACATTTGGTGACCTCCTTGCACAAACCAGTCTGTACGAGTTCAGGGACCTCAGTCCCTGCTTTGGTGTGAAACTGGACAATGTAAAGGGGTGTAATCACTCCCCTGTCCATCACCACCCCAGGGGTGGTGCCCGGAGCTCCTCCAGGTGGTCACTTGACTCTGCCATCTTGAATCCAAGGTAGGCAGAGGCCTCTGGGAGCATCTGAGTGGCCAGGTCCGGCAGGTGACGTCACAGCCCCCTCCTAGGTGCTCACCCTGCTAGGTGATCAATCCCTCTTTCTGGGCTATTTAGGGTCTCCTTTTTGGGTGGATCCTCAGATTCGACATGCAAGATTCCAGCAGGATTCCTCTGCAATGTTTACTTCGACTTCTGGCCACTGGAACCGCAACTGAACTACATAGGAACCTACAATCCGCAGCTCCAGCTACAACTTCGCCCTGCAACATTGTTTCTCTGTCTCCTTCCAGCAACTGCAATATTTCCCCGACTGTGCTTCCTCTGAGGGCAGCAAGTCTTCAGTCTGCATGAAAAGAAAGAAGGAATCTCCCTTGGAGTGAAGGAGTCACTCACCTGCATCCGTAGACACCAACTGCAATGACGACCGGCTGCGTGGATCTCCTCTCCTCCTGAGCTGCGTGGATCCTGCATCAGGGGTGGTAGTCTGAAGTGGTCTCCTTGGCCATTTCTACTAGCTGCCCAACTTTGGAGAAGGCAGGCCCTTGCCTTCCCATGCAGGACAGTACGCCCCCATGCACTGCATCTCTTGCAGCTACCAAGGCTTGTTGGCATCTCCTCCAAGGGATCTTCAGGCTCTGTGTATCCCCACCCCCCAGCACTCTTCCCTGTGAAGCACAGCCCTCTACGTGCTTCTCCTGCAATGTGGGACCTCTCTTCAGGTGTGCACTCTGCAAATCCTGGGCTCCTTGCCTGCAGGTCTTCTGAGGGGGTTGCATCTCCTTCTCCAGACTCTCTGCACTGCTACGGGTCACTTGGGACTCCCCTCCATGGGTTGAGTCCCCCGGACCTTGCTGGTCCCCGGCAGCTCCACTTTTCTCCTACTGTGACATTTGCCTTTGCCAAGGCTTGCTGGCGGGTTTTCCACTCCACAGACTCACTGCAATTCTTCATCTGGCATGGGATGTCGACTGAATCACCCAGGAACTCTTCATCTGCTCCAGTGCTGCATTGCTGACCATTTTTGTCTCCCTGTCAACCAACTCCTGCATCCACAGAGGGGTGGGTATTGGCTCCTGCTACAACCGGACACTTCAACGTAAACTTGACAGGCCTTCCTCTTTCAGGATCCACCTCTGGTTTCTTGCAGTCTTGTCTGCATCTTGCAATATCCTTCTCTGAAGTCCTTTTGGTGGGTTGGGGAAAAACTAATAACTTACCTCTTTTCTGCTGGTCACTGGGGGGCACTCTGGTACTTACCTTTGGGGTTTCCTAGTTCCTCAAGCTCTCCTCTACCGTTTCCACTTCCTTGGGTGGGGACCTGACTTTCACATTCCACTTTTGTAGTATATGGTTTTGTCCCCTCTAGGCCTTCAGTATTGCCTATTGCTTTTCACTGATTTCTATTGCTTTTTAGGCCACTTTCTGATTGCTACTGTACATATAATAGTGTGTTACTTACATCCTATTGGAGTATTGCTTGTCTAGTGTTTTAGTGTTTCTTTTACTGTAAAAAGGAGCCTTTATTTTCGTATTTTTTTCATGTGTGTCAGTGCCGTGTGACTACAGTGGTATTGCATGAGCTTTCCATATCTCCTAGATAAGTCCTGGCTGCTCATCCACAGCTACTTCTAAAGAGCCTGGCTTCTAGACAGTGCCTACACTTCACTAATAAAAGGATACCTGGACCTGGTATAAAGTGATAAGACCATAGGTACTCACTACACACCAGGCCAGCTTCCTACATCCAAGAGCTCCCCTTTTTTGGCCCATGCAGTTTATGAATTAAAACCGAATATAGAACAGTGACCAATTAACTCATCAAAGAGCTGCATGCAAACTTCATGTTATGGATTAGAGCATTATGATTTCCCCCCACTTTTTCATTAACTTAATGTTGCAAAACAGGTTAATTTAAGCGCAAATCAATTCTTATTATTAAAGAGAACCCCCCAACCATGGTGTTATGTTTTAAATTCTGAGTTTGCACTTCTCCAGACAAAGCACTCTTAAACTATACCTGCTACCAGTATGGATGACCCGTGACTCCCACACCTTTAAAGTCCTGTGTCTTATGTAACATTTCCTATACACTGATTTACACACATATGATGCTTGTCTCTGTAATATCTGTGTGATGTAAAGTGCTCTGACACCCTAGACTGGTATGAGGGATGTATGATGTAACAACACAGGCGTATATCATGCATGCCTTAACAGCGCGGTCTCAACAACGACTGTGTCTTTACCACACGTCTTTTCAATGAATTTCATTGTAAAATCATGTTTGGTAAAGGAACATGCGTGGTAAATTCTTCCCGCCCTGTCCCCTTACACCTGATACCATACTCCACCCCGCCTAAGCACTTAAAACTGCCCCTGCCCTGAGCCCTAAACCCTCCCACCATGAGCCCTAAAAGTAACCCTGCCCTGTCCTAAAAGCTACCCCGAACCCAGCCCCCATCCTAAACCCTAAAATCTACCCTGAACTGCCCTAACAACTACCTTGACAACCCTGCCCCCACCCTGAACCCTAAAACCTACCCTGACCTGCCCTAAAAACTACCCTGACACCACTGCCCTCACCCTGATTCTTAAAACCTACCCCGCTCTGTCCTAAATACGTTCCCCACCCTGTTCCCTAAAACCTACCCCACACTGTCCTAAAAGCTACTCGACCCCCGCTCCATACCCAAAAACCTACCCGCACTGTCCTAAAAAATACCCCGACCCCCACGCCCTCGTCCTGAACCCTAAAACCTACCCCACCATGTCCTAAAAAATACCCCAACCCTAATCTGTCCTAAAAATTACCCAACCTCCCACCCTAAACCCAGCCCGATTCCTACTTACCTCTCTCTCCTCGGCCCCTTCCTGTTCCACCCGGACAGATAGACCGCTCACCATGCTGTAACCATATGTGTGGTAAAGACATGTGTAGTAAAGGCATGCGTGCTAAACCCATATATGTGGTAATGGCAGCATTGTCACTTCATTGCATTGCATTGATTGCGTTGTAAGTTATGTTTCCCGGTACCAGTGGTGCTATAAAACTAATCAAATGCATCTGAGAGAGAGTAGTGATGGATGGTAGTGAGGGAATCCGTGGCGGAGGTGGTCATTGGGTGGCACCAACAAACAATATTGCATAGGGTGCCACGAGCACTAAGGCTGGCCCTGTCAGACAGCACAGCAGTTCACAGGAAGGCGGCAGCACAGAGACTGCCATTTGACTTTCAGACAAGGACCTAGCAGCAGTCATAGGCCTTACTGGACTTCATAGGGAGGCAGGAGCCCAGAGACTGACACCACCTGACTAGAAAGAAAGCTCCCAAAATGTAGCACAGTGCATGGCAGGCAGCACAAGAATAGACAGGAAGCACTGCACCCAGCAGGCAGCACTGGCCTCTTAGGACTTCACAGGTAGACAGCAGACATCATAGTCAAGCGCCAGCACACAGCCTGCCACCGCCTGACAAGCCGGAAGGGCCCAACCAGTGGAATCGCACCTGCCAGGCAATTCCTGCCAAGCAGCAGTTAACAGGGAAGATGCACATTACTTGGCAGGCAGCACAGGACATGGAGGGTTTCACAGGCAGGTGGCTGGTGCAAGGCAGCCTGACACTACCTGGCATTCAGCAAAGGACCTTATAGTCAGCAGCACTGTGCCTGGTACACTGCCTTAGACCTTACAGAAGTCCTAATCCTTGCAGGCAGAACGGGCCTGATAAACAACAGAGGGTCACACAGACTCTGGCAATGGCTTTACCAGTGACACATGGTGCGTCTTGACACAATCTTTTTTGAGTGATGCTGAGTTAGTCTGGCTGGCCAGGCCTGTCACTAACTCCTCAACCCTCTCTCTCTCTCTTAATATGGCCAGGTACTGCTGGGGCCTCCCACCCATCACAGAGTTTTCCTTCCCACATGTCCCATTACAAACCTTTTAGTCAATGAAACACAAACTTCTTGGGTTAGGGGTCGTAAACCCTTGGCTGTATTTTATTTGTGAAACAACAAATTAGGATAAATCATCACTTAATACATTTATACAAAGTAACCCCATCATATTTACAGCTTAATTTACAAGTGTGGATGTCTAGCCTTAACAGAGCTGCTAATAGATCTGATTTCCTTATGATTCAGTTGCTGGGTATCCACTTCAGTGACTGCGGATGAGATCATGACTGGCCCAATGAGTCCCAGGTCTAGATCCACCCCTCTGGTTAAGTGGCCCTGGAGTAGGTCCCTCCATATGGGAGGGTATCCCCCCCCCATATCAACCACTCTCCCCCAACGGCAACCCTTCTGGGTACAAACCTTGTGCAGGGGGCCCACCTCAAGGTTGTCCCTGTCCCCCCCAGAAATTTAGTGTCTCCTACACCCCTGTGTAGACCTCTAACTCATAGGATAATCAAAGTTTTATTATGGCTATGCAGTCAGGCAAATTCAAGGAATTTCTTACTTGATAAAGAAGAACAAAGTGTCCCGAATTTGACAAGGGGCAATGTAGTTTAATATTTCCTAATCTTGCAGCTGGATGTCATGTTCAATGTGGATAAAACATCAGGTTCCAGACATTCGTTTTGCCTCCGGTCAGCTTACTGACAGATGGAAACAAAATGACTGCTGTTTGGCTGTGTCATCTTCTTTTCCTTCTCCTAAAAAACTCATATTCAGTAGCCTAACGAAACTTTAGGTGGCACAGTACATGCCCCCAACCCACAGTTACTGAGGCGCTATCAGGCTAGGGTACTGTGCGGAGGGTCCCTCATTCTGAGGGCTGAGGGGGGAGTGTTGTTACCCCACTGCTCATATTTACATTTCGGCAGAGGGAAAGCAATAAATTGTGACAACGCTGAAGCAGTTACAAGCTTCTGTCTCTCCCGCTCTGTGCAAAAGCAAAAAAGTTCACAGACTTGCCAACTCACTCAGGGCCACCGTGTGTCACAAGGTGAGGAGCTGATATCAGAAGGTGTCAACGAAGGTGAGCTGGAAACCACTGCAAAGAGTGGAATTACAGCTCGTCATTCCAAGCTTTTAACAGTCGATGTCCATTTAGGGGTGTGAAAATGCCCAGGGACATTTGCAGCAGTCTCAGAAAGTTTTTTTTTTTTTTTAACGAGAGGGTTTCGTGGGGATGACGGGCAAACGTGCCTCGTACTGCTCGAACCCTCCCCTCCTTCCATTTGCTTTTCAAACTGTCTGTAGCTTTTACAATTTCTCTGTTTTGTAATTTTTGCTTGCTTTTACGTTTAAATTGATGTTTGATATTACAAATAACTTATATTTTCCGGTCCATATGCTTCGAGGCCACTGGCACCGTGGTGTAGTCTTGGGCCCTGTGGTGTATGCCACACGTAATACGCCGGATGACCTAGGGCTAACAAATAACACACAGACACACTTTTGGTGGTCTTGCGTGGTCGGGTACGGCCCAGACATGCGTAGCCTTTCTCACACCGGTGTGTCTCACCCTCTCAGTACACATCCATCCATGTCCATAGTGAGCTCATCTCGTACGTTGTATAGGCTTCCCAACATTCGTTGTGCGTTAGAGTTCAATATGGGTAGTTGCTTCTTTATGACGTACCACCGGTAAGTTTGTATCGCTGTCAAAACTTTCTGACGGCATTCGTCACTCTTTGTGGCTTGAACAACCTCATTCACTGATATGGGTAGTGGTCGGGAACGATCTGCAACATATCGGACGTACTCTTCTGTCTCCTGTACATTGTGTAATTCTGCATCCAAGGCTGCTCGTGGGTGTCTTGATAGATAGTCAGCAGGGTTTTCAGCGCCAGGGCGGTAATCTTACTGACATCTATAGTCTTGCAATTGAAGCATCCACTTCTCTATTCTGGGAGGGGGCTTCGAAGCTGTGCCATTGAACAGAGGTAGCAGAGGTTTATGATCGGTGGTTACTGTGGAAGGGCGCCCATAGACATATATGTGATAGTGTTTACAGCCCCAATGCACAGCTATTGCCTCTTTCTCTATCTGAGAATATCTTTGTTCTGTCTCAGTTAGTGACCTGCTGGTGTAGGCTACCGGGGACCATATTCCTTCGTCTTGCTCCTGTAACAGCACGGCTCCGAGTCCCTTTGGCCCTGCGTTTACTGCGACCTTGGTGTTCCTTCTCGGGTCAGAATACCTCAGTGTAGTTTCACTGGATAGAGCCTCCTTGATGGATTCAAACGTGACTTGCTCTGTGGATCCCCAGACCCATGCCTCTGAGGTTTTGGTTAAGGTTTGGAGGGGCTGGGTAACAGTGGATAGGTCTTTTATAAATCAGCCACAGTAATTAACCATGCCCAAAAAACGTCAGACCTCCGTCACGCACGTGGGAGGAGGTGCGCTCTTGACATCGCTTACTTTGGCCGGATCTGGCACGACACCATCGGCTGAGAACACCTACCCGAAGAATTGTATCTTGTCTTTTAGGAATTCACACTTCCTGCGGTGCAATGTGAGTCCAGAATCTTGGATCCGTTGGAGTACACTTTGAAGGCGTGAATGGTGCTCAGCGATGGTAGGTGCATAGATGAGAATGCCATCACTGACATTTATTGTCCCTGGTAGACCAGCGAGGAGCTTTTGTATGATGTTTTGAAAAATCTCTGCGGCACTGGATATTCCAAAGTTTAGACGCCGATACCTCCTCAACCCTACATATGTGGAAAACGTCGTGATGTAACGCGACTCCTCTGCCAACACCAGTTGATAGTATCCTGACCGGAGGTCTAATTTGGAAAACCAGCAGGATCCACTCAGCTCTCCAAGAATGTCATCGATCGTGAGTGTCAAGTGTCTCTCCTGCTTGATGGCCGCATTTGGAAGGCGCATGTCTAGGCAGATATGGATCTCCCCAGGTTGTTTAGGTTTGCGTGCTACTACAATTGGTGACACCCACAGTGGTGGTCCTGACACCTTCTCGATGATGCCTGCCTTCTCAAGGTGATCCAACTCTTTCTCTACTTGGAGCCGGAGATGAAACGCTATGCGTCGGTGGCGAAGGGCGACCGGTTGCACTGTCTTATCAATGTGTAGTTTTATTTCCCTGTTCTTTAGGCATCCAATTCCTTCAAAGACTCCTTGGTACTTTGTCAACACTTCTACTATTGACTCCTGGTGGATGCTGAAGGCGAACGTGACTACCCCTAGGTGCTCTGCGGCTTTGCACCCTAGCAGCATTCCTTGTCCTTCTTCGGTCACGTATAACTTTGCTGGGATTGTTTGCGATCCATGGGTGATTGTAGTTCGGAACACGCCTTTCAGGGCGAGTGGCGTGTTCTGTCCTTAAGCGCAGAATTTCACATTGGCTTTGGTCAATGTTGGAATAGGCACCATTCGGTGGTGCTCTTCAGCGGCTAGGATATTGATTGACGCTCCTGTGTCGACCACCGCCACTGTCTCATGTGTGCCTTTGTGAATCTGGCACTTTGGTAGTTTTGTCTGTCGAGGGGTGGTATTCCCTACTGTGAACAGGGAATGGATCACATGTACCTCGGCTTTGTCTTCGTCCATATCGCTTCTGTGCCCAGACTTGTTTGACGCTGTGTTGATGGACGCATCCCCCATTTGGGTTCTCCGCGACCTGCACTCTTTTGCAAAGTGGTGCAGCTTCCCACAGCTGGAGCACGTTTTGCCTCTCGCTGGGCAATCAGACGGTCTGTGTGGGATCCCGCCACAATACCCACACTGTCTTGTTGGATGTTTGTTGGGGCGGTATTTCGTTTTGTTTGAGGATGACGTAACTGGGTCGGCACCTTCCTCCTTTACGGGTCTCTGTAGGGCTGCTTCCAAATGAGATGCACAGGCCTTCGACAGGTCTTTTGTTCGCCGCATTTGTAAAATGTCAGGTAGGGATCTTCCAGATTCTTCCAATATCCGTTCCCTGGGCCTCAATGATGCACATCCTTGGATGATTTGTCCTCTTATTTCCTCTGTTTCGTCGGTGAATCTGCAGGTGCTGGCCAGATCTCTCAGCCTCATGTGGAAAGCGTCTAGCGACTCTTTTGCCTGCTGCCTGGCCTGCCTAAAGATGAAACGTTCGTAATCGATGTTGCCCATTGGTTCGAAATGCCTGTTCAAAGCGGTAATGAGGGTCGTGTGTGTTTTGGGGTCGTCTTTGACGAGGTTTTTTTGTATATGTCCTTCCCCCAGGTGAAGGAGCATGGGCGCTTCTGAGCGTCCTCCACCTTGGTAGCTTCGAAAAACAATAGGACTCTCTTCACCCACTCTCTCCACTTTGGGGCTTGCGCAGACGGGTCTCCCTCAACGAGGAACGGCTCCACAGGTGGTATGGCAGACATGGCAGCGAATGGAAGCAGTGGCGTGGCATGGGCAACAGAGCGTCGCACTCACCAGGTTATCTGGGCGGGCCTTGGTGATGGGATAGGGTGCACCCCCTGGCAGGAGGCTTGGGGGCACTTCTTCCTCTGCAGCTGGCTGAAGTAGAGCACATGGCTGCAGGGCCTTTTGAACCAGGAAACAAAAATCAAGCCTACACACCACGTGCAGGAGCAGTTGAAACCCAGTCTCAGGAAAAATACGGGGCGGGGCTACCAGCTCAGGCTAGGCCGGTTGTAAAACGCTGCGTGCACGGCCAGCAAACAGCCAAAATCCTGTTCCCGGGGAATGCAGGGGGTGGGGCTACCAGCCCAGGCCCGGCCGGGTGTAGAGCGCCTTGAGGGACACGCCTGAGGCTGGAGTTCCGTAGCTGGGAGGCGGGGCCACGAGCACAGGCCACTCTGAAGAATGAACATCTCTGAGTAGGCGCAGGTCGGCGTTCGGGCAGGAGATCTGGCGGAGGGTTGCACCTACGCGGCACGAGCACCGCATGTACAGTGGCCGTCGCGGGATGGAGCGAGAGCACGGTAGGTTGCCGCTCCACCTTCGTCGCCAATGTGGTGTACGCCACACGTAATATGCCGAATGACCTAGGGCTAACAAATAACACACGGACACACTTTTGGTGGTCTTACGTGGTCGGGTACGGCCCAGACATGCATAGCCTTTCTCACAACGGTGTGTCTCACTCCTCAGGCTTGTGCCTTTGGCCCCCTGACCACGCCCTTTATTAATTATATATCCTTACCCCTGACCTTGGGGCAAATCAACATACAACTCAACCCAGGTGGAGTTACATATCGTGTGTGGGCACGTCCGAGGGATATACACTTGGCCGCGCCCCTCTGACATTGGTGATGTCTGTGACCAGTTATGTCACTGGCCCGCGACACCACAGGCCCCAAGAATTTACAGAAAGTAAGCAAACTATATTGTGGAACTAGTGGTCTGGCATTAATTTGGTGTAATCATCCTGACGTATGGTGACATTGATTTGGATGCAGTCAACAGTAGCATCTTTGATCTGACAGAGGACTTCAGTCTGGGATACTATGAGGAAGCAAATCGAGGGCACTTGTCGACTACCATGCTTTGGTGGCACGCATACACATGCAATACTTTGCCAGCATTTCCATGACAATTGGAGGAAGGAACACGTACCTGAGATATAATTCCTTATCTAAACATGCCGGGGGCTGGTATGCCACTTGACAAGTTGCTATGCATAACTTGGCGCTCAAGAAAAATTTTCTTGGGACCAAAGCATGTGCCCAGAGACACTTTCTGAACTAATCGTTTGCTCACTTTTTGTGAATAGTAGCTAACCAGTGTGTTTACTTGCCTCAAGGCGCTCCTTGGAATCTTACTGATTTTGCCTCGCCACCGACACTTTGCATGTACATTATTTCTGTGTACCATTGAATGCCCACACCCTGATTGAAGGACTTGCACGTCTGCATTATTTCTGTATTTTATCACACTCCCTTTTTCTATAATGCTCGTCCGCCACTTACTCACTCCCAAATCAGATTTCATTGCAGAAAATTATTTGTGACTGGGCCTTAAAGTTCTCTAATAGTTTTCGCCACTTTCTATTGCTAAGTAGAGCCCCAGCTGGTCTTTATGCTGGCTTGATTGCATCGCATTGCACTCATTAGACTTGCACCTCATTGGCAGTGATTTAACCAATTTCCCTAGTGTCTCTGTGCGCTCTGAGTGCATCCTCTGCTCTCTGAAAGACTCATCCCAAGTTGTATCATCAGCAAAGATGGGAACATTGCTCTTAATATCATCTCTCAATAATTCATGGCCGGAATGAGGAGCCAGAAACCAGCCCTGATTCTTGCGGTATCTAAATTTGCATCGCATCAATCAGTCTTAGCACCATTAAAGATCACCCTTTGAACCCCTTCCTTTTATCCAATTCCTGTTCCAGATGCAGTTGTAGCCCTGGCATCCCTCTGATTTAATTTACACACAGTAGCCTTTCATGTGACATTTCATCAAATGCACTGGCAAAGTGCAGATAATTGACTGTACATATGCTGTTTGCCTACAGTAAACAGATTGTTGGAATTTCTTTTAAAGAAATATGATGGGATACAACGAAATCTTAGAGCTTGGGCGGCTTTGTCTGGGGGAACAATATGCTCGTCGTCTGATGGCAGGGTGTGCACTCTGAGCTGAGATTTTAGTGCCGGAAACAGATGCTTTGATGAGATTTGAGTGCCTGAGGCTGTCTCAGGTGAGGTGTGTTTTCAGGAGACAGACTCTGAAAGAACCTGTTTATGCAATAGACTGCCAATTACTTTACCTATAAATGTACAATGGGTCTTTGAAATGTAAGCTGAGTGTTGAGGGCTGTATCTGGTATGATTTGTCAGACCGAGAGGATGCCCCTGTGGTACCCCATTGAGTACAGATGGCTGTCTCTCAGCTGAACTGTCAGTGCAGACGTCTGCCTCTGAGATGACGTTTTAGTGAGGTAGGCTGCACTTAACATGCACTTTCAGTGCTATTGTCTGTCTTTGAGTGGGATGCTAAAGGTTATCCATGAAATGTGACAGGGAGTTGGTGGTTGTCTCTAATATGGGCTAGTAGTGTACACTGGGGTCCCTGAGATGAGCTGTAAGTTCTGGAGGATATCTGTGATACAAAGTTAAAGTGGTGGAGGCTGTCTAAGAGATGTCCAATAGGGGTGGGATGCTCTCTTCGAGATGAGCTGTGATGCTCTATGAGTGCTGGAGAGTATCTCAGATATGACTTATGTGTGCCAGTCACTGCATAATTTGTAAAAGAGTAAGTGGCAGTTCCCAAGGTTTTGCTCATAAACCAGCGGCTCGCACTTTCGAAGGGTGCTGAGAAACAATTTTCATTTCACCTCATACTTCTTTCACGCACCACCAGTCACTCCTTTCCCATTTACCTCACCTCCCTCGTAGACAACTAGTCCTGCACCATGCACGGCCTTCAGCTGTGTGTGGCAGGGTTTGACCGTAGGGCCTGCCATGCGACAGGCCCTGTGGCCATCCCCCCATACAAACTCAACCCTGTGCTATGTGAAGCTTTTGGACATGCGCAGCAGGAGTTGGCCATGTGTGGCATATGTTGGCTGCAGGGCCTAGCCTGCTATAACTTTCTTTTAATTTAAAAGATTTGTGTAGTTTAAATTGTTTTTTTTATACACATAATAAATAAAGTTTCCCTAACTGTAACTAACCTTTAACCTATGTTTTATTAATTGAATTTCTATGTTGTTTATGTTTGAAGCATTTACTTTTTATATAACTCAAATTAAAGCCATATTTGCTGTCACACAGATTCATTTAAGAATTTAACAATTTTAGGTATGAACATATAAACATGAATGTCATGAACTATAAATGTTTACTTCTATTTTATTTTATGAAAGAAGAAAAAATCTGTATTCCTTTCCTCTAGCCAGCACATTGTCTATGGTTTTATATATATTTGTTATTGGCATTTCAATATTGACAATCATCATTCTACAGAAAAGAAAGTGGCACATAAGCAACATCAATAATGTAGCAAAATGTCTTCTCATTCCACCTCCCCAGCACTGGAATGACTTCCTATGTCATATGTAAGTCAATAAGCCATTGTCATAAAATTAATAACTAATCCTCGATATTTTATACCAAAACATGTTGATAAGATAGTGAACAAGTCGTTACAACTCCACCACCCTTCCTCTCCCCCAGTTTCCTTAGATAATTGGATTAGAAGGAATTGTCACATAATTTCATACTTAGGATGGCACTTGGGTGGTCATTACAACCCTGGCGGACGGTGTTAAAGCGGCAGTAAGAACGCCAACAGGCTGGCGGTAAAAAAAATTTAATTACGACCGTGGCGGAAACCGCCAACAAAGACAGCCACTTTAACACTCCGACCGCCACGGCGGTACAAACAAACAGCGCGGCGGTTACCGCCAACCGACAGGTGGAAGACAAAGTACCGCCCACAGTATCACAACCTACCAATCCGCCACCTTTTCAGGGGTGGATTCACTGCGGACAAAAATACGTCAGAAACATGACTTCGAAGGGAAAACGCTCACCTCTACACACCCCACGAGGAATCTGGACGCCATGGAACCAGAGCTGCAGATCCTGCCAGCCCTTATCTTCTTGCTCCTTTACCAGGAGTACGAACGCCGGCGGCGAAGACAACGGTGAGTACTGCACCTACGACACAGGGGAGGTGGGAGGGAAAAAACAAGGACACACACACGCAACACCCCCACCCCCACCCTCACCCACTACAACACACACACTAATACAGCATGATACATTACAGTTACACACCCAAACCCCCCCGGAAGAATGCAAAGACAAAAGAAAATGAGCGTAACCATTGTAATATGTTAAAATCAAGTACGCAAAACAATATATATACACTATAAACAAAATATGCACCAAGCTTAGTAGTCCAGGTAGTGCTCCAATGAAGTCCGTGGAACACTGGGCCCACACGGTATGGGCGAGGCCCACACAAGATCTCCGACCATGACGGAGAGAACACTGCAGGGGCATCAGACAGCAAGAAAACAGGCACCTCAGGGGGAGGGAAAGGGGGAGCACCTCAGCCGGTTGAGTGAACGACGCCAAATCCATGAGAGCGCCACATGCCCACTGTTCCATCCTGGGGAGTGCAAAGCCACAGTCTCTCAAGTCTCTACAGTGGGTGGGTTGCCCACTGTTCCATCCTGGGGAGTGCAAAGCCACAGTCTCTCAAGTGGATAACAGTCTCCACTGGTTCTGGAGGGTGCATTGTGCCCAGAGTGCTTCATCCTGCTAAGGACAGAGGTAGTGTATGACAGTCTCCACTGGTTCTGGAGGGGGCATGGTGCTCAGAGTGCTTCATCCTGCTAAGGACTGAGGTAGTGGATGACAGTCTCCACTGGTTCTGGAGGGGCATGGTGCCCAGAGTGCTTCATTCTGCTCGTGACGGACTCAGTAGCATCAGTGTCCTTGGCACTCATGGGCCAGAGGTGATTGTGGCGGCGGTGCCCTGTTCAGCGGTGCTTGTGGCAGCGGTGCCCTGTTCAGCGGTGCTTGTGGCAGAGGTGCCCTGTTCAGCGGTGCTTGTGGCAGAGGTGTCCTTTGCAGTGACTCAGTTGCTGGTGGTCCTTCATGGCCAAGCGGGGCTGGTGCTGGCGGTCCTCTCTGGCCCAGCGGGGCTGGTGCTGGCGGTCCTCTCTGGCCCAGCGGGGCTGGTGCTGGTGGTCCTTCATGGCCCAGCGGGGCTGGTGCTGGCGGTCCTGTCTGGCTCAGCGGGGCTGGTGCTGGCGGTCCTCTCTGGCTCAGCGGGGCTGTGCTGCCGGTCCTCTCTGGCCCAGCGGGGCTGGTGCTGCCAGTCCTGTCTGGCCCAGCAGGGCTGGTGCTGGCGGTCCTCTCTGGCCCAGTGGGGCTGGTGCTGGCGGTCCTCTCTGGCCCAGCGGGGCTGGTGGTGGCCTCTTGGGCAGCAGGGCAGATGCTGGCCTCTTGGGCAGCAGGGCAGGTGCTGGCGGTGGCTCCTGGGCAGCAGGGCAGGTGCTGGCGGTGGCCTCTTGGGCAGCAGGGCAGGTGCTGGCGGTGGGCTCCTGGGCAGCAGGGCAGGTGCTGGCGGTGGCCTCTTGGGCAGCAGGGCTGGTCCTGGCGGTGGGCCCCTGGGCAGCGGGGATGATGGTGGTGGGCTCCTGGGCAGCGAGGATGATGGCGGTCTTCTCCGGCGTGCTGCTCTTCCCAGACCTGCTGACTTTCTTGTGGCCCTTCCCCACCTTGGAAGGTGTCGCAGCTGACTCCACACTCCCACCTGTACCTCTGGGAGCGGCTTTGGTGGCTGGAGTCTTCCCTCTCTCCCGCCGGGCACTGGCCAACTTTAGATGCTTCACAGGTGGGGGACTGTCGGTGCTGTGGCTCCGTGCCACACTGGCTGCCCTGGTGGCTGGTGCACTCCAGATTCCGGTGACTACAGGCACCACTGGTCCCAGAGATGTTGTGGCTGAGGTGCTAGGTTGGGACCTGGACAGTCGGGCCCTAGGAGGCGGACGGGGTGGGGGAGGTGTGGGAAAGAGGTCAAGGTTGGACAGGAAAAGTTTTTGGGAAACACTGGGACGGGTAGCTGGAGGGGGTTTGGGAGTGGAGGAAGAGGTTGTGGTTGTAGGAGGTGTTGGTTTGGTAACTTTGGGTGAAGGTGCATGCGCTGGAGGCTGTCGTGAGAGATGTAGTGCATGCAGGTGTGAGTGGAGACGTGACTGGGAGGGATGAGGGAGAAGAGGAGGAGGGGGACACAGTGGAGGCAGTGGATGTTGGTGTGTATGCATGTGTGTGATGCTTGCATGAGTGCCTGTGGGATGTGTGGTGCTTATGTTTGCCTGAGCTTCCCTTGTGTGTTGACGTGTGTGCATGCTGGTCTGAAGGTGTGCTTGGGATAGGCTGAGGTAGAGGGGATTGGGTCTGGGTGGAGGAAGTTGGAGGGGGGAGTCTAGAGACAGGGACAATGGCTGCCATCAGTGCTGAGGCCAGAGTCTGAAAAGCTCGCTGAAGGGCCGTCTGACCAGAATGAATGCCCTACAGGAATGCATTTGTTTGTTGCAACTGCCTTTCTACACCCTGGATGGCATTCAAAATGGTAGACTGCCCAACAGTGAGGGACCTGAGGAGGTCAATGGCCTCCTCACTGAGGACAGCAGGGGTGACTGGGGCAGGGCCTGAGGTGCCTGGGGCGAAGGTGATGCCCACCCTCCTGGGTGAGCGGGCACGGGGCAAAGGCTGAGGGGCTGCTGGGAGGGCGGTGCTGGTAGGGGGGGTGGCGGCTGTACCTGTAGATGCGGGGGACACAGATGTTGCCGCCACCACAAGGGAGCTCCCATCAGAGGACAAGTCCGTGTCACTGGTGTCAGCTCCTGTCCCCGCCGTGGAGCTCCCCTCGCCCTCCGTCCCACTGGTGTACTCCGACTCCGTTGTCTCGCCCTCCAGGGCCATGTGGGATGCAGCTCCCTCCTGCTCCTTTGCCACTGCTCCTCTGCCTGATGATGCTAATGCACACAAGAACAGGGAGACCACAAAAGGGGGGGGGACGACAGAAGAAAGACATGTTGAGTGCATGCATTACCGCTACCGTTGGCGGACACAAGAAGCCCCCTGCACTACGCCGCGCACTTGGCCTCCACTGTTCAATCGCTGGGACATGGCCTACAAGGCTATGGACGACATTTGCGCACATCGATTTAACAGGAGCCTGACTAGGTGTACTTGGCACTGTACACAGGTGGGGTGGGGTGCTACAGGCTCTCCCAGCACAAGGGGACCTTGCCTCCTAAACTCGCCCTGGCCTAGGGAAACCCACAGCCCACCTCCCCCACCCAGACACCCCCACTGCACGCAAAATCAGCAGAATGAGAGTGTACTCACCCCCTTGTGGCTGCTGTGATGCCCCCAAGCGCCCATTCAACTCCCGGTACGCCACCGCCATGATCCTGAACATCAGGGGGGTCATGGTGCGACGGGCACCCCTCCCACGTTGGGAGGCCATCCCCAGCTGGGCCTCCGCCGTCTTCTTGCTCCAGCGGCGAATGTCCTCCCATCTTTTACGGCAGTGGTTGCTCCATCTGTGGTAGACCCCCAGGGTCCGTACGTCCTTGGCGATGGCACGCCAAATATCTTTTTTCTGGTGGGCGCTGACCTACATGAATTGTACAGGGGGAAAAGAAAAGTAATTACCAAATGCACCGTCACAGTCATTGGCCCACATCCCTACCCTTGCCATTATGCACATGCACTCACCGTCATTTCATGCACGCCTCAATCTCCCCCCCCCCCTTCTTTCATCCACCCCACTCCACACAGGCATAGCCCACACAGCATGCTCCCAGTGTATTTACCTGTTTGTCTGGAGGACCGTAGATTAGCGTGTACTGGGGGAGGACCCCATCCTGAATTTTCTCCAACTGCTCCGATATGAAGCAAGGGGCCCTTTCCCCAGTCGCACGAGCCATTGTCTCTTCCAGACCGAGGTCACAGCAGCACTTGCAGTGTAGGTCCTCTCCTGTCGAAGATCAGGTATCGAGTGATTGAACAGAGAGAAAATGGCGGTCACGTCTGCGGTGGTGCTTACCGTCACCGTCGGCGTACATCGTCATTGGCTCCTGGGACCCATAGGGTCCAATGTTAACCAATGCAGGATTGCGCTGCGGTCTTCCACCGCCTACCGCGACGGTGTACAATGCCAGCGCAGTTACCTCACATCCCATTGTCCCACTTTAAAGGTCAGGCAGCCGCCATTTCAGGGGCCCACATGGCTTAATTTTTAACTGCGTCACACATACCTAGGCCTAGCCTCAACACACATACAGGCCAAATATCGGATTATGATTCGTGTTCGGTGAAAGCTGTGTTTACGTACCTCTGAGTTGTTTGACTCTGTGCTCACTGTTGTTCTTCATAGGCACTGTCCGCTGGGACATGTGAGGAGATGGCGGCATCCTCCGGTGTACAGACCGCTGGTGGACCTGTCGACAATGGAGGAAAGACATGTGATCATCACCTACAGGCTTGACCATGCCACAATCCAGGAACTGTGTGCCCAGTTGGAGCCAGACCTGATGTCAGCTATCCGCCATCCCACAGGAATCCCCCCTCAAGTGCAGGTGCTGTCAGTACTCCATTTCCTTGCAAATGGGTCATTTCAAACAACAGTGGCCATAGCATCAGGGATGTCCCAGCCTATGTTTTCCAACGTGTTGTCGAGAGTGTTGTCTGCCATGCTGAAACACATGCGGAGCTACATCGTTTTCCCTCAGGTGGAGGATTTGCCTACAGTGAAAGGAGACTTCTGTGCCCTGAGACATATCCTCAACATCATAGGTGCCATTGATGGGACACATGTTGCTTTGGTCCCCCCCGCAGGTTTGAACAGGTGTACAGAAACCGGAAGAGTTATCATTCCATGAATGTGCAGATGGTGTGTTTGGCAGACCAGTACATCTCCCATGTGAATGCTAAGTTCCCTGGCTCAGTGCATGATGCTTACATCCTGCGGAATAGCAGCATCCCTTATGTGATGGGTCAACTCCAGAGGCACCGTGTGTGGCTATTAGGTGAGCACCTGGAAGCAAGTCAGTAGGAATGGTTGTCTGGGTCTGGGGATATCATTACAGGTTATTGTGTGTCTAACAGTTGTCCCTCGCCATTTGCAGGTGACTCTGGTTACCCCAACCTGTCATGGCTACTGACCCCAGTGAGGAATCCCAGGACAAGGGCAGAGGAACGCTACAATGAGGCCCATGGGCGAACTAGGAGGGTGATCGAATGGACTTTTGGCCTCCTGAAGGCAAGGTTCAGGTGCCTCCATATGACAGATGGATCCTTATTCCACTCACCAAAGAAGGTGTGCCAGATCAACGTGGCCTGCTGTATGCTTCACAACTTGGCTTTGCGACAACAGGTGCCTTTTCTGCAGGAGGATGGTCCAGATGCGGTGTTGTTGCAGCTGTGGAGCCTGTGGACAGTGAAGACGAGGAAGCAGAAGAAGAGGACATGGACAACAGGAACTCGGTGATCCTGCAATATTTCCAGTGGGACACAGGTAAGAATACAAACCTGCCTACTACATGTACTTTAACACTACTACCTCTCTACTGTCTGTCGTTTTCACCCAGTGTATGGTCACTGAGTTGTCACTTTCCCTTTCGATTTCACAGATGTGGGTCCCACTGTGTGACATCTGCTTTGATTCATCATGGACTAGAGCTGTGTGACATAGGTATGTTGACATTACAATTAAAAGTACATTTTGCTACAGTAATTGCTAATACACTATTCCGAAATCACAGACTGACTTCAGATTGTTTTGTGCTTCAAGGGTGTGTATTTAAGTGCTCAATATTGGAGGGGATTGCAAAATGGTGAGGGTTGATGGTGGAGGAATGTCCATTGCAGAGTCCAGTCTATGAGTCTCACAGGTGCATTGCCCAAATGGGCATAGGAAGTGGAACTGGGGCAGTTTAAGGATGGACAGGGTGACAAAGTGGGACAGAAGGATGACATTCAGGGTGGTCTAATTTCTTGGTGAGGGTCTTGGCATCGTTCTCTGTCTTTGTCCTGGATCTCAGGGACCATTTGCGGGGTGGTTCTCCCTCTGCAGGGAGTGGGGTGCTGGTGTGGTGGTCCTGTGGCGGTGCCTCCTGTCCAGTAGCGCCGGCGGAGGTGGTGGGCGGTTCATCGTCCATGCTAGTGTCAGGGGCCCCTTGTTGTGCCACAGTGTCCCTCCTGGTGTTGAGTACTTCCTTCAGCACCCCTACGATGGTGCCCAGGGTGGAATTGATGGCTCTGAGTTCCTCCCTGAAGCCCAAATACTGTTCCTCCTGCAGGCGCTGGGTCTCCTGAAACTTGGCCACTACCGTTGCCATCGTCTCCTGGGAGTGGTGGTAGGCTCCCATGATGGAGGAGAGGGCCTCGTGGAGAGTGGTTTCCCTGGGCCTGTCCTCAGCCTGTTGCACAGCAGCCCTCCCAGTTCCCCTGTGTTCCTGGGCCTCCGTCCCCTGGTCCGTGTGTCCACTACCACTGCCCCCAGGTCCCAGTTGTTGTTGGGGTGGTGGGTTAGCCTGGGTTCCCTGTAGTGGTGGACACACTGCTGATTGACGTGTCCTGGGGACAGAGGTATGGGCCCGCTGGGTGGGTGCTGTGCTGGTGTTTCCAGAGGGGGAAGCTCTGTGGTGGCCAGTGACTGTGTGAGGGGAACCGACTGTCCAGAGGTCCCCGATGGGCCGGGCTGGTCATCTAGATCCAGTTGGACAGAGCTGCTGCCATCACTGTGGGCCTCTTCTGTTGGTGGTGTGGACATGTGTGGATCCTCCTGTCCGGTGACGTTGGGTAGTGGTAGTGGTGGGGGTCCTGCAGGGGTATAAAAGGATGTTTATTACATCTGTGTGTGCCATGGTGTGCAATGGGTGGGTGTCCATGTACCCCAGTGCATGCATTCCTGTGCATTCCTTTGTAGGACCTTGTGTGATGATGGTTTAGGGGGGTGTATGGGCAGTGGGCATGCTTTGGTGAAGGGTGTCCATGCTTTGTTGTTGCATGCAGGGCTTGGTGTTGGGATGTGTGGTTTGTGATAGTGGAACATTTGTGAGGAGTAGGAGTGATGGGGGTGAGGGTGAAGGTGGGGGTATGTGATGGCATGCAGGTAGGGTGGGGGATGTAATAGTTAAGATTTGACTTACCAGAGTCCATTTCTCTATCTACTCCTGCGAGGCCCTCAGGATGCAGAATCGCCAAGAATTGCTCCTCCCATGTTGTTAGTTGTGGGGGAGGAGGTGCGGGTCTGCCGCCAGTCCGCTGAACCGCAAGGTGGTGTCTTGAGACCACGGAACGCACCTTCACCGTAAGTCGTTCCACCTCTTCCTGATGTCATCCCGATTTCTTGGGTGCTGTCCCACTGCGTTGACCCTGTCCACGATTCTTCGCCACAGCTCCATCTTCCTAGCAATGGAGGTGTACTGCACCTGTGATCCGAATAGCTGTGGCACTACCCGGACGATTTCCTCCACCATGACCCTGAGCTCCTCCTCCGAGATCCTGGGGTGTCTTTGCCGTGCCATGGGGTGGTGTGGTTGATGTGTGGGGTGGTGTGTGTGGTGATAGGTGGGGTGATATTTAGTGGTGTGTTGTGTGAGGTGCATGGAAGTTATGTGGGTGATGGTATTGTGTGCCTGTGGATGCTTGGTAGTTGTTTGTGGTGTCTCTCTCTGGCCTTCATTCGGGATTTTTGGTCGTAGGGGTTTGTGGGTGATGTGTGTGTGTGTTTTATATTGTATTGAGTGTGTGGGAGTGGTGTGTGTATGTGTATCAGGTGTGTGTATTTGGAATTGTCCAATGTGGCTCTGTTTTGTATGTGTATGTGTATTTTGAGCGCAGCATGATAGTGTGGGCGTATTTCTGTTGGCGTGACGGTGGAGATTTTGTTTTCGCCAGTTTATCACTGATCTTTGGTGTGGCAGACTTGTGTGGGTGTCTGAATTTGGGCGGATTCCGTGCTGTGGGTCATAATAGCTGTGGTGGAGTTCCGCGGTGGTGTGTTGGCGGTCTTCTGCACGGCAGTAAGCGGTTTTTACCACCAATGTTGTAATGAGAGCCTTGGTGTTTGTCATGATGGTTATAAGCTGTTCATGGACTGTATCTTCTGATATGTACCTTCTGATATACCATTATTCGGGTCATAGTACCTTGTACAGTCAAGGTCTGTGATTGATGCTGTAATTTATTAGTATTGGGCTGTGTTGATAGCCCATATTTGTTTCTTTCCAACAGTAACCATAGTCTCTTTGATTGTTGGCTGTTTTTTTAGTAGAACTGAGCTCTGTTATAGCCCACATGAAATCATTATAATAATTTGTGCTGTAAAATATATGTAGTTTGGAAAAAACACAAAGACTGTTGTAACAGCCTGCCTATATTAGGTGGTTGTAAACTCCTTTTTTAGTTTGTACATACTGTGGTACCTTCTATATACTTTACTGAGGTTAATCAACTTTTGTTTGGCTTACAACAGTGTCAGTTACAGGAACCAGGAAGTTGACATCACTTTTTCATCATTTCGACTGTGAGCCTGTAAGGGTAAGGTGGTGTTGTTTTCCATTTGTGAAGTTCCTGAAATGCATCAGAATGAAAAGGAAGAACAGGGGAAGCAGTTGATGGTACAGGAGGAACAGGTGGTGGAGTTGTGGTGCACTTTGTTTTCTTCTATCCTGGCAAGAAAAAGTAAACACAAAGTTGGTGACCTGCAACCTCCCCAAGAAGGTGATTTCACGAAGTACGTGACAACATTACTCCTTGGGCGACAGGAATGCAGAAGCACCTGGTGGGCTATCTTCTCTACAAGGTTAGCATAGGCAGAAACTAGGTGGGAGCAGGATTGCAGGAGACCTTTGCAGCAACATCCTTAGTGGCCACAGCTCTTGACACTGTAACCTCTTCAACACAGGCAGAACCTTCACCCACACGCACTACATCTGTTGTCCCAACAGTAGCTGCTCCTGGCACTGTGGTGCCAGTCCATGTGTTGAGGCAGGATAGGTATATTATTGACCAGTATAATACTTCTACCTACTGTTTACTGTGTAAAACAGTAATTGTTTTGGGTGAAAAAGGCCTGAATATTTACCTGTAGCTTGTATTCGTACGGCAGTGTGTCCCCAACATCCCTAATTTCCCCCTTTCTTGTCCTCAGCTATCCTCTCCATATTGTTTTTGCTTTGTTGGTCATATTGACCCATGAGAAAAACACAAAACTTCTGATTTTTTTTTTCAAATGCTTTGAAGTATCTCCCAAATATTTGCAATAATAAAGTGTGCATTCATTTTAAGCATATTTTTTTCAGTAACAGAAAAAAAAATCTAAATTAATATGCTGATAGAAGGTAAGTGTAAGGTAGGTCAAACAAGTGGCCTATGGTGGCTACAAAGTGGATAGTAACTTTATATTACAGTAATAGAGTGATATGTAATTGTATGTAAAGTGGATTACGTTGTAGTAGAGTGGAAATCCATAAAGTCAAGCTCAATGCAGTACAGACTACACCATCGTGGTAGGCGGTCGAAGACCGTGGCACAATCCTGCATTGGTTAACATTGGACCCTGTGGGTCCGAGGAGCTAATGACGATGTACGCCGGCGGTGAAGGTACGCACCGCCGCGGACATGACCGCCATTTTCTGTCTGTTCATTCACTTGATACCTGACCTTCAACAGGAGAGGACCTACACTGCAAGTGCTGCTGCTGACCTCAGTCTGGAAGCGACGATGGCTCATGTGTCTGGGGAAAGGGCCCCTGCCTTCACATCGGAGGAGTTGGAGAAATTAGTGGATGGGGTCCTCCCCAGTACACACATCTGTACAGTCCTCCAGACAAACAGGTGAGTACACTGTGACCATGCTGCATGGGCAATGCCTGTTTGGAGTGGTGTGGATGGAATATACATGGGGGGACTGAGGCCTGCATGAGCGGACAGTGAGTGTATGTGCGTTAGGGCAAGGGTGGGAACGTGGGCCAATGAGTATGACGGTCCGGATGGGTAAAGATCTTCCTTTTCCCCTGTACTATTCCTCTAGGTCAGCGCCCACCAGAAGAAGGATATTTGGCGTGCCATCGCCAAGGACGTCCGGACCCTGGGGGTCCACCACAGATGGAGCACCCACTGCCATAAAAGATGGGAGGACATTCGCCGCTGGAGCAAGAACACGGCAGAGGCCCAGTTGGGGATGGCCTCCCAACGTGAGAGGGGTGCCCATCGCACCATTACCCTCCTGATGTTCCGGATCCTGGCGGTGGCGTATCCGGAGTTGGATGGGCACTTGAGGGCATCACAGCAGCCACAAGGGGGTGAGTACAGTCACATTCATCAGACTCTGTGCGCATTACGAGGTGTTTGGGTGGGGGAGGTGGGCAGTGGGTTCCCCTTAGCCAGGGCGAGGTTGGTAGGCAAGGTCCCTTGAGAGGCAGGTTCAGTGGAACCCACTAGTGGTTAGTGCCATCTACACCTAGTCCGGCTCCTGTGACTTCCATGTGTGCAGCAATCGGGCTTAGGCCTTGTACCCCATGGGCATGAGAATAATCTAGGAACAATAAGTGCATGGGCTAGTGCAGAGGGCTGCTGTGTCTGTAGTGTCCGCCAACGGTAGTGGTGTTGCATGCACTGAACATGTCTTTCTTCTGTCTTCCCCCCACCCTTTTTGTGGTCTCCCTGTTCTTGTGTGCAATAGCATCATCAGGCGGTGGAGCAGTGGCACCGGAGCAGGAGTGAGCTGCATCCCACTTGGCCCTGGAGGGCGAAACAACGGAGTCAGAAGCCACCAGTGGGACGGAGGGCAAGGGGAGCTCCACAGCGGGGACACGAGGTGACAACAGTGACAGCGACTCCTCCTCTGATGGGAGCTCCCTTGCGGTGGTGGGCCCCTCTGTGTCCCCCACATCAACAGGTACAGCCGCCACCCCCCCTTCCAGCACCGCCCTCCCAGCAGCCCCTCAGCATGTGTCCCGTGCCCGCTCATCCAGGAGGGTGGGTATCTCCTTCGCCCCAGGAACCTCAGGCCCTGCCCCAGTCAGCCCTGCTGCCCTCAGTGAGGAGGCTATTGACCTCCTGAGATCCCTCACTGTTGGGCAGTCTACCATTCTGAATGCCATCCAGGGTGTTGAGAGGCATTTGCAACAAACAAATGCAGACCTGGAGGGCATTCATTCTGGCCAGGCAGCCCAACAGAGAGCATTTCAGGCTCTGGCCTCAGCACTGATGGCAGCCATTGTCCCTGTGTCCAGCCTCCCCCCCTCCAACTTCCTCCCCTCAGACTCAATCCCCTGTACCTCAGCCTATCCCAAGCACACCATCAGACCAGCATGCACACACCTCAACACACAAAAGTGGTTCAGGGAAACATAAGCATCACACATCCCACAGGCACTCACACAAGCATCATACCCATGCAGACATACCAACATCCACTGCCTCCACTGTGTCCCCCTCCTCCACGTCTCCCTCCTCCCTCCCAGTCTCATCTCCACTCACACCTGCATGCATTACATCTTCAGCCACTACCTCCATCACCAGCACGCCCATCACCACACACCGCTCACGTGCACTCAACACCCCCACTACCATTCACACGTCCCCTGTGTCCTCTCCCAGTGTGTCAGTGGGCCCTCCTCCCAAAGTACACAAACACAGGCACACACCCACCCAACAGCCATCCACCTCACAACAGCTTCTAGCCCATGCACCTTCACCCAAATTCAGCAGACGTACACCTCCTACAACCACTATCTCTTCCTCCACTCCCAAACCCCCTCCATCTACCCGTCCCAGTGTGTCTAAAAAATGTTTCCTGGCTAATATTGACCTCTTCCTTACACCTCCCCTCCCGTCCATCCCCTAGGGCCAGGCTTTCCAGTTCCCAATCCAGCACCTCAGCCACCACATCCCCAGGCACGGTGGTGTGAGCAACTGCGGGCTATTGGAGTGCGCCAAACATCGGGGCTGCCCGTGTGCCACGGAGCGAGGGCACGGACATTCTGCCACCTGCCAAGCTAAAAAAGTTGTCCACATACCGGAGGGAAAAGCAGAAAACACCTGCCACCAAGGGGTCAGGGAAAACAAAAGGGGATAGTGGCAAGACAGCTGCGCCATCATCAAAGGTGGGGAAAGGCCAGAAACTGAATGGCAGGTCAGGAGAGGGCATGGTGGCACCGACTGAGGGACCAGTGTTACACCTTCTTTCCACGTCGACACCAACCTGTACGGCGGAGAAGACCGCCACCTGCACCTTCACCTGCACTGCCGCCAGAACCACTGCCACAGAGCCCGCCACCAGCACCACTGCCACAGAGCCCGCAACCAGCACTGCCGCCAGAGCCCGCAACCAGCACCGCCGCCACAGAGCCCCCAACCAGCAACGCTGCCAGAGAGCCCGCAACCAGCACAGCCACCACAGAGCCCGCAACCAGCACCGCCGCCACGGAGTCCGCCGCCAGCACCGCTGCCAGCACCGCTGCCACAGAGCCCGCCGCCAGCACCGCTGCCACAGAGCCTGCCGCAAGCACCGCTGCCACAGAGCCCACTGCAAGCACCGCCGCGACTGACACCGCCGAAAGTACCGCCAGCGGCCCCGCGACATCCTGAGCCAGTGGCACCACCGCAGACATGGCTGCCATCCCCAGTGGTCAGTCGTCCGAGGCTGGTGGTGAGCTCTAGGAGCCTAGGCAGCTTTCATGAAGCATCACTTTCAGTGGAGAAAGGCATCCACTACTTCAGTCCTTGGCAGGATGAAGCACTCTGGGCACAAAGCCCCCTCCAGAACCAGTGGAATATCACATCCACTACCTCAGTCCTTGGCAGGATGAAGCACTCTGGCCACAAAGCCCCCTCCAGAACTAGTGGAGAAATACATCCAGTTGAGAGACTGTGGCTTTTCACTCCCCAGGATAAAGCAGTGGGCAAACCACCCACTGAAAAGACTTGTGAGACTGTGGCTTTGCACTCCCCAGGATAAAGCAGTGGGCAAACCACCCACTGAAAAGACTTGTGAGACTGTGGCTTTGCACTCCCCAGGATAAAGCAGTGGGCAAACCACCCACTGAAAAGACTTGTGAGACTGTGGCTTTGCACTCCCCAAGATGAAGCAGTGGGCAACCCACCCACTGAAAAGACTTGAGAGACTGTGGCTTTGCACTCCCCAGAATACATCAATGGGCATGGAGCCCCCTCATGGAGCAGTGGCGTCATGCGTTCATCAGGCTGAGGTGCCCACCCTCCTCCTGAGGTGCCTGTTTCATTTCGATCTGATGCCCCTGCAGTGTTCTCTCCATTTCCAGTCAGGTATCTAGTGTGGGCCTCGCCCATGCATTTTGGGCCCAGTGGTCCACGGACAATGATTGGTGCACTATCCGGACTTGTGGAGTTGGTGTACATAATTGTATATACTGGATTTGGAGTTTTGACTACTGGATTTTTATTGATTACAATTGTTCAATTAATTTCCTGTTGTCCTTGCGTTATTCAAGGGGGGGTGAGGGGGTGTAAATGTAATGTTGCAGCATGTATTTGTGTGTGTGGTGCTGTGGGTGAGGTTGAGGGAGAGGGTGTTGCGTGTGTGTCACTCTCTTTTCCCTCCCCCCTCCCCTGTGTTGTAGGTGCAGGACTCACCGTGGTTGTCGCCGCCGTAGTTGGAGCTCCTGATAGAGGCGCAGGAAGACCATCGCCGGAAGGATCTGCAGTTCTGGCTCCATGGCGTCCTGGTTCCTCGTGGGGTGTGGAGGTGAGTGATTTTCCCTTCTGTGTACTGTTTCCGCCGTGCTTTTATTCACGTTGGTTCCGCCCCAGAAAAGGTGATAGGGTGGGCGGTACATTGTCTTCCATCTGTCAGTTGGCGTTACCGCTGCGCTGTTTGTTTGTACCGCCGTGGCGGTCGGAGTGTTAAAGTGGCTGTCTATGTTGGCGGTTTCCGCTCTGGTCGCGATTCAAATTTTTTTTTCCGTCGGCCTGTTGGCGGTATTACCGCCGCTTTAACACCTACCACCAGGGCCATAGTCTGATAAAGGGGGTCATTACAACATTGGCGGTAAAAGGCGCTTACCGCCATGCAGAAGACCGCCAATACACTGCCGCGACCGCGGAATCCCGCCACAGCTATTATGACCCACATCTCGGAATCCGCCGAAATTCAGACACCCACACAAGTCCGCCACAACAAAGGTCAGTGTTAAACTGGCGAAAACAAAACCTCCACATCCACGCCAACAGAAACACGCCCATGCTATTACGACCCACGAATCCACGCGGTGGTCTTTCAGCCGCGGTATTCCATTGGCGGTACACACAGCCGCGCTCAAAATACACACACATCTCCAAAACACCACCATATTGGACAATTCCAAATACACACACCTGATACACATACAAACAACACTCCCACACACTCAGCACAATATAAAACACACACCCACATCACCCACAAACCCCTACGACCAGAAAATAGAGACGAAGGCCAGAGAGAGAGCACAGAATAGACAACCCCACCAGACAGAGGCACACAACACCATCACCCACACAACATCCACGTACAAAACACCACACACCTCTACACATCACCACACTCATCAACACATACACCACCCCACACATCACCTACACCACCCCATGTCACGACAAAGACACCCCCGGTTTTCCGAGGAGGAGCTCAGGGTCATGGTGGAGGAAATCCTACGGGTAGAGCCACAGCTATTTGGCTCACAGGTGCAGCACACATCCATAGCCAGGAAGATGGAGCTATGGCGCAGAATCGTGGACAGGGTCAACGCTGTGGGACAGCATCCAAGAAATCGGGAGGACATCAGGAAGAGGTGGAACGACCTACGGGCACAACATCGCGGTTCAGCGGACTGGCGGCGGACCCCCACCTCCTCCCCCACAAATAACAAAATGGGAGGAGCAAGTCTTGACCATCATGCATCCAGAGGACCTCGGAGGAGTTGGTGGAGGAATGGACACTGGTAAGTCAAATCTTAACTATCATATCCCCCATCCTACCTGCATGCTATCACACACCCCCACCCTCACACCCTCCCCTATCACTCCAACTCCTCACTAATGTACTAATAACACAAACCACACATCCCAACACCAAGCCCTCAATGACACAACTAAGCATGGTCACCCGTCACCAAAGCATGCTCACTGCACATACCCAGAACACCCCCCCAACCATCATCACACAAGCCCCCCCACAGGAATACTTGCACTGGTGTACACGGTGAGCCACCCATTGCACACTATGACACACACACATGCAATAATCATGCACTTATGCCCCTGCAGGATCACGAAGGACCGTCACCACACCGGAGGGTCCAGACAACTCCACTCCACCCACAGAAGAGGCCCACAGTGACGATAGCAGCTCTGCCCTACTGGATCCTGATGACCAGCCCGGTCCATCGTGGGCCTCGGGACAGTCGGTTCCCCTTGCACAGGCACAGCCCAACACTGACCTTCCACCCTCTGGTAACACCAGCACAGCACCCACCCAGCGGGCCCATACCTCCCTACCCAGGACACGTCAATCAGCGGTGTGTCCACCACTACAGGGAACCCAGGATAACCCACCACCCCAACAACAACAGGGACCTGGGGGCAGTGGTAGTGGGCACACGGTCCAGGGGACGGAGGGACAGGAACACAGGGGAACTGGGAGGGCTGCTGTGCAACAGGGGGCGGACAGGCCAAGGGAACCCACTCTCCACGAGGCCCTATCCTCCATCATGGGAGCATACCACCACTCCCAGGAGACGATGCAGACGGTCCTGGACAAGTTTCAGGACACCCAGCGCCTGCAGGAGGAACAGTATTTGGGGTTCAGGGAGGAGCTCAGGACCATCAGCTCCGCCCTGGGCACCATCGTAGGGGTGCTGAAGGACATACAGCAGACCTTGAGGGACACCGTGGCACTCCAAGGGGCCCCTGACACTAGCATGGACGATGAACTGCCCACCACCTCCGCCGGCGCTAGTGGACAGGACGCCCCGCCACAGGACCACCACACCAGCACCCCACCCCCTGCAGATGGACAACCACCACGCAAGCGGTCCCTGAGATCCAAGAACAGGACAGAGCAAGATGGCAAGACTCCCGCCAGGAAATGAGACCACCCTGATTGTCCTCCCACTGTCCCACTTTGTTACCCTGTCCATACTTTAACTGCCCCAGCTCCACTTCCTTTGCCCATATGGCCAGTGTACCTGTGTGACCAATGGACTGGACTCTGCCATGGACATTCCTCCACCGTCCCCCATCACCATAGTACAACCCGCCTCCATGTTTGAGCACTTCAATAAACACCCTTGAACCACCAAAAAATCTGGAGTCAGTCTGTGATTTGGTAAAATGTATTATCAATGACAGTGTTAAAATGCGTTTCTAGTTGTAAAGCCAACATACCTATGTCACACATCACAAGCCCTTGAAGGATGCAAGCAGATAACACACGTTGGTAACCACACCTGTGAAACCGTAATGGAAAGGTATAACTCAGTTACCAAATAATGCTATGAAATTACACACAGGATAGAGAAAGACGTGTGACAGTGAATGTAATGGTAAAAATGAAAATGTTCTCACCTGTGTGTCATTGGAAATATTGCTGTATGACTGACTCCCTGTTGTCGTTGTCCTCTTCCTCAGCTTCCTCCTCGTCAATGTCCACAGGCTCCACAGCTGCCACAACACCGTCATCTGGACTATCCTCCTGCAGAAAAGGCACCTGGCGTCGCAAAGCAAGATTGTGACGCATCGAGCAGGCGATGAAGATCTGGCACACCTTCTTTGGTGAGTAGAATAGGGAACCACCTGTCATATGGAGACACCTGAACCTGGCCTTCAGGAGGCCGAAGGTGCGTTCGATCACCCTCCTAGTCCGCCCATGGGCCTCATTGTAGCGTTCCTCTGCCCTGGTCCTGGGAGTCCTCACTGGGGTCAGTAGCCAGGACAGGTTGGGGTAACCAGAGTCCCCTAATAGCCACACACGGTGCCTCTGGAGTTGACCCATCATATAAGGGACGCTGCTATTGCGCAGGATGTATGCGTCATGCACTGAGCCAGGGAACATAGCATTTACCTGTGAGATGTACTGGTCTGCCAAACATACCATCTGTACATTCATGGAATGATAACTCTTCCGGTTCCTGTACACCTGTTCACTCCTGTGGGGGGGGACCAGAGCTACATGGGTCCCATCAATAGCACCTATGATGTTGGGGATGTGTCCAAGGGCATAGAAGTCACCTTTTACTGTAGCCAAATCCTCCACCTCAGGGAAAATGTTGTAGCTCCTCACGTGTTTCAGCAGGGCACCCAACACTCTGGACAACACGTTGGAAAACATAGGCTGGGACATCCCTGATGCCATGGCCACTGTTGTCTGAAAATACCCACTTGCAAGGAAATGGAGCACTGACAGCACCTGAACGTCAGGGGGGATTCCAGTGGGATGGCGGATTGGTGACATCAGGTCTGGCTCCAACTGGGTACATAGTTCCTGGATAGTGGCACGGTCAAACCTGTAGGTGAAGATTAAATGTCGCTCCTCCATTGTCAACAGGTCCACCAGCGGTCGGTACACCGGAGGATTCCGCCATCTTCTCAATTGTCCCAGCTGACGGTGCCTAGGAAGGCCAACAGCGACCACAAAGTCATCAAATTTCCAGGTATGTACCCACAGATACACAGAACACGACACCAAACACAAAACCATTCGTGTATGTGTGTTGAGTGTAGGCCTAGCTATGTGTGATGCAGAAGTAAATGAAGCCATGTGGGCCGCTGAAATGGCGGCTGCCTGACCTCTAAACTGGGACAATGGTATTGTGAGGTAACTGCGCTGGCGTTGCACACCGTCGCGGTAGGCGATGGTAGACCACGGCGCAATGCTGAATTGGTTAACATTGGACCTTATGGGTCCCAGGAGCCAATGAACAAGTGCGCCGGCGTTGATGAAACGCTTCGCCGCGGACGTCACCGCCGCGGACGTCACCGCCATTTTCTATCTATTCAATCACTCGATACCTGACCTTCAAAAGGAGAGGACCTACACTGCAAGTGATGCTGTGACCTCGGTCTGGAAGCGATGATGGCTGCTGCGTCTGGGGAAAGGGCCCCTTCCTTCACTGCTCAGACGTTGGAGAAACTAGTAGACGGGGTCCTCCCGCAGTACACACTACTCTACGGTCCCCAAGACCAACAGGTAAGTACACTGGGAGCACGTTGTATGGGCTAGGCCTGGGTGGAGAGGGCTGGTTGTAAGAGGGAAGGGGGCAGAGTTCAGGGAACATGAATGCATGTGAATGCATGTGCCACATGGCAAGGGTAGGGAGGGGGGACACTTACATCGACGGTGCAGTTGGTAATGACTTCTCTTCTTCCCTTGTGCATCTCATGTAGGTCAGCGCTCACCAGAAGAAGGACATTTGGCGTGCCATCGCCAAGGAAGACAGGACCCTGGGGTCCCACCAGAGACGGGGCACCCACTGCCGGAAAAGATGGGAGGACATTCGCCGCTGTAGCAAGAAGACGGCGGAGGCTCAGCTGGGGATGGCCTCCCAACGTGGGAGGGGTGCCTGTCGCACCATGACCCCCCTGATGTTCCGGATCCTGGCGGTGGCCTACCCTGAGTTGGATGGGCGCTTGAGGGCATCACAGCAGACACAAGGGGGTGAGTACACTATCATTCTGGTGACTTTGCGCGCAGTTGAGGAGTCTAGGTGTGGGAGGAGGGCTGTGGGTTTCCCTAGGCCATGGCGACTTCCATAGGCTAGGCCCCTCCGTAATGCAGGCCATGTGGCTCTCCACCCCACCGCAGTAGAGTGCCAAGTACAGGTATACATACCCCTGTGGCATCCATGTGTGCAGATGTCCACCATAGCCATGTAGTCCAGATCCCAGGAATTGCATCTGTAGAGGCCAGGAGCACGGCGTAGTGCAGGGGGCAGCTGTGTCTGTATTGTCCGCCAAAGGTAGCGGTATGCCATGCACTCAACCTGTCTTTCTTCTGTCCCTTTCCCCCCCCCTTTTTGTGCTCTCCCTGTTCTTTTGTGCATCAGCATCATCAGGCGGAGGTACAGTGGCACCGGAGAACGAGGGAGCTGCATCCCACATGGCCATGGAGGGCCACACCACAGACTCAGAATGCACCAGTGGGACGGAGGGCGAGGGGAGCTTCACGTCGGGCACCGGATCACCAACCAGCGACACGGACTCGTCCGCCGATGGGAGCTCCCTTGTGGTGGCGGCACCATCTGTGCCCCCCACTTCTACAGGTACAGCTGCCACCTCCCCTAGGAGCACTGCCCTCCCAGCAGCCCCTCAGCATTTGCCCCGTGCCCGCTCACCCAGGAGGGTGGGCATCACCTTCGCCCCAGGCACCTCAGGCCCTGCCCCAGTCACCCCTGCTGCCCTCAGTGAGGAGGCCATTGACCTCCTCAGGTCACTCACTGTTGGGCAGTCTACCATTGTGAATGCCATCCAGGGTGTAGAAAGGGAGTTGCAACACGGTAATGCATTCCTGGAGGGCATTCATTCTGGTCAGGCTGCCCTTCAGCGAACCCTGCAATCTCTGGCCTCAGCACTGATGGCAGCCATTGTCCCTGTGTCTAGCCTCCACCCAGACCCAATCCCCTGTACCCCAGCCCATCCCAAGCACACCATCAGACCAGCATGCACACACCTCAACACACAAAAGTAGCTCAGGCAAACATAGGCACCACACATCCCACAGGCACTCACACAAGCATCACACACATACAGACACAGCAACATCCACTGCCTCCACTGTGTCCCCCTCCTCATCGTCTCCCTCCCAGTGTCATCTACACTCTCACCTGCATGCACTACATCTACAGGCACTAGGACTCGCACCAGAACACCCAGCACCACACCCTGCTCACCTGCACTCACCACCCCCACTCCCATTTACAAGTCCCCTGTGTCCTCTCCAAGTGTGTCTGTGAAGCCCCCTCCCAAAGTACACAAACGCGGGCACCCACACACCCAACATCCATCCACCTCACAACAGCCTGCAGTACCTGCACCTGCACCCAAAACACCTAAAGTGACACCTCCTACAACCACCTCCTCTTCCTCCACTCCCAGACCCCCTCCAGCTACCCATCCCAGTGTTTGTCAGAAACTATCCCTCTGCAAAGTTGACCTTTTTGCCCCCACCCCTCCAATTCATCAGTCCCGTCGTAGCGCCTCAGCCAAAAAGCCTCCAGTACCAGTGGTGCATGTTCAAGGTGTGTGGAGTGCACCGGCCACCAGGGCAGGCAGTGGGACACGGAGCCAAGGCACTGCCAGTCCACCCCCTGTAAAGGCTCTGAAGTTGGAAAGTGGCCGACGGGACCGGCTGAAGACTCCTGGAGGCAAAACAACTCACAGGGGTCCCAAGCGATTGCAGAGTCAGCTGTGACTCCTCCAAAGGTGGGGAAGGGCCAGAAGAAGTCTGCACAGCCTGGTGTGAGCATCACGGCGGAGAAGGGCGGCATCCTTCCCGGCGGCCGGGACAAGTATCGTCACTGGTCAGGAGACCACCACCAGAGTCATTGCCCAGGAGGGCCCAAGTATCATCACTGGTCAGGAGACCACCGCCAGAGTCATTGCCCAGGAGGGCCCAAGTATCGTCACTGGTCATGAGACCACCGCCAGAGTCATTGCCCAGGAGGGCACAAGTATCGTCACTGGTCATGAGACCACCGCCATAGGCATTGCCCAGGAGGGCACAAGTATCGTCACTGGTCAGGAGACCACCGCCAGAGTCATTGCCCAGGAGGGCACAAGTATCATCACTGGTCATGAGACAACCGCCATGGGCATTGCCCAGTAGGGCGCAAGTATCGTCACTGGTCAGGAGACCACCGCCAGAGTCATTTCCCAGGAGGGCCCAAGTATTGTCACTGGTCAGGAGACCACCGCCAGAGTCATTGCCCAGGAGGGCCCAAGTATCGTCACTGGTCATGAGCCCACCGCCATAGCCATTGCCCAGGAGGGCCCCGGCAGCCACAGCCCCGCTGGGCAATGAGGGACCATCATGCCACACACTTATGCCCAGTCCAGAGACCACCATGGCAAAGCACCGCTGAACAGGGCATGCACCGCTGAACAGGGCAAGCACCGCTGAACAGGGCAAAGACCGCCATGGCAAGCACCGCTGAACAGGGCATGCACCGCTGAACAGGGCAAGCACCGCTGAACAGGGCAAAGACCGCCATGGCAAGCACCGCTGAACATGGCAAACACCGCTGAACAGGCCAAGCATCGCTGAATAGTCCAGAGACCGCCATGGCAAAGCACTGCTGAACAGGGCAAGCACCGCTGAACAGGGCATGCACCGCTGAACAGGGCAAGCACCGCTGAACAGGGCAAAGACCGCCATGGCAAGCACCGCTGAACATGGCACACACCGCTGAACAGGCCAAGCACCGCTGAACAGTCCAGAGACCGCCATGGCAAAGCACCGCTGAACAGGGCAAGCACCGCTGAACAGGGCATGCACCGCTGAACAGGGCAAGCACCTCTGAACAGGGCAAAGACCGCCATGGCAAGCACCGCTGAACATGGCAAACACAACTGAACAGGCCAAGCGCCGCTGAACAGTCCAGAGACGGCCATGGCAAAGCACCTCTGAACAGGGCATGCACCACTGAACAGGGCAAGCACCGCTGAACAGGGCAAAGACCGCCATGGCAAGCACCGCTGAACATGGCAAACACCACTGAACAGGCCAAGCACCGCTGAACAGTCCAGAGACCGCCATGGCAAAGCACCGCTGAACAGGGCAAAGACCGCCATGGCAAGCACCGCTGAACAGGGCAAACACCGCTGAACAGGGCAAGCACCGCTGAACAGGGCAAGCACCGCTGAACAGGGCATGCACCGCAGAAGAAGGAAAAGACCCCCACATCAAGCTTCGTTATCCCATGTGCAGCTGGGACTGTGAGGGGACAGGAACTGTCACGGGGAGACTAATCCAGTCTGGGCACCAGTCCCCCTCCAGAACCAGTGGAGAGATCCATCCACTACCTCTGTCCTTCACAGGATGAAACACTCTGGGCACCAGTCCCCCTCCAGAACCAGTGGAGGCTGTTATGTACTTGTGAGACTGTGGCTTTGCACTCCCCAGGATGAAGCAGTGGGCAAACCACCCACTGTAGAGACTTGAGAGACTGTGGCTTTGCACTCCCCAGGATGGTACAGTGGGCAAACCACCCACTGTAGAGACTTGAGAGACTGTGGCTTTGCACTCCCCAGGATGGTACAGTGGGCAAACCACCCACTGTAGAGACTTGAGAGACTGTGGCTTTGCACTCCCCAGGATACATCAATGGGCATGGAGCCCCGTCGTGGATGTGGCGTGGTGCTGTAATCCGGCCGAGGTGCCCCCCTTCCCTTCCCCCTGAAGTGCCTGTTGTTTTTCTCTCTGATGCCCCGGCAGTGTTCTCTCCGTTTGTGGACAGGTATCTTGTGTGGGCCTCGCCCATGCATTTTTGGCCTAGTGGTGCACGGACATTGAGATGTGCATATCTGCACTACTTTCGTACTATATATACCTTTGTGTGAGTTTATATATATCTGTATGTAATTGACACATGTATATTGATACATTACAATGTTTGAACTGATTTCGTTTTGTCTTTGCATTCTTCCAGGGGGGTTGGGGGTTGTTACTGTGATGTTTGTAATTGCATTGGTGTGTGTGTTGTAACATGCGAGGGTGGGGGTGGGGGTGTTGCGTGTGTGTCCCCCTGACTTTTGCCTCCCCTATGTCGTAGGTGCAGTACTCACCGTTGTGTTCGCTGCCGCCGCCGCTGGTCTTCGTAGATGAGTAGGGAAGAGAAGGGCAGGTAGGATTTGTAATTCCGGCTCCATGGTGTCCTCCTTCCTTGTGGGATGTGTTAAGGTGAGCGTTTTCCCATTGCAGAAACTGTTTCCGCCGTGTTTTTATACACGGTGAATCCGCCCCGGAAAAGGTGGCGGATTGGCGGGTTGTGATACTATGGGCGGTACATTGTCTTCCGCCTGTCTGTTGGCAGTGACCGCCACGCTGGAGTGTTAAAGTGACTGTCTTTGTTGGCGGTTTCCGCCACGGTCATAATTCCCTTTTTTTGTCCGCCGGCCTGTTTGCGGTATTACCGCACCTTTAACACCGTCCGCCAGGGTTGTAATGACCACCAAAGTGTCTTATAGTGGAGGGGTGGCAAGCGGAGTGCTGTAGAATGTAGTGCTGGTTTATGCAGTAGCATGTTTTAAAGTCACGTACCAATGGAGGATCGTAAAGTGGAGTAGCTTACAGGCTGCTTCACTTTACGGCACTCTACTAATTGAGTGATGTGTTCTAAAGTAGAATGGAGTGTCAGAGAGTATAGTGCTGTGTCATAGAATGAAGTGAGTTGGAGTACTGTAGACTGTAGTGTGGTGTCATACTGTGGAGTGATGTCCCATACAGTGTAGTGGTGTAGAGTGTAGTAAAATGAAGTTCTATAAAGTGGATTGGCTCCTTGTATGGTCGAGCGGAGTAGTGTCTCATCCAGTGTCGTACTCTGGTGTACAGTGGCATAAAATAGAGGGCCATGGAGTGCAGTAGAGTGCTCTACAATATTTTACCATGCATTGAAGATTTGTATGTGTCATGTAGTAGAGTGGAGTGGCGCATCACACAGTGGCATGTTATAGACAGCTTTGAAGTGTTGTACAATTTTACCCTGTGGAGTAGATTGTGGAAAAGTGGTGTAGACTGTTGTACAGTATCATGGAGTGGAGGAGCGTATAGTGTAATAAAGTGTAGTAGAGTATTGTACAGTGGCTTATGGTGGAGTACAGTGTTGTAGAATGGATAAGCACATAGGGCCTTATTTATACTTTTTGGTGCAAAACTGCACTAAGGCAGTTTTGCCCCAAAAAGTTTTGCACCGGCTTGCACCATTTTTTAGCACCAGCTGGGCACCATATTTATGGAATGGTGCAAGCCGGTGCAAAGGGTAGGCTAGCTTTAAAAAAAATGACGTTAGGCAGTTTTGAGTAAAAATAAATGATTCTGACCAGATTAGCATCATTTTTTGACGCTAAGGGGCATATTTATACTCTGTTTGCACTGAATTAGCGTCATTTTTTTTAAAACTCTAATTCAGTGCAAAACTAACTCCATATTTATACTTTGGTGCTAGACCCGTCTAGCACCAAATTTATGGAGTTAAAGTCATTTTTTGGAAGTGGAAACCTACCTTGCCTTAATGAGATGCAAGGTAGGCGTTCCCGTGAAAAAAAAATGACTCTATGGCCTTAACACCAGGGGGCATATTTATACTCCGTTTGCGCCAAATTTGCGTCGTTTTTTTCGACGCAAATTCGACGCAAAACTAACTCCATATTTATACTTTGCGTTAGACGCGTCTAGTGCCAAAGTTCCTGGAATTAGCGTCATTTTTTTGCGTGAACACCTTCCTTGCGTTAATGATATGCAAGGTAGGCGTTCCCGTCTTAAATAATGACTCCGATGCTATTGCGTCGGATTTATACTCCCGGGCAAAAATGACGCCCGGGAGTGGGCGGGTCTAAAAAACCCGCATTTGCGCCGGATTTTAGCGCCTGGGTCAGGGCAGGCGTTAAGGGACCTGTGGGCTCAGAATGAGCCCAGAGGTGCCCTCCCCTGCCCCCAGGGCCACCCCTGCCACCCTTGCCCACCCCAGGAGGACACCCAAGGATGGAGGGACCCACCCCAGGGACATTCAGGTAAGTCCAGGTAAGTTTTTTTTTATATCTTTTTTTGTGGCATAGGGGGGCCTGATTTGTGCCCCCCTACATGCCACTATGCCCAATGACCATGCCCAGGGGACAGAAGTCCCCTGGGCATGGCCATTGGGCAAGGGTGCATGACTCCTGTCTTTGCTAAGACAGGAGTCATTTCAATGGGGGATGGGCGTCGTAAAAAAATGGCGCAAATCGGGTTAAGACGTTTTTTTTGCCTCAGCCTGAGTTGCCCCATTTTTAGACGCCCAAACGCCATTTTTCCCTACGCCGGCGCTGCCTGGTGTACGTGTTTTTTTTTCACGCACACCAGCCAGCGCCGTTCGGCTAACGCCGGCTAACGCCATTCAATAAATACGGCGCCCGCATGGTGCTTCAGAATGGCGTTAGCCGGCGCTAATTTTTTTGCCGCAAAACTGCGTTAGCGCAGTTTTGCGTCAAAAAGTATAAATATGGGCCCATATTTATACTCCCATGTAAAAATGGTGCAAGGAATGGAGGAGGGGTCAAAAAATGCTGGGTCAGGGCAGGTGTTAAGGGACCTGTGGCCCTATTTCCATGGTGGAACACCATAGAATAAGCCCAGAGGTGCCCTCCCTAGGCCCTAGGGGCACCCCCACCCACACTAGAGGGACTGCGAGGATGGGGGACCCCATCCCAGGTAAGTACAGGTAAGTGCATTTTATTTTTTAAAGTGCCATGGGGGCCCTGAAATGGGCCCCCATACATGGCACCGGGTGCAATGGCCATGCCCAGGGGACCCCTGTCCTCTGTGCTGGCCAGTGGGGTGGTGGGCATGACTCCTGCCTTTTCTAAGGCAGGAGTCATGTGGCATGGTAGGTTTAGCACCATAAAATGAAGCTAATCTGGTTAGAGTCATTTTTTTTTACTCTAACCTGCCTAAAGCCATTTTTTGGTGCTAAACCCTCTTCTTCTATACTGCCAGCCCCACACGACTAAAGTAATTTTTTAAAACTCTAACCTACCCTTTGCACCGGCTTGCACCATTCCATAAATATGGTGCCCGGCTGGTGCACAGAAATGGTGCAAGCCGGTGCTAAACTTTTTGGTGCAAAATTGAGTTAGTGCAGTTTTGCAGCAAAAAGTATAAATAAGGGTCAATATTTTGTAAGTTTGCGCCACTTTTGTGTCATAAAATGACGTTAATGCGGTGCAAAAAAAGTTTAAATGAGGGCCTTGGTGCTAGATGGGTCTAGCACCAAAGTATAAATATGGAGTTAGTTTTGCACCGAATTAGAGTAAAAAAAAAATGACACTAATTTGGTGCAAACAGAGTATAAATATGCCGCAGAGTATAAATATGCCCCTAAATATGGCGTTAAGGCCATAGAGTCATTTTTTGCACGGGAACGCCTACCTTGCATCTCATTAAGGCAAAGTAGGTCTACACTTTCAAAAAATGACTTTAACTCCATAAATTTAGTGCTAGAGGGGTCTAGCACCAAAGTATAAATATGGAGTTAGTTTTGCACCGAATTAGAGTAAAATAAAATGACACTAATTCGGTGCAAACAGAGTATAAATATGCCCCATAATGTTGGAGGGTCAAGTGGAGTGTCATAAAATCCTGTACAGTGTAGGAGAGTGTTGTACAGTGCAATACAGTGGACTACAATGTCATTCAGTGTGAGTGGGAGGAGTACACTGTTGTAGAGTGCAGGAGCATAGAGTCTCATAGAGTGGAGTAGTCTATCATACAGTACAGTGGACTGGAGTGGGGATGAGTCGAGTGGTGTGGCAAACACTACAGTGCAGTGTTGTACAATGGATTGCTGTTGAGTGGAGTCTCGTTCAGTTGTGTGTCACTGAGTGAAGTGTTGTTGAGTTGAGTGTGTTTGGGTATGCTGTTATTAAGTGCAATACACAGAGTACAGTGTTGAAAAGTGGAGTGGCGTACAGTGATGTGTTGTGTCATGGAGTGTGGTGTCGTACAATGTGCTGCAGTGGAGGAGCATAGAGTGGAGTGCCATACAGTGGAGTAGGATATCATACAGTACAGTGGTGTGTGGTACTGTGGAGTGACATGTCAAACAGTTGAGTGCAGTGTCATACAGGGGAGTAAATTGTCATGTCTTACAGTGTCACAAAGTGGAGTACAGTGGTATAGAGTAATGAGGTGTGCCTACTTTTGCTTTTGTAAAACAGAATTTAATTGTCATTGTGGCTTTGTAAAACAGCTTTTCATTAGATTACAACCTGCCCATTTGTTTGAAGCAAAAACTGTATATCCCTTATCCACTTTCAATGTTTTGCAAGTGTAAGGTAGGGGGACATGCAAGTAAAAACTGTATTTATTTGAAAGCCTCCTTATAACTGTTCCACACTTGCAATGGCTGAAGATGGTAAGGTTATGCAACAGTACTACAGAGATATCAGAATGTATATAATAAAGCAGACCAAGTCAACCCATTATTGTTTTTCTTTATATGTGTTTCTCAGATATAAGTAACATTTCTGTTTCAGAACTATGTAATTGGATAGAACATTTACAGTTCAAGATGATCATATGTTAATAGTCATTATTAAACAGTGGGAAAAAATAAACCTATTGAATTGTGGAAACAAAACATAAACATTCTAAGCATGTGTAACTGTTCACACATCTGTCTCAGAAATGTGGTATATGCAAATCATAGAACACTCCAATACTTGCAGTAGATTTCTAAAAATGTCATCAACCATGCCAGGCTGCATAATGACATATCTGCTGAATTATATAAGTCTAACTCAAAAATACCTTTTTAGCTTTGTAACCATTTCATAATGTACCTTGGTATTTTTTATATAAAATAAATAGATGATTGTCTTGTAAATTTTCATCAGCCTGTGCTTAAAAGTAAGAGTATTAACACATTGTGTCCGGTGTTATTCCTAATGTGTATGGTGCAGTGTCATAATGCTGTCTCTCCATGATTAAAAATTATAGTACTGGTATTGTAAGTGTGCCTGAAATAGAAATTCAAGAAGCAGTAAAGATAGAAATACACATAATGATTTTTCTATTACTGAGAGAAATTTTTTGAATAATCAAAAGGAAAAAATTGGTTACTATTGTTAAATTAGGTGGCAAGACAAGTTCTGATTGATTTGATATCAGGTAATGGTAGATATACAAATCTTTCAAATTGTTTAAAAATTGAGTTTGCATTGTAAGCATTCGGACCATTCATATTCTAGACAGCAGCTCTGACCAACATAGTAGGAACTCAGATGAGTCTTGTTATTTTTTATTTCTAGAACAGTCATATAGAATTCTTGAACATCTTGAAAACTGCATAGCACCTCTACACATATCTACCACATCAGTTAAGGCACTTGTAGGGTGGCGTATGTCATTTATCAGACAGAAGTTGTTGAAGAAGATCTATCACAATGTTGTGGAAACATTAATCTACATGGTAGTTTATTATTTCTTTGACCACCGGTAGGTAGTATTGTGACCCCCACTTGCGCGATCTGTACAGTTGGTCTGGCACACGTGGCTCGTGTTGTATTTCCCCTGTGGCACTTCCTGGCCTCCTGCAACACCTGAATAAACACCCCTCTGGAACTATGGTCCTACTACTCCTAACCCCTTGCAGACCCTTTCTCAGAGCACATGACCACATTAGAACATTCTGGTACTGTTGTTCAATTCGTTTTTTGTAGTTGCACACTTGCGAGGAATAGACATGTGTTTCCTCTTTGTTGCTTTCAGCTGCCATGACCTATTTACTCGACCTGCTAATGTTAATTGATTCCATCTGCCTCTGTTTATTGATTCCAACTGCCATGATCTATTGACTCTCCATCCTAAAGTTAGTTGATTGCACCTGCTTTTGTTTAAGGTCAAAGCCATTAGGCTGACAGGTGTTCTTTCCTAGAGCCCATTGGAACATTCATGTCTCCCATGTGAGCTACATGCTTTTCAGGTGTCAGGTACACCCATAGAGTATTTAAACCACACCCAAAACCCGAGTCGGTGCTTGGCATCATTCCTGTCCTGAGCAAGCATTATCCCTGCACTCTCATCCTGAGTTGACCCCGATTCCTCCAGCACTCTAGTCGTCTTCAGCCCAAGCCTCCCTGCAGCTCCTGTGCTCCTGACGTCAACACTTCTGTCATCTTCGCTTCTAGTGGGTTCTTTCCTCTTCCTCTTTGTCTCCCAGCGCTACAGCTGCAAAGACTACCACCGGATTCCAGTTTTAAGTAGCAGAGACAAGAATAAGTGCTTGATCAGTGGTGAGTGTGATTAATCCTTAGATTAAGCCTTCCTATCTATAAGCCTGAGTTTTGAATAGGGAAAGCTTGCTTTCTGGGAAATCAGACAATACCTTTTCTTCAATACCTTTAGCACTCTGAACTCCTTTAGAGAGTGGGCGCTCCTGACTTGAATTAAATCAGAACTGAAATCTGCCCACCAGGAATTCTAGACAAATTGTTGTAATAAGAACAAGAGGGGACTTATTAGAGCACCCCACATATATATGCAAATTTGTGCAGATAAAATTATTCTTGGCAGTGCCAGAAACTTCAGCCTTAAATCTTGATTTGTACCTGCTCTCATGCAGTACTTGTGGTAAAACCTGTAAGTGTACAGTATTGTGAATAACTACATAATCTGTGTGTGTGCTAAGAACTGTTTGTAAACTATTCTTGTTACTTTCAGTGCACTACAGCCACCCCAACACAAAAGGTCCAGGGAGTGCAAAATCTCTTATGCAGTGTCGCAAGGCAGCAGAACAGGATCGGTGCCGCAAGTCTATCTTTTCTTAGTTTGTCCCAATGCCCCTTCCCCTCGAGGGCAGTGTATGTTTTAAGGGTTGAGGGTTCCTTGATCATGGGCTGCTCACTGGGGGAATTATAGGTCTAGCATCATCTCCACTGTCAGAACCAGGTGAGTGCATGAGAGATAGTAAACAAGATTAACAATGACTCTGCCATAGCTATTTATGCCATTCTGGTTTTGAAAGCAATATCCTGTAATTTTCATTTGTGGTGCTTTTTTATTGTTATATTGTTTGTTCCAATTCTTCCTTGTAATTGTAGCTTCAGTGTAATTTTTAGGGGTGGGCGGAGCTCACAGAGTTCCACTATTCTGAAATCCGCAATTTTATTCAAAAACTCTGTGGGCTCTGTGGCATTCCCCCAGCGGGTGGGATTGCTTGGCACGCCCACTCGCACTACATTTTTCACATTCAGGAGAGCGACGTGTGTGCTCATATTAAAAATGTTTTGCGAACGACACCATGGGGTTCACATGGGCACGGACATTTTGTTTTCACTGTCTCTCTCTATGCATGATGATGGGCCTAACTTTAATCCACCCTATATCTTTGCAACCCCAACATTTCTTAGTTATCCACCCCTCATTTTTCATTTGTTCATCAGTTTGTGTATTTTTTACATTTCTGTCATTTTTTGGTGTGCTTTTTTGTGACTTCTTGAACACTTTATTTATTTTTTGCTTTTCCCCTTACATCTTTATATTTTTTTCTTTCTTCCTTCCCTCTATTTCTCCCCCTTTCTTATATGCACCCACCGCCATGGCAGAGCAGGGCGGCAGAGGGAATGGTGGTGCTGGTGCAGTTGCTAGTCACTTATCTTCCGGACATTGCCAAGGTGTGCAGACATTTTTATAGAGTCAAAGGTGACAGCACCTGTGTTTTTAATGCAGCACAACCTCTCCTCCATGCTGGTAGCAGGTGGCAGGCCTGGAAGCAGTTACGCCCTTTCGGAGAATCAACTGTGGTGGTGGAGGGTGCGCCAGTTGGTGGGTCGGCACACTGGGGTTTAGCACACCCAGCAGCAGTTGATGTACTGTTGGGCGGACATACTTGACTGTAAGCAGGACATGCTCGACCTGATGGGCATCGAGGTGTCAGGGCTTAGTGAATAAATAGTCCTTTATTTGTTGTGTGTGTGTTCCACAATGCTATTTTCTTTTGCTGACTCTCAGAGGTAAGTTAAGTTTATATTATGACAAATATTATGTGATCCAGTTTGAGCTAGCCAGGTGCTCAGTCAACACTTCCTATTTGGACTCTTCGGCACATGTTTGGGTTGATTATTTAAGAAGCCGTGCAGACTGAGAATCCTCCTCTCATCAAAAATAAAATAGTGGTAGTAATATCAGTGAGTGAGCATTCCCTTCTCTGTGCCTTTATTTATATAGCTTGTGCAGTCCCAGTGTTGTGTAGTATCATAGTATGCAGTTATGCATTAAAAAAAAAGGAGACTGATTTTGGCCCATCAAAGGAAGTTGAGAAGCAAAGATCATTCATTGCAATATGAATGCATTAATAAAGGTACGTAGTTGCAAATGTAGGTAAGTTGGAGTAGGGCTTAGGTGTAGAAAATTGATAGGTCAGCTAGAGGCGATGCTAGTATTATAGGCGATCTGATTTAGAGAAGTACAATGTTACTGTGTTTGCCTTTGCCTATCAAAATATGTTTTGGGAGATTAACTGTACCACTAATCTATTTTCTTTCTTGTTTATTTCTTACCTTAGAACCCAAGGGGAAAAAGAGGGCAACAGCTGAGGTGGGTCCAGGAGATGAGGGTGCCAGTGCCACCAAAAGTGTGGTACCTCGCCTATCTGCTGGCCCTAGTAAGTCTTCCTATTATATTATTATTTCCCTAACTTTCACCTCTCCTCATTTCGAATAATTTTTCTTTTATTTTACTGTGCCTGTCTACCCTTTTTTGTGCTTATTTTCATTCTAGCTAAGCTTTGTTCAATTCTTGCTATCCCTGCATCTTTCTATTTTTCATGTTTCTGTAATTTACTTCCTCCTGTTTGTATTAGTATGTAGGTGTTTTCTGCTTTGTCACTAAGCTTGGTATATATATCTTGAGGACTGGTACTGTAATACTAAGAGGACAGATTTTTAGGACAGGTACTCTATCAACAAGATTGAATGCCCAAGTCAGCTTTTATTTTATTTTTTACCTTGTTCATACCCATTGCATTTGCCAACCAAGACCTCACATAAGTCTCCTCGATTGACCAAAATATTTCAGTCCTTCTTTATGCTTTAGTGACTTAGCTCTATTATGAAACATTTGCAGTTGATTTGACTACCTGGCTTTTCTAACATAGTTAACAAAAAAACAAAAAAAACTAAAGTGAATGATAGAAGAACGAACTGTAATGATCTATTGCAGTTGTATTGTGTTGAAATAGATCATAAAAAATATCAAGGGGAGGCATATCTGGCATCTAAAATGTGTTGTGTTTTTTCCAACTGAACTGACCACCAGTGCAGGGGCCAGTGGCAGCACAAGTGCGCTGGAAACAGCAGCAGTCCGAGTGGAAGAACTAACTGCAGCAGGGACTGGCCTTGGTAAGTCATATTACTCTTCCTTACTGACAATTACTAGTATTCTCACTGCAAAGGCGTTGTTTGTGAACCCGCTGATTTAGCAGCTACAGTGGGAGTTGAGTTCTTAAAGGCATCTTCTATCTGCAACTCAGCAGACAAAAGCTCATAATGAATGGACACTACATATGATGCGGTTGATTTGACTACCTGGCTTTTCTAACATAGTTAACAAAAAAATCCTAAAGTGAATGATAGAAGAAGATCGAACTGTAGTGATCTATTTCAGTTGTATTGTGTTGAATTAGATCCTAAAAAAATAACAAGGGGAGGCATATCTGGTATCTAAAATGTGTCATGGGGCCAGTGGCAGCACCAGTGAGCTGAATACAGCAGCAGTCGCAGGGGAAGAACCGGCTGCAGCAGGGACAGGCATTGGTAGGTCATATTACTAGTCATTACTGCAAGGGCATTGTTTGTGAACCCCATGATTTAGCAGCTACAGTGAGGGTTCAGTTCTTAATGGCCTCTTCTATCTGCAACTCAGCAGACAAAAGCTCAGAATGAATGCACATTACAAATGATGGGATGTTGGTAAAGCGGATAAAGGATGGACGGACAAAAGAAAGAATGAATGAAATTGTATGTAAGTGCACGGATGTGTGGGTGGATAAAAAGAAAGGATGCGTAGGTGAGTGATAGGGGATGCATGGGTGGGTGAAAGGATAGATGAAAGGGGTGAAAGAATGCCTCAAATGGGTGAAGGGTGAATGGGTGAAAGGATGCTCAAGTAGGGATGGGTGGATGTTAATTAACAATTCATGGTTAAATAGATGGATAGGTGAAAGGGTGGTTGAAAGGTTGGATACTCAGGGGCATATTTATACTCTGTTTGCGCCGGAATTGCGTCTGTTTTTTTACGCAAATCCGATGCAAAGCTAACTCCATATTTATACTTTGGCGTTAGACCCGTCTAGCGCCAAAGATCTTGGAGTTTGCGTCATTTTTTAGCGTGGACACCTACCTTGCATTAATGATATGCAAGGTAGGTGTTCCCGTCAAAAAAATGACTCCAAGGCATGTGCGCCTTATTTAAACTCCCGTGCAAAAATGACGCACGGGAGTGGGCGGGTCAAAAAAAATGACGTCCAACCGCTTTTGCGTCATTTTTTAACGCCTGGTCAGGGCAGGCGTTAAGGGACCTGTGGGCTCGGAAGAGGCCCAGAGGTGCCCTCCCATGCCCCCAGGGACACCCCCTGCCACCCTTGCCCACCCCAGGAGGACACCCAAGGATGGAGGGACCCATCCCAGGGAACTTAAGGTAAGTTCAGGTAAGTATTTTTTTTTTTAAAATGTTGTGGTATAGAGGGGGCCTGATTTGTGCCCCCCTACATGCCACTATGCCCAATGACCATGCCCAGGGGACAGAAGTCCCCTGGGCATGGCCATTGGGCAAGGGGGCATGACTCCTGTCTGTGCTAAGACAGGAGTCATTTCAATGGGGGTTGGGAGTAAAATAAAATGGCGCAAATCGAGTTGAGGCCAATATTTTGCCTCAGACCTGACTTGCCCCATTTTTTGACGCCCAAGCTCCATTTTCCCCTACGCCGGCGCAGCCTGGTGTGGGTCATTTTTTTTGACGCACACAAGTCAGCTGCGCCGGCTAACGTCATTCCATAAATAAGGCTCCCGCATGGCGCTTTGGAATGGCGTTAGCCGGCGTTAAAATGTTTGACGCACAACTGCATTGGCGCAGTTGTGCGTCAAAGAGCATAAATATGGCCCTCAATACGTGAGTGTATGGATGGATGGATGGATACATGGATGGCTGGATTGGAATGGTGACAGACTGGATGAGAGAGATTGTAAAGCTTAAATGGCGGGTATTAAAGGTTGAATAGATGTATGAAAAGATGAATTGATAATTACTTGGATCAAGAAGTAAGGGAGCTCTTCGGAGAGGGGTGTAGCTGTTCACCTACTTTGCTTGGTTTTCAAGGTTATAAAAGCTTTTGTTCAAAGTAGGGGGTAGAGGCTTGATGAATAGATGGGAAAGGGAATTTGGTGAAGGTGGGACAAAGACTAGCACTATGCAAAAGAAGCAAAAACAATATTCATTGGGGCACTGCGCAGCACACCATCATCAATCTGTTGTGGAAGGAAATGAAGGATTGAGTATGAGGCAGTTCAGTTAAACACATTGCAAACAGTCCTTCAGACCCAGAGAGACCTAAGATAGTATATCTCTAAATGTTCTGTCTTCTAGGTTTGAAAAATACAAGTTATGGAGGATTGACATTAATCCACCCAGTTCTAAAAATTATGATTGATTAAAGGAAAATTATACTCTATTGCCAAATTGGGCGGTGCTTCTCCATTCTTCTCAGAATGTTTACTGAACCTGTCCAGTAGATGAGCTGAAATGTTGAGATTTCACCAAGTTTTGTTCGTGCAGGAGAGGACTAGGAGAAGGCATGCCTATTGAAAAACTGTATCTGTATTATAGATTAAAGGAGAAGGACAGAAGGAAGGAAGGTAAGCTTAATAATGAGTCAGGAGTGTACCAAGAAGACTTGGAGGCAGAGCATGAATATAATGCAGCAAACACACACTCAGCAGCATTTTCCCAAATCAACACATCTCTCTCTCCAGTCCAAGAGCTGAGTGAGCACTAGGCCTCAGAGTCTTCATCATCATCATGGCTTCTTTTTAAAGTCAATAACTGTCTCCTAACTGTTGAGGTAGTCTGGCCCTGAGTCCTTCCATCCTTCTCCTCCTGATTCCGAGTAGCTCCATTTCAGTCCCAAACCAAGCGAGGTAGACCTGTGTAGTTCACTGCTATTGAAGAACAAACAGAGAAACAGGATTTTAGTATTTTGTGTAGATTTGTATTTGGTAACTACAGTGACTGACTGGTGTGGCCTCTGAAAAATCAGAAAAAAGGAGTGGACCCTGCAGGTACATTTTACTAAGTTTGAAAGGCTAATCACTTTCAGGAGCACCCAAACATTGCAATCATCAAAACCAAGTTCATAAATTTGTTGAACCTCCTCCCTCACTGTCTGCCACCAAATACATCATCAATAATCACTCAGTCACTCAATATATCGTCACTCATTTATGCAATAGTTATTAGTCACCTCTACCAATCCAGTCATGGTGGCAGGTACAAAATGTTATCTCCTCTTTAATAATAGCAACACATTGGAATTTGCATTAGCACTGGCTGTCTTTTAATTGGTGATCTTCTGGGGCAGCCCTGCTAGGTCATGCCAAAAATGGATAGGCAATGGAATGTGAGGGAGGCAGGCAATGTCTCCGATATCCCGAAGGGAATGTGGCAGCTTCTTCACTGCACATCGGTCCAACTCCAATCCGGCCCTATATGTGACAAAAAAATGGTGGGGCAGCATAAATCTGACAGAATCATAATGTTCCACTATCTATTTTTTTGCAAAGAAAGAAGTTCAATGAGAAATAATTACAATGTTCTATGGTGGCACTGGCATACTCAGTCTGGGAAGTTAAGTTCATCCTCAAACTCAGGTGGTTGACCCAGAAGTTGGTCAGCCAACACACTTGATTCTGACCGATCATTCTCCCTCTCCTTTTGTGGTGCAGATTCAGGTAGTATGAATTGTTGGTTCATTTTGATCATGGTCAAAATGAACCAACCACAGTGGTCCTTCTCACTCTAACAACTGCACCACCTAGACTGAACAAATGCTCAGCAGACACACTGGCTACAGGACAAGCCAGATACTTTATTTTCAGCCTTCTGAGTTCTGGCCACTGGCCCATCTTCCCATACCAATACACAAATGGGTTTTGATCCACATACACAATACTTTTGGAACATCTTCTGAATGGTCATTGGTGCTGCCACTTGCTCGACCTCCTTTGCCTTAGCCTCTGCATTGGACTAAAAAAAAAAACACTTGAAACGAAGCCAATGCAGAGGTTGCATCCGATTCTTCTGTTGCCAGTGTTTGTGTTGCTGGTGTTGGATGCTGTGAAACAAGACTGCTCTCTCTGGAAGCTGAAGGTGGCACCTAAGAACTGCAGAGTGGAACTATAAGTTCCAGCCGTTCTTCTTCCAGGTGTCCGGATGGCTCAACAATCCACCTTTTTTTTTTTAAACATTCCCTTCTGAAAAAAGGATTAAAGTGGGAGGAATTGTTTTGTAGCATAGATCAAATAGGGTGGCACAGATATACTCTTTGGATGATGTAATGTAATTTTGCAGCCTTGCATTACAAGTTAAGTAATAGCTTAAGCTTGCAACCAAGGCATGTGCTCCTGAGTTTTCATTCACACTTCTGGGTGCAAACCTTTCAGACACCTTCTTTAGCTGGTCGTGTAGCAGATGCAACAATGGGATAGTTTGGCCCATTGTACCATATGCCTTGCTAACTTCCCGGGTCAAAATCTCAAAAGGGAGCAGCATCTGTGTCAGGCATTTGACTAGGCTCCATTTTTCTGCATCTTTTGTCATAGCTTTCCCAATTGCATCACCTCCTCTTTTGAATGACATAGTCATTGATCTGTCTGTACTGCTCAAACAGACGTTGCAAAATTGAATAGGTTGTGTTCCAACATGTTGGAATCTCCTATATCAGAGCTTTAACTGGTACTCTGTTAGTATGATGAAAAATCTGTAGCTGCTTCAGGGCTTTAAAAAAAATGGCTGAAATTAGTGCAGATTCATCTGCAGGTGGTCAGTATGTTGTTGACTATGTCTTCTTTTTTGAGAAACTCTTGAACAACCAGGTTAATGCTGTGCACCAAACACAGGACCCTGAAATAACCAGTGTCTAACATGCCCTTAACTATGTTATTGCCATTGTCCGTGGCAACACATCCAGTTCAAAGACCTTTAGATCACAGCCATTCAACCACCTTGCTGTTAAATTCGTCCAAGGTGTTTGCAGTTTGATGTGGTTTCTCCATGTCGAAAATGGCTACTGTTGCATGCCATTGAATGCTCTTAAAACTTTCTTAAGGGCCAAGACATGTAGATAGCTTTTGCTTTACCCCCACAAAAGAGATCCAGTGTGTAGTGATGCACATGTAATCAGTTGCCTGACAACTGGTCCATATGTCTGTTGTCAGGTGGATAGTGTGGACAACACTTTGCTGCTAAGCTTGCCCAACCAATTGCAGCAGATCGTGATGCAGTGCTGGAACAGCAACTCTGGCAAATTAGGTCTGACTTTGAATCTTCCATTTTGGGCAGATGGCTGCCACAAATTCTAAAAATCTCACTCCTTCCACAAAAGAAGAAGGGATGATGTCTAGCGCTTACATTTTTGCCAACCTGCCATTGGGTGGTTGCAGCCATAGGGCCCCTCCTGCCTAAAGATGCCCATAGGAGTATCCTCAATTTACTTCTTTTCTGGGGCCACTGACACAGGCGACTTTCAAGAAGTCAGTGGTGGTAGACTCAATGTGCGTCGTGGGGCAGTTACAGTATGCTGTGATATCGCCATCTGACTCAGATTCTTCTTTGTCATTGTGATGTCGCTGAGGCGGGTGATTCTGGTGCACTGCTGGGGACAGGGAAACTTTGCATGAGGATGTCACCCTCTTTATCATCACATTCCACCATGATTTGACTAGTTGTAGCTGATGTTTCTCAGATCTCCTCACCTTCACCACTACAACCACATTAAGCAAATTTTTTAAGGTTTTAAGGTGCTTCCCCCACCGGATTGCATAATGTTTTTAAATGTGGGTCGCCTGGCCTCCAATACCATAATGTGAACCAGGCTTACCTTGACGAACACTCATGTGGCCAATGAAGCATATTGGTATGTTCTCTTCCTGTTTGCTGATCATAAAAAAGTCCCAAACTGGGGAGAAGTACTTTTTTACTGGACCACTGCCAATGCCTGAAGAGAAACTGGAGGTAGGTGGGTGTGTTGATTGCCTCTCTGCAGTGCATACTTCTACTGAGGTAGGGATTAGTGCAGGTCTCAGCTGGGGCCTTACAAATATAGGAGCTGGTGGTGCTACATGTGACATATCCCTTGGATTAGGTTGGATAATAATGTCGGACTCATCTATGCCAGCTTCCACAATGACTGGCTCGTCGCAGTCATCCTCCTCATCATCCCCTTCTATGATTCTAATGCCCAGATTTAAGAAGCACTAGCGCCACATTAGTATTGTTTTTTTATGATAATGTGGTGTTAGGCTTCAAAAATCGCTGCTCCATATTTACAAAGTGGCACAATGCATGCATTGCGCCACTTTGTAATCCTTCGCTCCACATTATGCATGCGCCATGCATAATGTGTGCAACGGGGGTGTTCCACGTTAGGGCAACTGTAAAAAGGGCACTGTTGAATTTAATAGATTCCACTGTGTCATTTTTTGCGGCTACTTTTAACCCCTGCTCAGAGCAGGTGTTAGAAGGGGGCACACTATTGATTACAATAGGTCTTTATGTACTGTTCAGTGTTCACGCCACAATTTAGCACTAACCCTGAACAGTACATCAACAGCATTATTTTTTTTTACCCTATTGCCCCCTACCCTGCGCCATGGTGCACCATATTTTAGATATGGCCCACACATGGTAGGGGTTGGGGGGGGCGCTAAGTGGCACAAGAAAAGTGGTGCTGCACTGGGTGCAGTGTCACTTTTCTTAAATCTGCCCTTAAGGATTTCAGGAGCTTTTACTTTCCCTTGCCTCTCCTAGTATCTCCGGGACTCTTCTGGGCCGCTCCATGTCCCTATCATTATCATAAGAAGTGGTGCTTGGAGAAGATGGTGGAGTAATACCCTTCCTTTTCCTTCCTGGAGATCTGGGAGCCAATGCTTCTAAAAGAGGAGGTTCTTGCTCGGCAGAAAGCTCAACCTCCTTTTCTGCTCTAACTTCAGGAAGAAGAGCAATCAAGCAAGAAAAATATGTAGTTAGTAAACATGGCATTGTTGTAGGTTGAAATAGTATAGACAAATGCAATATTACTGTGGTTGGTTACTTATGTAATAAAGAACAATTTATCCAAACATTGGAATGTCAAACCACACATAACCATACGATAACATTTCATTACAAATCAGGCAACACAACATACAGATATATCTCATTGCTTTATATCCATCTGTTTTAAAGGAAACACCTGTGGTAGTCGGAGAGCTGCATGGGTAAATGGAATAATCCCTATAAAACCTCTGGCAGTAAGGTGGTCCAGGGGAAATGGAATAATTTTTTTAACAATTAATGATACTGCTGATGTGTCTGCAGTGCACGGCATCCAGGGTGTCCAGAAGAAAATTGCATTATACCTCAAGAAACTGAAGCTGCTGAGCAGCTGTGTGCCTACGATGTATGGATGAATGGAAGATGGATCAAGGCAAAATGCAAAAAAACTAAATAATTACATTAAAAAAAATACAATAGAATAAAAACATTTAAAAAATCTAAAATTAAAAGTAAAAAAATTATAAAAACTAAGAAATTAAAATTATTTAGAATTTAAAATAAGAAATTAAAAAAATAAACATAAAAATACAAAAAATAAAACAAAATAATAAAATTACAATAAAAGATGTAATTAAAAAAAGATCAATAATTGCCAATACTTGTATGATGAGAAGAAGGAAACCTAGTGTGAGGCAAGGAGGTACAAATAGAAAATGCAAAAATGCATGTAATAAATTAAGCACTGTTCATCATTTTCTTAGCATACACATGCCACAATGATCCCAAAGCATATTTTTAAACTGCTATCACATCCATCCATGTAAGCATGTGGCAAAGGCACAGTGGCTGGGTGTGCAAAATGGCCTCCCGCAACATGGTCAAACAACAGCAGAGAACAAGGAGGCATGGAGAACAAAAAACACATGCAAGCCTATGGCAAAGGCACACTGGCTGGATGTACAAAACGGCTACCAGCCACATGGTCAAACAACAGCAGCAAGCAAGAAGACATGGAGAACGGAGAACACATGCAAGCTTATGCAAAAACACACTGGCTCAATGCACAAAATGGCTGCCAGCCAAATGGTCAAACAACAACAGTGAGCAAGGAGGCATGGAGAACAAAGAACACATGCAAGTCTATGGTAAAACCACACTGGTTGAATGCGCAAATTGGCCACCAGCCACATGGGCAAACAACAGCAGCGGGAAAGGAGGCATTGGGAACAAAGAACACATTCAGACCTTTGGACATAGACTACACAACATGGCACATGGCATGGAGAACATAGTTGCCAATGACAAACTTACACACACATACACACATGCCAGAAAGAGGAGGCATGGTGGAGAACACTGAAAAAAACACTAACATTAATTCAGCAATGCAAAACAGGAAAATTAACTGAGATATAGCTGAGCTTTTACAACACACATCCTCCTGTACCATCAAATATTAACTCACATGTACACTTTTTTTTTTACAGAAAAAAATGAAATGCAAAAATAGCCAACATTTTTAATGTAATCCAATGCCACCCATGCCCCAAACAAAGTTTTAAAACCATATACCACAGAACATTTCTTTCATGCACTGTTGACTACTACTGGGCCTACTGGCAGGATGGCCCTTTGGAAGTCTAGGCCACATAGTAAAATAAACAAATATTGCAAATGTAATAAGCATGGAGAAAAGGTACTGAGCTATGCAACACTTTTCCTTTTCAAAACATAAAAAAGAAATAAAATGAAAAAATATCTAGGCCCCTATTTAAACTCCAGGCCACAAACCACAATGAAATTTAAACATCAAATAAAAGTACAAAGAAATACTGGTGCATGTCCTGTCAAAGAAACAATAACCTCATACAGTAGTTGTTTACATTACTTGTGTGAGATTACAAAAACAAAGTCCTTAAATACAAAGGTACATATCCAGGAGACAAAGAGAGTGATCCTTCTTCTTCAAACTCCAAGTGAAAAGTGATGAGGAGATGGACAAAGCTCTGTGAGAAGCCTGCTGGACAAGAACGGGAAGTTGGAGTCTCTGGGCACTTCCTTCCTGTTGAGAAAATATATATTTTTTAAAGGCATCTTGCACTAGAAAACACCTTGAACGGTCAATTAGAGAAGAATATCCACTCAAAAAGCTATTTTTGAATAGATTTAGCTGCTTCTTGAGTTGAAAATCTCCTCAAGGTGCATTCGAGCTTGGGACCTGCACTATATTGGCAACATAATGCATAACCTGAGCAGGTGAATGAAGGTTAGAAAACAATTTCTTGTATTTTGTTCCTTTAGCATAATTTTTGCTTCATTTGACACAATGCCAAAGTAAATGCCTTTCAATAGTTTTGCATATTCTTCATTGTTAGCTTGTCTCAAATTCTGTGTTAATTATGTGTTTGTTAAATACAATCAAATTTTGACCCTACCTTTACTTCCCAAACAGTTCAGAGTTTGCTCCTACAAAAGTTTGTTGAAAATTGATTCAACTTTTACTGGTTTTAGTTGTAATAAGTCTACAAAATCAATGACATATTTCCCTCTAAACAGCACATCGTAGGAAGCTCTGAGTATGTCCTGCATATGCACATGAAATAATGCCAACATCAAGTTTGAAACCTTATGATCAGAACGTTTACTTTTTTAAGGAGTTTCCCTAGTTCTTGGCATGTAATAGTATTTAATTTTAAGTATTTTAATTTGTTATCATTCTCCACAGTTAATAAGAGTAGAAAGTGCAAGATAGTTGCTTTGATGTTATGTACTGCTAATCCAGTAGGAGCAGTAACTACACAAGATAAATGAGAGGCAGTTCATTCACATAAGCACTGATTACTTTATTAAGAAAGCTTTTCTCATTTCCTCCGTGGCTGCTTACATTTTGTAATGTAGGTGCATTCTGATGATGCTGGGCACATTCCAATTGTGCTGTGAAGGGGAGCCCCTGCACTGCCCATTCCATAGGCATGGGGAGTGCAGGGACCCCCCTGTGGCTCCCGGCACAGGCTTTCCCCCATCCTTTTCATGACAGGGCCCCCACCATGGAAAGGCTGGCGGAAAGCTGAGTTGTAATCAGCACAGCAGTGCTGAGTAAAACTCAGACTGCTGTCATCCCATTGGAAATGATGTTCCTAGCGGTGATGGCGGTCTTTTGGCTGGTCCGCTCGCCAGGGTTGTAATTTGTCAGTCAGAGCGACTGGAATATGACGATCGGACCGTCACCGCAAGAGTGGAACTCCTCAGACTGCCACACTCATAATGAGGCCCCAAGTTATCCAAATCATGCAAGTGCTTTTTCACCGTGCCCATTGCAACCACAGCTTCAGTGTTAATAACTGGTTGTCCAAAGAGGTCAGTAGTCATGGAAGTGAAATATTATAAGTTGATCCAGCATTGTCTTTAATTTTATCATTAATATTATTCTGGTCCTCTGTTTCTTCTGCCAACATTTGTAAGTTTGTCTAAAATTGACGCAATGCCATTTTTATAAACATTAAATGCATCTTCATAGGATTGAAAGGAACCTAAAATTTCTTCTCATTTGCAACATGGTTTAAATAGTTGAAGAACTGCTAAATAGTGAATTATTTATTTTCTCATGTGTCACAACTAAACTTCCACTGATTACTAAGAGGAGTTTTAGAATGAAGTATTAAATAACCATTGGTACCTTCGCTTAAAAGTTACCAGAACTCAGATCTTCTCCCATATTATTTGTACATATGCAGAACAGAGCAACAGAGTGATAGTTTGTATAACTGTCAACTTCTCTTTGGGTAATATGTGTCCAACATATTTGTTTTCAAAATGTCTGTGCAGGATCAAAATGTGCAAGGTATTCAACTTTAGGTAGGCTTTTCAGAACTCTCCTTTGTGACAATGACAAGCTTAAACTGAGCCACATAATTGCCCATGATTTACCATATATGCTTGAGTAACTCAAATGATCACATGCTTCATAGCTACTGAATCTACGTGCAACAGCTGTATAGTTATCTGCAACAAATTGTATATTCATGTTAGCATCCCACATATGTAGAACAAAATTGATTTGTTGTGATGCTTGTGGTCTTCTAAGACTGTAAGTGTTTTCTGATGATTTCCCAGTAACTGCATGCCTTACAGATTAATTAACTTATTAAGTCTTCCTTTGTATAGGATTGGTCTTGGGAATCCAAAGTCTCATTTAGAATAGCATTTAGATTTGTTCTGATATTTTCTAAACCAGTATATGCCACACTTATGTGGTTGAAAGCACACAATGTGTTCAAAATGTTTCTTTTTTGGCCTTTTTTTTGGAATGTCACAAGTGACACAACATTCAATAAAATGTACAAATGGTCAATTAGAGTTGTAAGCAAACTTAGAAGCATATTTGACCCAGAGAATCATATGAATGCGTGGTGTACCTCTTGCTTGATTCTCTTTTTCACAAAAGAAATCAAGTTCTTCTCCAACTCAATTTGTATTTTTGTTAGTTAAGTAGTGAACCATAGTGTGAAATTTATGTTTGAAATGTCTGCAAATATTTCCAGAATCTAAAGAACAAAATTCAGTGGGTGCTTTTAAGTTAATGTCGGGAATATTAGAATGTGATTCAAGACAACATTAATACAAATTGTCCCATCCATACTCAGCACAGCTTGAAGTAATAAAGCATGTAGGTGGTCCTAAATTACTGAGCATACATTTCAATTATCTGTGTCTTTGAAACTAATATTCATTTGTCCTAATTGCCATGCCATAATGTAGATAAAGTTCTATTGTAGATTTTCATCTTTGTTGTGCACCTTTCCAACAAAATCCTTTGTTGTATTACTAAAGCCAGGTGCAGTTCGCATTACGTGCACACCAGCATAATAAGTGACCGAAAGTTCACTGTCATATTGTAGTGTGAAATTCTAAGTAATACATTGCTGAAAGCGTGAATTTCATTACAAGAACATAGGCTATCATTATGGATTAATCTTTTAATGCACTCCAACACAGCACGTTAAAGAACAGATTATCGTAAAACATTGACAATCCAGAATAGAACCTTCCTGCACATATATATAGTCCAATCATGGAATCATCTTCCTCTTTTAAATGCTTCTCCTCAATCGGATAAATATCACTTTCATTTACTTTACATTTTATATCCTAATGGTTATAATGGTTGTATTTCCTGTTTTTAATGGTTTCCATTGTGTGGAAATGCAGTAAATAAATATTTGTCACAGTGTCGCTTGCGTTTTTCTCCTTGTAAAGTTACCTTTGTTGCCTTAATGTTTATGGCCTGCTCATGGGACATTAAGGGGGTCATTACGATCTCGGCGGTCTTGCAAAAAGACCGCCGAGGCCACGGGAGACAGAATACCGCCATTGCCGGCGGTATTCCTGGCTCCCTATTATGACATTTCCGCTGGGCCAGCGGATGGTAACGGTGTTACCGTCCGCTGGCCCAGCGGAAATGTCACATCAACATTGCTGCCGGCTCGTAATAGAGCCGGCGGCAATGCTGATGTGCAGCGGGTGCAGTAGCACCTGTTGCGCATTTCACTGCCCGAAATTCGGGCAGTGAAATGCGCGATGGGGCTATGCCTCGGGGCCCCTGCACTGCCCATGCCAAGTGCATGGGCAGTGCAGGGGCCCCCAGGGGCACCCCAAGTCCCCTTACCGCCAGCCTTTCAATGGCGGTGTTTACCGCCACGGACAGGCTGGCGGTCGGGGACTCATAATCCCCAGGGCAGCGGTGCTTGCACCGCTGCCCTGGGGATTATGACCGCCAGGCGGAATCCTGGCGGGATATTGGAGGGGCTGGCGGTATGGCCGTGGCAATTCCGCCACGGTCATAATTGCTGGCGGAACACCGCCAGCCTGTTGGCGGTGTTACCGCCTCCTTACCGCCGGCCGCCAGGGTCGTAATGACCCCCTAAATTTCCCAATCCATAACGTTTTCTTCAACCCTGTTATACTTTACTATTTCTTTACAAGGCGTTATGTTCCCTAATTGCCCGCGCATAAGGTTTTTGTCTTAAGACTTGCTTACTTTTGAGTCTGTGGTGGCTCCAGGTGAATGCCTCAGCGAGACGCCTGTTACCAGGGGGTGTTACTGGTCTTGTATTGGTGGTCGGGCCTCCTCGATCATGCCAAGGCCTCACTACCAAACCAAAAAAAGGCTCCATGTCCTGGCTGCGCACCAGACCAGGCTGTAAGTGCTGAAGCCTGCCGCAAGCGGGTCAGCTCCTCCGACGCTTTGAGCAGAGCTCTGCACATTAAAGGAATGTGTTGGGCAACAGTGTGATTCCAAGCCAACGAGCGGTTTTGGGGCCATCTTGTTTTGGGTTTGTCCCATTCTTATTTATAGAGAATATGTTGCTGTTTTTTGGACTGTAACGATGACAGTTGACAGTTACAGTATCCTCGCTGAGGTGATTCAATGGCAAGAGGGCTTTAGGTCAGGAGAGTTAGTGTTTGGGTAGGAAAAAGGAGAATACGATTGCACTGCAGTTTGTATATTATTTTTTTATCATATTATATTATATTATATTATATTATATTATATTATATTATATTATATTATATTATATTATTAATCAGAATGGCAGAGAAAGGTAGAGAGTTAACTGAGATCCCGGAGGGGAATATTAATAAAGAGATTATTAAAAAACGTATACAACATGAGATGAGAAGCTGTGTTGAAAAGACATTTGATAAGGTCATGGAAAAAAGGAAGAATAAAAGAGGGTTGAATAATGAATATTGGACTTTATTAGAGAGAGACTCTGATAATGGAGAAAAGAAAGGCAAGAAAAAAAGGAAGACTAAGCACATTGAAAAAAAGCACACACCCTTAAAGAGAATCTTAGCACCTTAAAAGGGAGTGGTGCCCTAAGTTGCATGAAGTCTAAGACGAATGGTGTCCTATGCGGCACACATGAGATGGGTGCCTTAGGCAGCACTCAAGAGATGGATACTCAGGTGAGGAGTTTTTGGAAAATGTATATCAGAAAGATGACAAATAATGTTTTGATGAATATGTGCTTCACCTCCAGCATTAGAATGGTAGGGGTGATGACCTCTTTGCTGAGGATGTTATTATTTCTACTTTGAAGGACTCTGTTAAAAAACCCTTAGGGGAAGAAATGTTATTTCCCTATATTATAAAGCACCCATGCAGTGCAGAATGGTGGTCCTTAGAACTCATGGGAAACTTTATTAAGAGATGGATTAGGAACCCATTTGAAAAGGAGTTGAAAAAATTGTTGAAAGCGGAATGCTCAAGACCTGCCATCAACAATAAGGTCTGCCTCACCCCAAACTTAGATCTCGAGCTGATCACCTTTTTATTTAAGATGGGCGGTGATCCCAGAAAACAGCTAGAGAGGTCCTTGCAACAGAGCCAGGACCAGCTACTGGATGTGGTTGGCCCATTAGTGCAAATAATTGGCATGACTGAAGAGGCATACATTAAGGGTCTTCCATTGGACCTCAACCTTTTAAGAGGTTGGAGATAAAGAGCTCCTGTACTATTGGGCAGCGCTGATGCTGGCCTTAACGCTGAAAGATGTAAGGTGATTTGAATGCAAATAAACCCTAGGCTAGGGGATTTAGCTGGGAAGGAAGGTAGCGAGAACCCAAAGGGACTTGTATTCAGGGAAGACATGGTCAAAAGCCTTGATAAATACATTGCCACCATCACCTACCTGGATGAGGCTCAAAACAACATCCACAGAGTGTTTAGTAGAGGTGTTTTTGGCAGGGCCGGCAGAAGGGGACTTTCTGCTGTCTGAGGTCACCATAGATCCCAATTCAGTAACTACAAGCAGAGAGGCTATGGTAGAGGATATAAAGCTGGTGGGGGTGAAAAGCCCCATGACTAGAGGTATTCTGGATACCATGGTGAGTACAGTGACTTCTTCTTCTGCCCTGGGAAGAGTAGGTGGTCCTCTAAGATATTTTACAAGAGTATGGGAGACAATAATTAAAGAGCAAGACCCATGGTTTTTAAAAATGATTCTGTACATTCCTCCAAGAGAGTTAATTTTGAATTTGGACCAACAGAGAGTGTTGGACAAAGAGATAAAATCTATGTTGATTAAAGGAGCTATTGTAGAGATGAGCAAAGAAAGCAGCGTATTTTAGGTACACTCTTGGTAGAGGAAAAAGACAAGGGGTGGAGGCCCGTTATAAACTTGAGGGACTTAAACAGATTTCTAGTTTACAGACATTTCAAGATGAAAGGTATCCATGTCTTGAGAAATAGGATGCTTACTTTAGAATTCCTATGGCAAAGAGCAGCCAGTCTCACCTTCAGTTCAGCTGTCAGGATTTTATTTACCAATTTTGCTCCCTTCCAATTGGCCTATCCTCAGAGCCATGGTGCTTCACCAAGCTGATAAGGGCAGTGGCAGCCTACATGAGAGAGAAGGTATTCAAATGATCATTTATTTAAACAATATTTTGGTAATGTCTCAATGTCAGAATAAAATCCTAAAGGATGTGGATATGGTCAGGAATTTACTGGAAAGTCTAGGTTTCATTGTGAATGCTGGGGCCCCTGAAATTTCCTACTGTTCAGCTCAGGGCTCGCTAACCACCAGCGCTCGGGGGCTGAGAAACCAGCACCAACCTTACCCTCTGAAGTCAACTGAATCTTTAGACTTGGTGATGAAAGCAGTAGTCAGAATCATGCAATTCCCAATCATTGACATGAAACCATAAACAACATTACACACCATAACAATTTAAACACTAAATCAAAACTCCAAGCTGAATAAAGTTTCAAAGCTTTATTACAATCCCAAGATTAATGTTACATAAATGGTGCGCAAAACTAAGTTATAAACTTACATGAAAACCATAGACTGACCGAAACGACTGAAAAGATTCAACCTACTAAACATTAATACTTTTAGACACTCCAAAAGAATGATACAGATTAGCAACAATACAATATGCTCATGATCATTAACATTCAAAGCAGATCATGGTGACATCAGTAAATCATCAAATTTAAATTTTAACAATTCATTTCAGACCTGGGCCATTCCTAACACTAACCAGAATTGGGACTTGCACGTGTGGGAATGGGCTAACACATGCGGGTAAAAATAAAAGAAGACAAAAAAAATTGAAAAACATCTAACTAGAGCAACTCATTAAAATATGCCTTTGTAAGTGACTAAGCTAAAAAGGAAACAAGAATCCACATTTAGTTATACCTCTTCTCATGGGACAGCATAGAGGATGATTCCACAGGAACGTTCACCTTCTTCCGACGTCAGTTGATAGCAGCATCAGGGCAGTGTAGAACACAAGCTGCATATAGAACAGATTAGAAAATCAGAATTAGTTGGCTTTATTAGTAATGAACCACATAACAAAATAGGGCCTTTAGGACTATGATGAGGAAACTCATCAGGAAACTCAGAGAAGAGATGTGAGAGCAGACTAAGAAAGCACGGAACTGACTCTAAAAAGATCTAAAGTCAGACTGACTTCACAAAGGTTCTGAAAGAAACTGACTTCCAATCCAAAGTTTTTCACCAATAAAAATAACCTAAATTAATTTGATTGGTCCTTCAAGTGGGCACACACTGGGCGTCAGCTTCAGAATCCAATCGTTGCAGATGGCACCACCAAGTTCTAATAATTTGCTACTTGCAGTTCCTTTCACATGACCCAAAATAAACTAGACTAATATTCATTCACATTAACACTGTGAGTTCTTGTCCAATTCAACAGCTAGAACAAATATTGTTACTTTAACTAAATTTGAAATATGCTCTTCTCCTGCAATACAATAGTACATTCAACATTACCTTAGCAACCTAGGAAATAATTCTGGTCAGAGGGGACAGAATAAACAAGTAATTTTCGATTGCTGCTTACAAAAATAATTTTATTCTTCAGGCCTAGTCAGGGCTAAAAAGCCTTAATATATCAATACATTTATACATTAATAAACCTATTGCACATCTTACAATTCATATGAAATATGCAAAGCAAATTAATTAATTTCAAGCATTATTTATGTTGCGTCAAAGCAATTTTAAATGTATATTTATTTTTCTTACAAGTGTTTAATTCATATTCATTGATTATTCATATCACATTGTATATCTACTGTTTTTACCTAAAAATAATACTTTCATATTAATAGTCATTAGTAATTCATACATATATAAATGTATAATAATTTCATGTTAAACGTGGTGTCAAAATACGAATGGTAGGAACAAATGTCCAGCACATTTCAAATGTGCACATTTTCATTTATATGTTATTTTCTTTGTTAGGCCTTTGAATCTACCAATTTATTATCTGCCATATGTTACTTCAGTGCCACCAATATATTAATAACACTTGCTCTCTCCCATGAACAAGGAAAAGTCTGTTTCAATCCCATTGTATACTCTGGAGTTTGTAGGTTTCATGATAGAAACGGTCAATAAGGTTTTACTATTACCAGTAAAGGAGGTGTCCAAGATAAGGAAGGAGATTCGCTATGTACTCGAAGAGAGTTTTTGACACTAAAGCAACTAGAAATGATAATAGGTCTCTTAGCAACTTCAACTGAGGCATTTTGTCCTGGTCCATTACCCTATCGCTCATTGCAGAGATTGAAGGTGAGAGCACTCCGGGCAGGCTTATGCTATGGAGACAAGAAAAAAGTAGACCAGGAGGTGAAGATGGCATAAGGTTGATGGTTAGAGAACTTAGATGCCTGGAATAGGTGAGCAAATTTTAGTTTTGTACTCTGGACTTCATTTTGGAGTCACATGCGAGCCTTACTGGCTGGGGTGCATGTTTAGGTGTACAGGAGACTGGTGGATTGTAGTCAAGCATGGAGAGAGAGCAGGACATACATTGTTTGGAGTTGACCGCAGATCTTAATGCTCTCATGAGCTTCAGACATTATTTGCAAGGTAAAACACTATTGTTAACATGGACAATGTTTCTGCAATGCCCTATATAAATTGATTAGGAGGCACAAGGTCCCTTGGGTTGTCAGAGTTGGCAAAGGAGCTTTGTTTTTTTGTTTAGAACACAAAATCAGTTTATGGGCAGAGTATTTGCCTGGAAAGGAAAATGTAACTCCGGATTGAATTCCAAGATTGTTGAAGCAATACAGCTTTTGGAAATTGAATCAGGATTACTTTAAGAAGCTATATCAGTTATGGGGTTCTTTTGAGGAAGACCTTTTTTGCAAGTAGGTTGACATTTCAACTGAACAAATATTATAGTTGGATGTCGGATCCACAGGCTCTGGCGGTGGATGTGTTTCTGCAGAGTTGGAAAGGTACAAGCGCATATGCCTTTCCCCCTTTGCTATGATTCAGAGGGTCCTGCAGAAAGTGAGGACAAAGAGATGTGTTCTGGTACTGATAACACCATTGTGGGTGTCACAGGCATGCTTTCCAATGCTTCTGGAACTGGCATGTGAAATACCATTTTATCTTCCTGCTATGGAGGGTCTTTTGAGAGACGTAGTCATAGAGGAACATCCTCTAGTTCAGATAGGAGCTTTAAACCTCCTTGTCTTGAAACTATTAGGGGATCTTCATGTATGTCAGGAGTTTTGGAAAAGGATGAGGAGTTACTTGAGGAGTCTTGGGCACTGAGTACTCAGAGTAGATAAAGGAATTTGGAAAATATAGGTACGTTGGTGCATGCAAAGGAATTTGGATCCTGTGGCTGCACCTGTTGTGGAGGTAGTTAACTTTCTGGTGGAACAATTTGATAAGGGCCTAATTTATAGAACAATAAATTGCTGCAGATCGCCAGTCTCTGCAGGACACAGTCAGGTTAATGGTTGGAGTGTTGGAAAAATGTGTTTATTTGTAGGATTCTTAAAAGCATCTGGTTATGGAGACCTCCTAGGCCAAGATATGCGGTCTTGGATATTTGTAATTGAAACTGTGTGTCTAATTTCTTGTTGAAGAGTTTCTGATGTCAAAGCATTGGAGGTAAGTAACAGGGTCTATGACCCCTTCAGAGTAACCTTTCATGTTACAAAATGAACTAAAACAATGTCAGAGACTATTTATTATCCAGAATGTGATGCATGCAAAAAGCCGTGTAGGTAGTAGATTGCATGAGATAATATGATTCAAGAGCGCAGGAGTTTGGCCCTGACAGGGTGAACAAATAATGATTTCTTCTGTGGAGCCTTTCAAGTCAGTAACTACAGCTACTATTGCAAGATGGGTGAAATGTACCATGCAGCAATGAGGAGTCGATTTACAGAAATCTAAGACACATTTAATGAGAGGTGCAATGGCGAGTCAGGCCTTTTGCAAAGGTGGAAGACTGGAAGATATTGTAAGAGCGGCTGATTGGTTGAAAGGGTCTGCATTTGCAAAACATTGTAAGCCAATTGACGCATATAGCAAATATGGTGTTAGAGCGACACCAACATGCATAATGATAGCCTTTTGTCTTGTAATAAAATAGTGATTCTCCAAATAAAGTGCCTAGAGAACCTGAATTTCATTACAGACACAGAGGTTAGCATTATCCTGCCCTCCCTCCCTGGTTTATGAGAGTGACATATGTTGAAGTGTGTTGAATAGAGAGAGATAAATTCATAAGAATAACATTGGTTATTTTATATTTGGAGTAAATATTTAACAAGTTTTTTCTGATTTCAGAAAACAATCAATAAGTGAGTGGACGGTGGATGAGAGCTAGTGTAAAAAAGAAGAAGCAAGTGAATAAGAAGAGTACGTATAGATATAAAGAGAAAGGAGCACCTTTCACATTTAAAAGAGGAAGATTATTCAGTGATGGAGTAAGTATATATTCTTTTCTGGATTGTCATTTTTTATGATATAATATGTTCTTCAAAGTTCAGTTTTGGAACAGCTTTGAAAGATTAATGCATAATGCTAGCCTCTGTGTCTGTAATGAAATTCAGATTCTCTAGGCACTTTATTTGGAGAATCGCTGTTCTCTGAGTGTAATCTTGCAGTTTGGTACTCAGATGCACATATTTGTAGTGGAGGATCATCATATGATACACTTTTTCCAGTAGGGAATAAATGTTGATATTAACTTGTTTCTAGTGTTTTCACAGGTGCTAATTAGCTCTCCTCTTGCTTCTTTCGTCTGATGCAGCTCTAAATCATCACCCTTCATGTCTTGGGCAGTGGGAGTATAATATAATGTTCATATACTTGTTCAAATTGTTCCTCGGTAATATGTTCAAATATTCTGATTGGGTGTTCCTTTCCAAACGATAAGTATGTAGACTAGATGAAGTGAGCAATATACAAATTTTTATAGTATATGTTGTTTATCTGAAAGTAATGTATTGCTTATTGAACTTTTTCTATGCTTTCTGATTATTGCCAAACCTTTGTTTTGTGTTTTTAGATACTCCATTGTTTACAACATTAAAAGTTCCTCATTTTGCATTCCGTTTCAAGAGTGGTCATGTTTTTAGCCAAATCTGATGACAGGAATACAATGTTTCCTTTCAGTGTTCATACTAATTCACATATATTACATTCTCCAGATTTTTATTGCATCCTAACACTGGTTTGAAAAGGGTGCACTGTTTGAATCAAAATGCTTTCATATAAGTTTAGTTGCTATAGGTCCGATGGAATTGGATACTTTTCCAAAATTGTTATGAATTCCACATGAATGGATGAAGTTATACTTTAGTTTTACAAGGTAGTAAGTGCAGATGACATGACATTCACAGATATTGTGTCTACCTTTTGCAAATAGGGAGTTATATTTCTCCATTCCAATTCATCCTCAAGTTCTGTTTTTTAAGGAGGTAAATTGTTTTTACTTGCTTCTTACAATGTGTTGTTTGGCAACAAATGCAAATCTGATTAGTGATTTCAGAAATTGTTTCTTGAATTTGAAGAATATCCATTTTGTTATTGCTTAAACACATTAATGGATTTTCTAAATCATTCTGAGTGAAGACAACCTCTGGACAAGTGTTGCTCTCAGAGAGTGCATCAACGTATTTAGATTGTATATTGTTGGTAATGTTGTTGACTTGTGCTGTATTAGACTGAAGTAGAACGTTATTTAGTTGACCAATTCCATTGCTGGTGTTTTTCCACTAAGTATAATGTTTGCACAATATTTATTTCCATTAATTGATATGTTTGAAGAGCATTTTGATATGATGGAATGTGGTGTTGCACCTGTGATTTCTCAGGAAACCCCTGGGAATGCCCTTGCAGGTTAGTAATGGTCTGAAAGAGGCAGACGTCTAAGTTTTGTATTACTTTGATTTTGTTAAGTAGTGATGACATGGTATATGCCATTAGAAATGGCATTAGCTTGAGAATTGAGGCATCTCTGATATTCCATTCATATACAGGCTTTGTTTTTTTCAAGCAAATCAACAGTAGATATTGTTTTCATTTGTGACTGAAAGTATACAAATAGTCTGTTGATTGTACCTCTCTTTGTTAAAGTATGGTTCAGTGCTTGACCTATGCCTCCAAGATTCCTGGAAAATGTTTATTTAGGTGAGTGACACACAAACATTTAAAAACCTCTTACATGTACATGGTACCACACTCATAAATTAAATGTCCTTTTTGCACCAGAGGGTACATGTAGCCACAATCATTATTACTATCTATATCTATGTCTATCTATATATCTATATCTATATTTATATACATAGCTATATTTATATCCATAGCTATATTTATATATGGATATATGTATGTATACATGTATATATATATATATATACGTAGATAGATAGATAGATAGATAGATAGATAGATAGATAGATAGATAGATAGATAGATAGATAGATAGATAGATAGATAGATAGATAGATAGATAGATAGATAGATAGATAGATAGATAGATTACCTACTGGCGGTCGCACATAAGGAGTTAGAGGTAGGACCTAGTTTTCATATGAAAAGCGTTTTTTGTTTTGCCAATAACTTTGGCGCCGTTTGACGAATCATCAAACATTTTCAAAACTAGCACACCACTCACTCCAGCTGCAGTCTTGAAAGCTTTGAGGTGATCCAATAAAAAGGGGAGACCAAGAACTCTTTTCCCCATGCAGTTTCCAAGAAGGATGTTTAGACACAACTACAGCCCAAACCGCTGAACGGAATTATGTGCAGAAAGAGTGTTTTTTGTGATTTGGTGTAAATCTGTAAATATCTGATTGGCTGCCAACACTTTAACCAGTAAGTGTTGGCAACCATTTTGGGACTCAGACTCAGCCAAGTTCTAAAAATAAAGTGAAAAATAAAGAGAAGGGGACAGGGTAGAATTACCCTGACTTCTTAGCCATGGCGCTGGGGTCCCCTAGAAACCCATCAGAGCCAAAAAGCAATCTTTTTTTATATTTTTACATTTTTCCCATGAAACCGTGGTGGATCTACAGATCTTTTTTTTTTTAAATCGCATGTGCAGTTTCCTGCGCTTGTTTTGCTTAAAGCCCCCAAGTGGGGCAGGTCCTGGGGACATATCAAAATAATAGAAATTGGGAGGGGGCTCCAAGGCCACTTTGGGCCCATGGACCGTCATCTGCCTGGGGCTTTAAATTAATACAATAAAAGGGGGGAGTGCTGCCCCCCTCTGCAGACATTTAAAGGCCCTGGGGCAACCACCTCCCCAGGGCTAGGCTTGTAAATAGGAGGGGGCCCTGCAAACCCCCCTCTTTAGTGTCGAATTGCCCCAGGGACCCCCACCTCCCCAGGGCACACAACTTGTATAAATGGGGAGGTGGGCCCCCGGATCACCATCTCCCCATGGGCTGGCCCATGCAAACTGAAAGGAGTGGGGCCATGTGCTCCACTTCCTGGTGCCATAAGTGGCACTGGGGACCGCCACCCCCCAGGACCAGCTCCATATCTTCTGAGGTGCCCAACCTTGGAAGATGACAATTTGCTTTTGCTTGGGTGAAGCTTTGACAGCTCCCATCAAGTGAGAGTAAACAGCGGGAGCATCATTCAAAATGCTCCTGTTCACTGGGAGTGGACTTTTCATCTGTGAAGCGGGCTGGAAAACAGATGAAAGGATTGCTTCTGCATACAGGGAGCAGTATTTTTAGCTGCTCACTGAATGCAGGAGAAATGATGGCTACCACTGGAGGCGGGGAGTCGTCAGGGACCGTGGGGACCTTGAGGTTTCCTCATTTCCCATTATTAAAATTACAGACACACAAGGTCACTGGAGACATTACCTTGGGGTCCTTTATGCAGCTGTATTGTGAAATAGGCAGTAAACATTTCCCCAGCGAGGTAGTACTTACTAATTAGCCAGGTAGAAAGAACTCCAGTTGGGTAGACATTTTACACAAAACTGTGGCCACTGCTTGGATAATTATGAGCGGTCAGTATGCATTCTGGCATGATGTTCAATTCACAGAACTTATTCCTGAACGGGGAGTACTTACAAAAAAAAAAAAAGCAGGTGCCCTGGTTGACGCTCTGCTTCCAAACTGCAAATCATCCTAAGTCATTGATTTTGGCCAAGGCATATCCAAGAGGTGAATCTATCAGAGCACAATATGTTCTGTAGTGACTATGACAATTGGGTTTTTTCTTGTTATCTCCTGTTGAGAACAGAGCATGTTGGTCTCCCTTTTAACTACTACAAGTTTCCAAATGTTCAAAATGACATAGAAGCACCACCCATTTGGCTGAAGGCCCCACATGTCATGGGGTTGGTTGGCTGCGTCCTACTCCGGCTGTGTCGTGTGTGGCGTAGGGTTGGATGACTAAGGGGGCTGGCTGCAGAGCCAACAGGGATACCGATGGGGTGTTGGCTTCAGGGCCAGGCTGCACCACATGGGGCTGGATGCATACAGGGGTGGCAGCACATGAGGGGTTGGGAACATGGCCTGGCTGCAACCCAGGCCCTGCACTCAACACACTGCTGCGTACTGCCGAAAGTCATGTGTGGCATGGGGTGGGATTTATGCAAGGTTTTCAGGGAGTTGGGCTCATGCCAGACCCTGAGGTGAACCCCCCCTGCTGTGTTAAAAAAACATAGAAATTTACTGGGAAAAAAAAAGGTGACAGGGAGGTTATAGTTAGGTTCTGAATTTACATGGACAAAACCAAAGAAATTCAGCTGTTATAGGAGTTATTTCATATAACTGTAACTCGTGCTCTAATTTAAATGTAACTTGCACCCTCACCATGCACTGCTACTTACAACACATAATACAATACTCATGACATCTTTTATGACATCATTGATATTATAACTGTAACATTTCCCATGAAATTATTAATGAGAAAACTGTGCATGGTGGGAGCACGAGTTATAGTTACTTTAGGGCACAGTCACCAGTAGGTAGTTATTGTTAGGACCTAGTTTCCATTCAAAGAGCATTTTTTGACTTGCCTATATCTTTGGCACTGCTTGATGAATTTTCACAAATGTTTCAGAAAAAAGTACTCCCTACAATATTGTTGTGAATGGAATGCTTCAGGGTGGCCCATCAACCGAGGGCTGATAAAAAAGGGTGTTCCCCTGTTACTTCCCTTAGACTCTTTGGACTCTTTAGACACCCTTTCAGCCCGAACTGCTGGACTGAATTGCAACAAATGTGGCAGAAAGGTACCTATTGGTCTGCAGATTAGCCTTTTTCTAATTTGGTGTAAATCCATTCAGTAGTTTAGGAGAAATTAAAGGAAATCCAAATTTGTATACTTCAACCAGGAACTGTCAGCAGCAGTTTTGAGACTCAGCTTCAGCTGAGTCGTAACAGAAAATGTAAAAAAAGAAAAGGGGGCACGGTTACCCTACCCCCTAGCCTTGGTGCAGGGGTCCTCTAGGAAACCAAACAAGGGCTAAATAGCCTTTTTTTTTTTAAACACAGTTGCTGGGAAAAACTTGACTATTTGTGCATTTGCTGCAATTTTTTAGAACAGCAAGCACTGTCTCCCACGTTTGCTTATATTTATGCACCCAGGTGGACCAGGTTGCGGGGGTCTTACCTAAATGTAGAAGTGGGTGCACAAGGCCCCCTCCTAAGGCTTATCAAAGCCCCGGGTACTGCCACCTCCCCGGGGCAATGCAAATTAAGGTGGGATCATTCAGCCCGTTTGAGTCCTGGGGACCGGCATCTCAATTGGGCAAAATTCTTTAAGGAATTCTGGGGGCCACGTGACCCTCTTGCTGCCATAGGGACTGTCACCCCCCCCCCGGAGAAACGCTCAGTTTTGATCTGTTTCCCTCCATGCAAATAAGCGTGCAGGGGAAAAAATGACAACATTGCTCTTGCAAGCAGGGAGCTGCTATTTAAAGTTGCTCCCTGCTTGTGGGAGCAATGCCGGCTCCCCCTTGAGTCGGTAGCCAGCTTAGACCATGAGGGCCTTTAAGCTCCCCCCGCAGTCCCTCCAATTTAAAAACAAAATCATGGTGGAACTGCAGATTTGTGGGAATAATGTTTTCATCGGTTTCCCTGCATGCATATTTGCATGCAGGGAAACAGATGAAAACTCTGTTTTTTGCCAACAGTAGTTGTTTGGCAGCTCCCACTATCAGAAAGAAGACTTTGTTTACTTTTGCTTGGTGGGAGCTGTCCCTGGGGCAGCGGGGAAGCTGAGCGTCCCCTGATTTATATTTGTTTAAATCTCAGGGAGGTGGTGGTCCCAGGGGCTGCAGGGGGATCCCGTGGCCCCCCTGCATCATATTAGTTTAAAGCCCCCAGGAAGTGGCGGTCCCCTGGGCTTCAGGGGTTCTGAGCGTCCCCTCCTCCTTATATATGTTTAAAGCCCTGCGGAGGTGGCGGTCCATGGGGCTGCGGGGGCCAAGTGGCACCCCAATATTTGATTAGTAATTGGGCCCCAGGGACGTGGCAGTCCTCAGGGTTGTGGGGGGGCAGAGCACCCTCCCTGCCTTATATTTATTTAAAGCCCTGGCGAGGTGGCGGTCCCCCGGGCTTCGGGGGGCAGGGCTGCCACCCACCAAGGGGCTGTTTACAATACAAGTGCAGGAGTCTGCGCTTGTCTTTTTTAAACATTTTCAGGGATCTCCACTGAATAAAAAAACAATGCTTTTTAAGTTTTGGGGGGTCCACACTTAATGCCTCATTAGAATTGTGGCAATCTACAAACCACCACACTCATGGGTGCGGTCAGGACCACCACTGTTGTGGTTGTCTGACTGCCACATCACAACCCTGGTTGTCAGACCGCCAGGGAACCGCTAACACACCAGGATCCATGATCCCAGTGGCCTGTCGGTGGCGGAGATAGTAATCCACTGCATGCTGTGCTGCCCTGCGGATTACGACCTTGTTCTCCGCCAGACTTTTCATGGCAGTAGCACTGCCATGAAGAGGCTGGCAGGGAACAGGTGCAGGGGGCCACAGTGGGGCTCCTGCACTGCTCATGGACTTGGCATGGGCAGTGCAGGCCCCCCATGCCCAGCACCACCTTTACAGACTGTGAACATTGCGAGGGTGCTGGTGCACCCTGTGGGCTACAGTATTGTTGCTGGCTCAATTATGAGCCAGAGAAAATGCTGTAGCCTGTTTACCACTAGGCCAACTGGTGGAAACTGATGTTTCTGCCCTCCGACCTAGCGGGAAACTCTTAACAACTCGAAAGGGGTGGTCACCATGAAGGCGGGGGCCACTCTTTCGGGAGTTTGGCAGACAGAACTCGTAATGAGGGGCTTAGTCTGTGTTCTTGGTTGTGATGTAAATCTAGTGAAGCACAAAATTATTTTATATTTTTCCCAGCAGTTCTTATTTTTATTTGTATTTTTTTAAGTACAGTGTAAAGCACTATTTTTCCACTTAAAGTCTGAATGCGGTGTAAGTGTAGCCTAAAGAATATTTTGCCCTTCCAAAATCAAAAGTGAAAAATATAGTTAAGACCACACTAAGGCCCTCATTATGACATTGGCGGTAAAACCTTACAGCCATGTTGACTGCCACCAACATACCGCCGCCGCGTGGATATCCGTTCACCATATTATGACACACAGACATCAATCCGTCACTATTCAGCCACAGACACAAGTCTGCCACATCAAAGGTCAGTGATAAATTGGCGGTGTCCAAACCCACACCGTTACACCAACAGAACAACGCCCACCACATTATGACCCGCGAATCACCACTGCGGACATTCAATGGCGGTAAACCATTGGCGGTACAAACCACTGCGCTCAAAATACAGACATACATACAAAACAACACCACATTGGACAATTCAAACTACACACACCTGACACCCATACACACCACATCCACACCACTATGAAACACACACCCACAGTACCCACAACCCCTTAGGAATACAAATCATTGGCACGTAGCAGACACCACGACTACAGAAAAAACCAGGGCCACACACCACCTACACCTAAACACCACCCACGCACCCCACATCACCTTACACATTCTCACCTACACAACGCACACAACACCGATGGCACCACAAAGACACCCCAGATTCTCAGAGGAGGAGATAAGGGTAATGGTGGAGGAAATCATCTGGGTAGAGCCACAGCTATTTGGAGCACAGGTGCAGCAGATATCCATTGCTAGGAAGATGGAACTATGGCGGAGAATCGTGGACAGGGTCAACGCCGTGGGACAGCACCCAAGAACAAGGGACGACATCAGGAAGAGGTGGAACGATCTACGGGGGAAGGTGTGTTCCATTGCTGCAAGACACCAACTCGCTGAACAGGGACTGGCGGTGGACCGCTGCCTCCTCCCCCACAACTGACAACATGGGAGGAGCAAGTCTTGGCAATACTGCATCCTGAGGGCCTAGCCAGAGTAGCAGGAGGACTGGACTCTGGTAAGTCAACTCTATACTATTATCACCCCCCTACCTGCATGCCATCACATACCCCCACCCTCACAGTCACTCCCTTCACTCCACCACCTCACACACCCCCCACCATCACATCTCACTCATCCCAATGCCAAGCCCTGCATGCCATACCAATGCATGTACACCACTCACAGATTTGCATGGACACCTATCACTAAATCATGCACACTACAGAGAACTAATCATCCCACCATACACCAATGCACACAAATGAAAGATGCCAGGGAAAATACAAACAAAGAGGGCAAGCCACTGATGCACAATATGTCACACACAGAAACAACAACACTGCATTACATCTCCACAGGTACCCCAGCCAATGTCAGCGGTGAAGAGGTTCCAGCACTATCCAGTCCCCACACAGAAGAGGCCCACAGTGATGACAGCAACTCTGGTTGCCTGGATCTCAATGACCAACCCGGCCCATCAGGGACCTCTGACAGCCGATTACCCAGGCACAGTCCAACACCAAAACAAAGCCTCTCCCACCTGGAAACACCACCACAGCATCAACCCAGCGTACCCATACCTCTGTCCCCAGGACACGTCAATCAGCAGTGTGTCCACCACCTCAAGGACTCCAGGGCACACCTCATACCCAAGACATTCAGGAACCTGAGGTCAATGACAGGGGGCACATGGTTCAGATGACAGAGGCACAGGACAACAGGAAACCTGGGAGGAGTGCTGTGCGCCAGGGAGAGGACAGGCCCAGGGAACCGACTCTCCAAGAGGGACTCTCTGAGATCCTGGGAGCATACCAACATTCCCAGGATACACTGGGCCAGATCCTGGACAACGTGCAGGAGAAGAAGAGGCTGCAGGAGGGACAGACCAGGGGATCAGAAAGGACTTGCACACCAACAACACCACCCTTGTCTCCATAGCAGGGGTGCTGGCAGACATGGCCAACATTATGAGGGAGGCAGTCTCACACTAGCAGGTCCCTGCCACTAGCCAGACATCTGAAGTGCCTTCCTATTTGGCGGTATGTGCCCCTCCCCATGCCTTGATGGGTAGCATTATCACAGGTAGTGCATTGCATAGTGCGTAGGGCTGTTCCCTGTGTGTGACAGTGGTGTGTGCGCCAACGGTGGTGTTGGTGCAGCCATTGACCAAGTGTATCCTTTGTCTCCCCCCCCTTTTTGCTTTGTCATCCTGTCTGTATGTGCATTAGCATCATCTGGCAGAGGAGCAGAGGCACCGGCGACGGAGGGAGCTGCATCCCACAGGACCCAGGAGGCAGAGTCCATCGACGCTGAGGGCACCAGTGGGATGGAGGGCAAGGGGAGAACCACGACGGAGACCAGAGAGAACAGATCGGACACAGATACCTCCTCCAACGGAAGCTCTCTGGTGGTGGCGGACACTTCTGTGCCCACCCCAGCTACAGGTACATCCGCCACCCCAGTACTAGCACCGCCCTCCCAGCAGCCCCTCATCGAGTTGCCCGTGCCCGCTCACCCCGGAGGGTCGGCATCTCCTTCTCCCCAGGCACCTCAGGCCTTGCCCCAGTTAGCCCTGCTGCCCTGAGTGAGGAGACTATTGACCTCCTGAGATCCATCTATGTTGGACAGTCAACCATTGTGAATGCCATCCAGGGGCTGGCAGCCCAAATGCAACAGACAAATTTATTTCTGGAGGGCATTCACACTGGCTTTGCGGCCCAACAGAGATCATTCCAGGCTCTGGCCTCCTCTCTGATGGCAACCATTGTCCCTGTTTCTACCATCCCCCCTCCAACTTCCTCTTCCCAATCCCATTCCCCTCAACCCCAACCTATCCCAAGTAGACAGGCAGACGAGCATGCACACAGGACAACACACAAGAGTGGCACAGGCAAACACAAGCACCACACATCATCCCACAGGCACTCACACAAACACCATCCAGATGCAGACATACCAACATCCACTGCCTCCACTGTGTCCCCCTCCCTCCCAGTTGCATCTACCCTCACACCTGCATGCACTACATCCTCAGCCACTACCAGCATCACCACCACACCTAGCAGAACACATACCTCACTTGCAGACATGTTTACAACAGCCATGCACATGTCCCCTGTGTCCTCTCCCACTGTGTCTGTCACCCCCCATCCAAAGGTACACAAATGCAAGCAATCAGACTCCCAACAGCTACCCCCCTCACAACAGCATCCAGCCCATGCACCTGCACCCAAACATAGCAGACAGACCCCTCCTACAACCACTCCCTCTTCCTCCACTACCAAACCTTCTAACTCTTCCCGCCCCAATGTCCTTCAGAAGCTTTTCCTTTCCACCATTGAACTCTCCCCTACCCCTCCCCCAGTCCTTCACGTCTGGCCAGGGTGGCAAAAACCCAGGCAAGCACCTCAGCCACTCAGTGCACGGACCCAGTAGTCTCCACACCCACTCGTGGTGGGAAAGGATCCATGGCACCAGCCAGCCTCAAAGAAAGTGTGCCTGCCCAAGCTGCTGCCAGGAAGGGCAAGGAGCCATCCCCAGCTGCTGCCCCCGAAGGGCAAGGAGCCACCCCCAGCTGCTGCCCCGAAGGGCAAGGAGCCTGCCCTAAGTCCTGCCATGAAGGGGAAGGAGCCTGCCCCAAGTGCTGCCAAGAAGGACAAGGGGCCTGCTGCAGGGACTCAGACGGAGCTTTCACCAGCAACCATGGTTGTGCAGCCATCCGAGGCTGCAGGGGATGGGTTGGAGCCTCCCCTCACCACCGCCACCACCAGCAGCAGCACCACCACCAGCAGTAGGCAGCTGTCCAAGGCTGCAGGGGATGGGCTGGAACCTCCCCCCACCACCACCACTAGCAGCAGCAGCACCACCACTGAGCAGCCATGACCGCCGGCGGACGGTATGTAGTCCTGTCTCGATGGGCTGCTGTGCGGCCTGCTCCCTGCCAATCCTGTGGGTACGACATCCAGCTGAGAGACTGTGACCTTGCACTCCCCAGGATCAAGAGCACAGGGCACGATGCCCCCTCCAGAACCAGTGGGTAAGACACCCACCGACCCCAGCCTTCCCAGATCAAGTGCACAGGACACAATGCCCCTCCAGAACCAATGGGTAAGACACCCACCAACCCCAGCCTCCCCAGGATCAAGAGCACAGGGCACGATGCCTCCTCCAGAACCAGTGGGTGAGACACCCACTTGAGAGACTGTGGCTTTGCACTCCCCAGGACCAAGCACAGGGCATGTTGCCCCCTCAAGAGAATGTGGGCAAGTCACCCACTTGAGAGACTGTGGCCTTGTACTCCCCAGGACCAAGCACAGGGCATGTTGCCCCCTCCAGAGCATGTGGGCAAGTCACCCACTTGAGAGACTGTGGCCTTGCACTCCCCAGGACCAAGCACAGGCCATGTTGCCCCCTCCATAACCAGTGGTTTTGTTCCATCTGCCGGTTGAGGTGCCCACGTTCCCCTTCCCCCTGAGGTACCTGCCTATTTTTTAACTGATGCCCCTGCAGTGTTCTCTCCGTGTTGGTACAGGTGTCAAGTGGGGCCTTGGACTTTGGCCTGTGGCCCTGTGGCTCACGCACAATGAGGACTGGGCTGTGTCCCTTGAACTGTGTATATGTATATACCATGAGATTGACTTTTCGTATTTCTTCTATGTTGTTTTTATTACATTTACTTTATCACATTCCTGTAGTCCTTGCATTATTCCTTAGGGGTATGGGGTAAATATGTTTTATTACTGCAGTTGATTGTGTGTATGGCGTTGGGGGTGGGGGTGTGTGTGTTGTGTGTGTGTGTCACTCTCATTTTCCTCCCCCTTGTGTGCCAGGTGGCTGTACTCACTGTGGTCGTCTTTGCCAGAGTTGGTGTTCGTTCTGGAGCAGGACGTAGAATATCACAGGGAATATTTGAAGTTCAGGCTCCATGGCGGCGTAGTTCTTCCCTGTCTCCAAAGGTGAGTCCTTTTGATGTCATTGGTACCGCCCCGGAAAAGGTGGCAGATTGATGTGTCTTAATATGGTGGGCAGAACATTGACTTCCACCAGGTTGTAGGCGGCTATGGCCGTGGTGGCTGTTGTATCCGCCCTGGCGATTGGTGTGGTAAAGTGGCTGTCTATATGAGTTCTCACTGCAATGGTCATAATTTGGCTGTAGTTACCACCAGCCTGTTGGCGGTATTACTGCCACTTTATCACCGACGGCCAGGGTTGTAATGAGGGCCTAAATGTGTGTTATGGGATTTAAGGGGAAATGTAGTGTAATACAGTATAATTCAATGTTTTAGCTATTTTTTTAATTTTTGAAAATATACTGTAATACACTATGGCAGTCATTATGAACATGGCGGGAAAGCCTGCTCCGACAGTGGTAGCAGTAGCAGTAATTAGTGCAGACAGCATGGTGATGAATGACAACCATGCCTAAATAGACCGCCAGGCCAAAGGTAGCCACCGTCGACCAGACAGTGTAGTCTAGACCGCCGGTGGAAAAATGATCCTGTTCCCACCAGGAATTTCCTGGCGGGAAACTCTGCCAGGTAATCCCTGGCGGAAAGCATACTGGTGACAGGAATACTCATGCATGTCACCAGTATGTGATACGCTAGCCACCCCCTACTGCCACAACCCCCAGATACCCCCAAGCCCCTGGATGACCCCCCACCCCCAAACTCTGAAATCTTAAACCCTACCCCTCCTCCCTCCGATCCCCCTGTAGGTCCTCCCCAACCCCCTTTCACCATCTCCCACCTCCATTTAGGGCCCCTCAAATCCCTACATACACATGCACACATATGTAGACATACACACACGCATTCATACACGCAGACACACATCCCCCTTTCACAAACACACATGCACACCTTCATGCACGCACGCACTCACTCACTCACTCAACACACCACCTCTTCCCTCTCGGGCAGCACTTAGCTGTTCCATGGCGCTGCTTTGGGGGGTACGGACTCCTAGGATGCTGCTCCGCCAGCATCGATGCGTCTCCCTACACTGCCACACCTATGAGCATCCACCCCCACCACAGATTTCCAGCATGGCGCATGGTGGCCCTCACCACCATCAATGGCAGTGAGGCTCCAGGCATCATTATATGGCAGGGTGCCTGCCACCGCCACTGGTAGTCTTCCGTTGACCATCAGCACGGTTGTCGGCAGTGCATCCCACAATGTTCATAATGACCACCTATATTTCCCCTTAAAACACGGACTGCAGACTAAGGCCCTCATTACAACCCTGGCGGTCCAAGACCGCCAGGGCTGTTTCGACTGAAGCACCTCCAACAGGCTGGCGGTGCTTCCTGGCGTATTACGACTGCGGCGGTAGCGCCGCGGTCACACCGCCGGGGCTGGCGGTTTTCCGCCACAATGGCCCCGGCGGTTGTAATCCGCCAGGGCAGCGCTGCCCAGGGGATTACGAGTCCCCAACCACCAGCCTTTTTCTGGTGGTCTGAACCGCCAGGAAAAGGCTGGCGGTACGGGGAGTCTGCATGGGCAGTGCAGGGGCCCCCTGACAGGGCCCCATGTGGCTTTTCACTGTCTGCTATGCAGACAGTGAAAAGCGCGACAGGTGCAACTGCACCCGTCGCACGGCCGCAACACCGCCGGCTCCATATGGAGGCGGCTCCCATGTTGCGGCCCACATCCCCGCTGGGCCGGCGGGCGGAAACTTGGTTTCCGCCAGCCGGCCCAGCGGGGATGTCCAAATGGGCACCGCAGGAGTGCAGCCGTATTGGCGGCCGCACAGCGGTTACAGCTTGGCGGGCGGAGGTAGCTGCCCGCCAAAGTTGTAATGACCCCCTAAGTCCCTCATCATGTACTTGGCGGTAATCACTGCCGACCACCGTGCTGACGGTCAACAAAAGACCACCAGTGGTGGTGAACAGCACACCGCCAAATAATGATACCAAAAAGATAAACCTCCAAAATTCCTGCAACTTCCACCCACCGCCAGGGCCAACGATGATGGAAAGGCAGTACACCCCACCCTGCCACCACCATGCAGACAAATCTACCAAATAATGATGCACAAATCAGCTTGCAGGACAGTGAATGCCGAACGACAATTGGCGGCACGGACTGCCACGGCCAGCAATGGGACCCACCAACAACAAATGCACACATTGGCAAGTTTGAAACCCACACACCTGACACACATCCACAACACTATAAAACACTTGCATACACACCCCACAATGCTTTGCAATGTCAATAGCATGACAGATATTGACAACACAACACTCATACACGGAACTCATCATCACTCAAAACCCATACATACCCCAAACACCATCACAGCCACACACCCAACCACACAATACACCTAGAACACACAACCTGCAAGACACACCATGGCTCCCTCTAAGCACCCCCGCTTCACAGACAGGGAACTAAGGACCATGATGGAAAATATACTCAGGGTCGAGCCACAACTATTCGGGCCACAGGTGCAGCAGAAACCCGTGGCCAGGAAGATGGATCTATGGCAGAGGATAGTCAACAAGGTCAACGCAGTGGGAAACCTTCCACGCACAAGGGACGACATCAGGAAGAGATGGAACGACCTGCACAGGAATGTTCGCTCTCTGGCATCCAAGCACAACATTGCCATACAGAAGTCTGGTGGAGGTCCCCCACCTCCTCCCCCCGAATACACTGACTGAGAGGAGAAGGTCCTGGCTATCCTGCACCCGGAGGGCCTCACTGGACTCACTGGAGGACTGCACTCGGGAAAGTCAACTACAATATCTGAACAGTCACCACACCTGTAATGCATGTATCACTGCATCCCCTCACTACCAGCAGGATGCCATCCACTACCCAGTCCACAACACCCACATCCAAGTCCCCTGCATGCCCAGAATCCCACAAACAAATCACCATCCAACCCCTGTGCCCAGTCACCTACCCCTGCATGGAATCCCAGTGGTACTACAGCACCCACAATGCACCTCCATCTCCCTTACAAAATGCACCACAATTTACACGAAGGGGCCTTGCATGCCACTACAGGGGAATATAAGCATAAAATAGGGCAGACCAGTGCAGTAATTGCCGAAAAAGCACATGACACCCACATGTCTATTCTCCCACACATAGGCACCACCACCCATGCCACCCGGACGGAGATGTCAAGGAGTGCCAGTCCTCCACCTGAAGACGGAGGCCCCACTCACAAGAGTGCAGAGGGATGTTTGGACACAGAAGAAATCCCTGGCCCATCCCACACCCCTGGACTGTCACTCTCCAGAAACCCCACCAAGGATGCCACTGACACCCCTACCACTCAGCCACCATCATCAGCTCTGGCCAAACGCCCCACAAAAGTGTCTCCCGGCCACAGACTGGCTGCCTACATGTACAGAGGCCAGAGTCTCCACCCACCAACAGGCAGGATGATGTAGGGCCTACTGCAAGTGGGACTGGGAGACCTGTGCAAGGGACACTGGCACAGGGGGCTTGGGCCAGTGGGAGGGCATCAGTGGCCCAGGGGGGTGGTCAAAGGATGGACGCTGCAGCCCAGGAGGTGATATCTGAGGTCCTGGGGGCATACCACCATACCCAGCACATTTGTAGGGGTGGCATGCTGATTCCGATTGGCCAGCTTCAGAACAGGATCCATTAATCCACATAGGTCATGGATTGTAGCTCTATTGGGTCGGTAGATGATAATGATGTGATGTTCCTCCATAGTGGCCAGATCTACCTGGGGCCTGTAAACATGTGGGGCCCTCCCTCGCCACATGGGTCTGTACCTATGGGGTAGGAAAGAACACATTTTGAGTGTCAACATCCACTTGCATCACATGATGTCACTGTACTCTTCAAAATGCGTCACATAGGTAACGCACAAAAACAGACAGAATGAGGTACACCGTCAGGCTGATGTGTGCTGAGGTTTCTCTGTCATAATGGCATCACATTGTATACACACTTCCAACCGTGACTCCATGTGAGGATCAAGGAATTATGTAGGTAATCGACGAATGGGAGAGACAATGGGGCCATGGATAAGACCTCTGGCAAGGCTATTGAGACGTACTGAAAGCAAAATGGTAGTCTCCTGCCATCCAGGTATAGTAGTGTGGAAGTGACTTCATTTCGCTGACGTAAGCCGTCATGGTGGAAGGCGGTGTTCCTGATCATTGGATTACATGGTTGTCAATGGGGACCCTGGGTCAATCCTGATCGCTGCTGGTGGTAACGGTGCACACCGCCATGTTATCAACTGCCATTTTGTCGGACCCTTGACACTTGACTCCTGCTTCACGGGAAGGGTAGTACTCCACTGCGTGTGCTGCTGTGTCCTGACTCTGGTCCCTGAGATGGCACGTGTCACAGGGGAACAGGCCCCGGCCTTCACTGCAGAGGAGCTGGAAAATCTGGTGGACTGGGTCCTACCCCTGTATGCAAAGTTGTATGGGAGACCAGAGGAGCAGGTGAGTTGCCATCTGTCATCCTTAGATGTGTGTGATTGTGGCGGATGCCTGTATGCATGTGTGTTCGATGTGTGACTGCCCAGCCATAGGTTGTCTGGCACTTTCTGCCTGTAACTTGTTGATATGTATGTCAACATGGGCCGTGTCAGTATGTAAGGGCATGGCATTTGTGTACAGGGCACCCACACTGACGTCTGTTTCTTTGCTCCGTGTGTCCCATGCAGGTCAGCGCCTATCAAAAGAAAGGCCTGTGGCAAGCCATCGCCAAGGAAGTGTGGACCCTGGGGGTCTACAACCGGCAGAGCACCCACTGCAGGGAGCGGTGGGAGGACCTGAGGCGCTGGGCCAGGAAGACCGGAGAGGCCCAGCTGGGGAAGGCCGCCCAACACGGAAGGGGTGCCCGTCGGACCCTGACTCCCCCAATGGCCCGCATTCCGGCAGAGGCCTATCCGGATTTGGATGGGCTATTGAAGTCAGCACAGCAGCCACAGTTGTGTCGCAGCAGTCCTGCCCCCCTCTATGTTCTTGGGATAGTGTCATAGCTAGTTTTGGCAGGTTCTGTAGGCCTATGAGGGGTCCCCTTTTTGTCAACTGGTAATCATTGTGTCTTTAGGGACTTGGAAGTGCATTGGCTTGGCATGGTCTCTCATGGGTACTTCACACAGTGTATCAGAGTTGTGTTTTAGTAGGGTTATGTGGTGTATTCTGGGGTCATGCCTACTAGTCGGGCCTACTAGTCAGGGGCCCGTTCATGACGTTTGTTGTGTCTGCTGAGGGTTCGTGCCTGACCTGGGTTGGAGTGTCTGTGACCCAAAATGTACATACTTTCAGGATTTTACATACAAGGAGACAGAGTCCACCGACGCCAAGGGGACCAGTGGGTTGGAGGGCGAGGGAGAACCACAGGGGAGGCAACTACCACTGGAGGTAGTGACTCTGATACCTCCTCCGATGGCAGCTCCCTGGTGGTGGCAGACCCCACTGGGCCTACCCATTCTTTGTCATCTTCCGCCATCCCCCATACATCACCATCCTCCCAGTTGCTCCCCACCGAGGTGCTCGTACCCGCTCTCCCAGAAGAGTCGGTGTCTCCTTCACCCAGGCACTTCATCCCCTGCCCCAGTCATCCCTGCTGCCCTCACGGAGGAGGCTATTGACCTCCTGAGGGCCATCTCTGTAGGGCAGACAACCATTGTGAATGCCATCCAGGGGCCAGCATCCCAGATGCAGCAATGCAATGCATACCTGGAAGGCATCCATGGTGCCATGTCTGGCCTACAGAGATCTTTTCAGGCTCTGGCCTCCTCTCTGATGGCAGCCAGTGCCCCTGGTCTTTCCCTTCCCCCTCCCACCACCTCTATCCCTTCCAGCACCCCACTCCCTTCACCCATCCCAAGCACACATACAGACAGCCATGCACACAGACCAACACACAAGAAGCACACTGAGAAACACAAGCACCAAACTACCCACAACAGGCAGGCACACACCCAACATACCAAAGCACACACAACAACATCCACTTCCCCCAGTGAGTCAACCTCCCCCGTTACACTGTCTGTCACCTCACCATGCACATCCACACGCACTACACCCTCAGTCACTGCTGCTGCCCGCATTTATGCAGTCACCACAACATCTGATATCCCAACATGCACCCCAGACACCACACCTGCACTCACCACAACTACATTTACAGACACTTGCAGCACACTCACCAGACCTGCAAACACCCCGACAACATCCATCTACACTGGCAGCTTGTCTTCTCCCACTGTGTCCACCCTCCCTGCCAAAACAGTCAAACGTTCACACACATCCACACCACACACATCCACCACACATAAGCATACTATACAGGCACCTGCATCTACGTCCAGCACACCTACACCTGGTACGAGCACTCCCTCAACGTCGACTCCCAGAACTGCCTCCAAATCCCTTCAACCGGCACCTAAGAAGCTTTTCCTCTCCCGTGTTCACCTGCGCGAAACCACTGGCCCACCACGTCTTGTCCCTAAACGTTCCCATGTCCTTGCCCAGTCCACTCCTTCCTCGTCTAAATCTCCCCCATTCCTGTGCCCCTTCTCTAGGGAGGAAGAATCCCTGTGTTGCTCCAGGTCCCTCTGCCACGCCCTGGTCAAGGCCCACTCCCGCTCCTACCAAGGGCAAGCCCAAACCCCCTCCACCTCCCAAACCTAAGCCCAAGACCCCCCTTCCAGACCCAATTTCCCACCCCTCCCAACTCCTACCCCTGTTCCCTGAGGTGCCTGGCTGACCCATTGATGCCCCTTTCCAGTGGGGTTTCCTTTGCACACTTAGGAGTCAAGTTTGGGCTCTATTTCTCCTTTCAGGCACTTTATGATGGACTGGCCAATAGCCTTATATGGACATTACCTTTGTTACTTCAAATAAATTTTAAGTGGCCAGCAGTGCTGTCGGTGCATTATAGTGGCGTTGTTCAGCATTTCACTGTGGGGCTGTGGTGTGCACAGGTGTGTACATTGGTGCAGGTATTTGTTGGCTTGTTTCTGGTAAGTACATCTTGTTTTGGTATGTATGGCTTGGGATGGTGGGAGGGGTTGGGAGTGCATTGCAGGGTGGGGTGGGTGGGTGTGTAACTGTGCCCTTTCTTCCCATGTGTACTAGGCTGCGGTACTTACTGTCATCGTCTTCGTCGTCGGTCGCGGTCCTGGAGGATTTAGGCAAGGAGAAGCATTGGCATTATTTCCAACTGTCACTCCATGTCTGCGTCGGCGTGTTCTATGTACCTCTGGTGAGTGTTTCCTTTTATATTGTTCGTTTCTGCCACGCTTTGCCTGGTGGTGGCTCCCGCCCCGGAACTGATGGCGGTCTGGTGTTTTACTAATTGATGGGCAGGTAGGGCCTTTCCACCGGCATGAGGGCGGCCTCCCCCGTTGTCGTTGGGAGTAAAAAAATGGTGGTGTGTGGATGGACCGCTACTTGTTTCTCATGTGCTTCATTATTTGGCGGTTCAGACCGCGAGCCTGTTGGTGCTAGTTACCGCCACTGCCAGCGGTGCGGTGTTTACTGCCATGTTCATAATGACCACCTAAGAGTAAAAGGAAAGAAAATTAAATAGAAAACACAATTTAAAAACCACACTTTCACAATATCTTTCTTCTTAAATACAATGCAGCAGTATTTTTTATAATTTTTTTACATATTTATTATTTTTTGTGCGTAGTACAGTAAATTCTAGGTAGTACTGCAGCACACTGTAAAATGTTGAAAAAAGGTTAAATATGTTAAACATTTGAAAAAACACTATAATACACTATAGTGGTCACTTTGACATTGGCGGTGACTGTTAAAGTGGCGGTAATACTGCCAACAGGCTGGTGGTAATTACCACCAAATTATGACTATGGCGGTGATAACTCCCATAGACGGCCAATGTACCACACCATCCGCCAGGGCATAAACACCATGCAGCACGGCTTTAGCCATCAACAGCCAGGCAGAAGACAAGCTACCACCCACCACATTATGACACAGCACACTGCCACAATTTCCGGGGCACTACCAACGCCATCAAAAGCCTGGTGGAAACACATCACAGAAGACCAAAGACTCACCAACAGAGACACAGAGAGGCTCAACGCTGCCATGGAACCGGAACTTCAAATCTTCCCAATGCTCTTCTATGCCATGTTCCACCTGCAACACCAATGCCGACGAAGACGACGATGGTGAGTACAGCCACCTAGCACACAAGGGAGGGAGGGAGGAAAAGGAGAGTGACACACACACGCACAACACACACCATCCACACACACACCATACACACAACCAGCTGCAGAGGAAAACCAATGGCACATGACACACAGCATAATTATACAAGGACTAGAGTTTGGAAGTACTGAAAATGTATTTGCAAGGCAAAAACCACCTTATGAACCAATTTTGAACAGATAGACATAAACAATTGTCCAGAAAGGGCCAATGCCCAAGGCCAATGTGCATAAGGCCCACATGGCCACAGGGCACAGTCTAAGCCCCAACTTGATCTTGACTAACTGTGCACAAAACAGTGCAGGGGCATTATCACAGAAGTGGACAGGCACCTCAGGGCGAAGGGGGTGAGGGGCACCTCAGCTGAAGTCGGGAATTTGCCCACTGGTTCTGGAGGGGGCTCCATGCCCATTTCCCAATGCTGGGGAGTGCAAGGTCGCATTCACTGAGGTGGGGAACTAGCCCACTGGTTCTGGAGGGGGCTCCATGTCCATTTCCCAATGCTGGGGAGTGAAAGGTCACAGTCCCTGATGTGGGGAACTTGTTCACTGCTTCTGGAGGGGGCTCCATGCCCATTTCTAATGCTGGGGAGTGCAAGATCAAGGTCACTGAGGTGGGGAATGTGCCCACTGATCCTGGAGGGGGCACCATGCCCATTTCCCAATGCTGGGGAGTGCACCGTCACAGTCACTGAGGTAGGAAACATGCCCACTGATCCTGGAGGGGGCTCCTTGTACAACAGTCCCTGGAGGGTGGCCTACAAGCCCTCTGCTGGAGGTGAGGGCTGCTGTGTCTCAGTTGGAGGTGAGGGCTGCGTGTCTCTGCTGGGGGAGGTGTCACCTGGCAGCCTCTGATGGAGATGAAGGCTGCATTGTCTCCGCTGGGGGAGATGTCACCTGGGCAGCCTCTGTTGGAGGTGAGGGCTGCATTGTCTTTACTGGGGGAGGTGTCACCTGGGCAGCCTCTACTGGAGGTGAGGGCTGCTGTGTCCCAGCTGGAGGTGAGGGCTTCTTACCTGACATTGTTGGCTGTGTGGGAACCTTTTGTTGCATTGGTGGTTGAGTGGGAACATTACCCCTCCTGGCTGGTGGAGTGGGATCCTTCCCTTACCTGGCTGGTGGAGTGGGATCCTTCCCTTACCTGGCTGGTGGAGTGGGATACTTCCCTTTGCTGGCTGGTGGAGTGGGATCCTTCACTGTCTTGCCTCCACAAGTAGGCAGTTCATCCACTGTTCCTGTGGACTGTTTGGCTGAGGTGCTGGGCTGGGTCATTGGGACCCTACTCTTAGGGACAGGACGGGGGGAGGGGGCAGGAAGAGTTCAAGACGTGCACGGAAAAGCTTCTTAGGGGTGTTGGGGCGTGATGTGGGAGGGATGGGAGTGGAGGTTGAGGGACTGTTGGAAGATTACGTCTGCTGGACTTGGGTGCAGGCGCATGGGCAGTGTGCTGATGTGGGGTGGATGTCTGTTGGGTGTCTGAGTGCCTGCATTTGTGTCCTTTAAGAGAGGGGAAGAAAGAGTGGGACAGGACACAGGGGAGGTGTGGATGGATGTTGTGGAGGTGTCTGCTAGTGAGGTGTGTGTGCTGCTTGGTGTGGTGTTGCTGGTGGTGGCTGTTGAAGCAGTGCATGCAGGTGTGAGTGTGGACGTGACTGTGAGGGAAGTGGAGGAGGAGGAGGAGGGGAAGACAGTAGAAGCAGTGGATATAGATGTGTGTGCAACTGTCTGTTGTTTGTGAGTGCTTGTGGACTGAAGTATGGTGCTGTGTTTGACTGTGCCACTCTTGTGTGATGTCTTGTGTGCATGCTCGTCTGTATGTGTGCATGGGATGGGTTGGGGTTGAGGAGACTGGGAAGTGGGAGTTGGAGGGGAGACGGTAGGAACAGGGACAGTGGCTGCCATCAGAGAGGAGGCCAGAGCCTGAATCAATTTCTGTTTGGCCACCAGTCCACCGTGGATGCCCTCCAGGAATGCAATGCATTGCTGCATCTGGGATGCCAGCCCCTGGATGGCATTCACAATGGTTGACTGCCCTACAGAGATGGATCTCAGGAGGTCAATAGTCTCCTCACTCAGGGCATCAGGGCTCACTGGGGCAGGGCCCGAGGTGCCGGGCGAAAGTGATGTCCACCCACCTTGGTGAACGGGCACAGTCACCTCGCTGAGGGGCTACTGGGAGGGTGGTGCTGGTACGGGGGTGGCAGCTGTACCTGCTGCTGGGGTGGTCACAGAGGTGTCCACCACCACCAGGGAGCTTCCATCGGAGAAGGTATCTGAGTCAGTGTTGTCACCTCCTGTCTCTGCCGTGGTGCTCCCCTCACCCTCTGTCCCACTGGTTTCCTTGTTGTCAGTGGGCTCGGCCTCCTGGGTCCTGTGGGATGGGGCTCCCTCTGTCGCCCATGCCCCTGCTCCTCCGCCAGATGATCCTAATGAACACATGAACAGGATGACAGAAGGAGAACGGGGGCAGAGAGAGAAATGGTGAACTGGGTCAATTACAGCACCAACACCACAGTTGGCATACACATCACCGTCACACACAGTGATCAGGATTGAGCAATATGCATTGATTTGGCTAGATGCCACTGCAAGATGAGGTCCAAACACTGCCAACTGCACACCTCCTGGGACCTACAAATCCCTGACTGACATGGAATGCAAATAAGTTACCTGCATTTGCCGTACACCCATTACCCTTGAGCTGCATCATACTGCAGTGTCTGACCTGGCATTAAGGGGCACCCACTAAATCACACGCCCCACCCCTATCCCATGCCACCTACCAATTATTATAGTACTCACCCCCTTGTGGCTGCTATGATGCCCTCAAGCACCCATCCTGCTCTGGGTAGGCCACTGCCAGTATGCGGGCCACCAAGGGGGTCAGGTTCCGACGGGCACCCCTTCCTCGTTGGGAGGCTATCTCCAGATGGGCCTCCGCGGTCTTCCATGCCCAGCTTCTCAGGTCCTCCCACCATTTCCTGCAGTGGGTGCTCCGCCTGCTGTAGACCCCCAGGGTCCGCATGTCCTTGGCAATGGCATGCCACAATCCCTTCTTTTGATGGGCACTGAACTGCAGAGGGAATGCAGACAGGAGGACACCATTACACATACAATCCAGCCTGTCACACAAATAGCCCACAAATCCTGTTTCCAAATCCATTGGCACACATATCGCCCGGCACCCCCCATGTACACTACCTACAGACATCCCCCCCAAATGACACGATGCCTGCACACACATCTCCATGCAACCTTCCCACATTCATCATGCCCAAGGTGTACTCACCTGTTGATCTGGAGGCCCATACAGCTGTTCATACTTTGGTAGGACCACATCCACCAAGCGCTCCAACTCCTCTGAAGTGAAGGCAGGGGCCCTTTCCCCGGTCACACGGGCCATGGTAGGTTCCAGACACAGGTCCCAGCAGCACATGCAGTGTAGGTGTTCTCCTGTAGAAAGTCTGGAATCAAGTGAGGTTATAGACAGAAAATGGCAGTCACGTCCACGGCGGCGTACACCGTCACCGCTGACGCTGATCCCCATCGGCCACTGTACTCCATAGAGACCCATATTAGCCATTGAGGAATTGTGCGGCGGTGCAAGACCACCTTCCGCCACGACGCCCAACGTCAGCGGAGTTACCTCGCTTCAACCTGGTCCCTAGGTACAGGACAGGTGGTTGCCATTTCATGGTGGTGGACTACATACAGATCTTCCATAACTTCATAATTGCCGAAATCTCAACATACATAGCCATTCCCACTGTTCCATCACATTAATGCTGCATGCACACTGAGCTAGTGGTTCCATTGTTCAAATTTTGATGGCCTACTCACTTTTGTGTCCCTTGGATACCTACCACTGCGGAGGAATAGGAGGAGGAGACAAACCCTCATGTACAGACCTCTTGTGGACTTTGCTACACTGGAGGACAGGCACATTATACTCACCTATAGACTGGACAGGGACATAATCACAGAGCTGTGTGCACAATTGGAGCCTGACCTGATATCAGCTATCCGTCATCCCACTGGCATCCCCCCTCTTGTGCAGGTTGTATCTGTGCTCCACTTCTTGGCAAATGGTTCTTTCCAAGTGACAGTGGGCTTGGCAGCAGGAATATCACAGCCAATGTTCTCAGTCGTGCAGGCAAGGGTATTGTCTGTCTTGATGAAACACATGTGCAGCTACATTTCTTTCCCCCAGGTGGAAGATTTGGCCACTGTGAAGGCAAGATTCTATGCAATGGGACATATACCCAATATAATTGGGGTGATTGATGGTACACATATTGCGTTTGTCCCCCCACCCCCAGAATGAACAGGTGTTCAGGAATCACAAGAGTTTCCACTTACTGAATGTGCAAATGCTGTGCCTGGTGGATCAGGACATCTCCCACATCACTGCCAAGTATTCTAGGTCAGTGCATGACGCCTTCGTTCTGAGGAATAGCAGCATCCTAAATGTGATGGCCCAACTACAGATGCACAGGGTGTGGCTAATAGGTGAGCCAGAGTCCCCACCCACTGTATGTCAGTGTATGCCTTCAAGTGTTATTCCCATAGGATTGTGTAAGGCTAAATTTTGTTCTTCACTATTTGCAGGTGACTCTGGCAACCCAAACCTATTGTGGCTCCTGACCTCTGTGAGGAATTGCAGGACAGGGGCTGAGAACCGTTATAATGATGCACATGGGCAAACCAGGAGAATAATGTAGAGGATCTTCTGCCTCCTGAAGGCCAGGTTCAGATGCCTACATCTGACAGGTGGATCCCTGTGCTACACACCCGAGAAGGTCTGCCAGATAGTAGTGGCATGCTGCATGTTGCACAACCAGGCCCTCAGACGACATGTGTTTTTTCTGCAGGAGGAGGGGACTGGAGATGCCCCTGTGGCAGCAGTGGACCCTGAAGTCAGTGAGGATGAGGAGGCAGAGGATGAGGATGTGGACAACAGAACATAAGTTATACGTCAATACTTCCAAGGAGACACAGGCGAGACACTGCAACTGACCATTACTCTAACTATTTATGTTTTCTGTGTGGCTGTAGCTTGAAGGCATTCACGTCCTTTGCATCTCAACTTACTGTCACCTATGGCTTGTCCTTCTACAGATGTTGGTGACATGACAACAGTGTCCTGGTGTGTTTACTGCAGACAGCTACAGGTCATTATTTGTATGCTATCACAGTGTTCAGATCATTTGCACTAGATGTGACTGTTCCCATAAATGCACATTTTCAGCACATAAAACGGTGTCACGCATATTGTGTTCAAGGGTGTTTATTGTAGTGCAAATAATTGACTGAAAAGTGCAATGGAATGGGGTGATGGTAAAGGAAAGTCCAGGGTATTGTTCCAGTCTGTTTGTAGCACAGTTCCAGTGTCCAAGGAAGGGGAGCAAAGGCAGTTCAAAGGCAGTGGACAAGGTGACAGGGTGGGACACAAGGTGGACAATCAGGAGAGTCTCATTTCCTGGCAGTGGCCTTGGTCTTGGCAAGTGTCTCTGACTTCTGTCTGGGTCGCAGAGAACATTTGTGGGGTGGTTCACCTTCTGCAGGGGGAGGGGTGCTGGTGGCCTGTTAGTCCTGTGGTGGGGCCTCCTGCCCACTACATGCAGTGGAAGTGCAGGGCTGGTCAACAGACTGGCTAGAGGTAGGGGCCCGCTGGTGTGCTGTCCATTCCCTCATGATGTTGGCTATGTCTGCCAGCACCCCTGCTATGGAGATCATGGTGGTGTTGAGAGCCTGCAAGTCCTCCCTGATCTCCTGATGGTGTTCCTCCTGCAGCCGCTTGTTCTCCTTTATGTTGTTGAGGATCTGGCCCATCGTGCCCTGGGATTGTTGGTAGGCCCCCAGGACATTGGTAAGTGCCTCCTGGAGAGTCAGTTCCCTGGGCCTGTCTTCCCCCTGGCACACATCGGTCCTCCCAGTATCCCTGTTGTCCTGTGCCTGTGTCCCCTCAACGGTAGGACCACTGCCACTGAACCCAGGTCCCTGATTGTCTTGGGGGTGAGGTGTGGACTGGGGTCCCTGTACAGGTGGGCACACTGCTGATTGACGTTTCCTGGGGACAGAGGTGTGGGGACACTGGGTGGGTGCTCTAGTGTTGGATACTGATGGGAGAGGCTCTGTGGTTGACTGTGAGCGGGCTGGGGTGACTGACTGACCAGTGGTCCCTGATGGGCCAGGTAGTTCATCCAGATCCAGAAGTCCAGAGTTACTGTCATCACTGGGGGCATCTTCTGTTGGGGGACTGGGTAGTTGTGGCACCTCCTCTCCACTGAGATTGGCTGGGGCACCTGTGGGGATGTAAGTGAGGTATTATGCTTCATGTCTGTGACATATTGTACATCCCTAGCTTCCCCTCTATCATTGCTGTTGCCCTGCCACCTTTGTTTGTGTATGGTGATGTATTGTGTGATTGTTAGTTCTCCAAGCTGTGCATGCTTTGGTAATGGGTGTCCATGCAGGACTGGGAGGGATGCCCATGCATTGGTAAAGCATGCAGTGCTTGGCATTGGGGTTAGTCATATGTGTAGGTGCAGTGTGTGGGATGGAGTGGAGTGATGGGAGTGAGGGTGAGGGTGTGAGATGGCATGCAGGTATGGGAGTGATAAGTAATAAATGTTGATTCACCAGTGTCCACTCCTCCAGCAACTCCAGTTAGTCCCTCAGGATGCAGTATTGCCAAAACGTTCTCCTCCCATGCTGTGAGCTGTGGGGGTCCACTGCAAGTCCTCTATAAGGCAAGCTGGTGCCTTGCTGCCACGGAACGGACCTTTGCCCGTAGGTCATTCCACCTCTTCCTGATGTGGTCCCTTATACGCGGATGTTGTCCCACGGCATTCACCCTGTCCACGAATCTCAGCCATAGCTCCATCTTCCTGGCATTGGATATTTGCTGTACCTGTGCTCCAAACAGCTGTGGCTCTACCCTGACTATTTCCTCCACCATGACCTGCAACTCCTCATCTGTGAAATGGGGGTGCCTTTGTAGGGACATGGGTGTTGTGTGGTATGTGTAAGTGTGTGGGTGTTGGGTACTGTGGTTGGGTGTGCGAAGTGGGGTGCGTGAGGGATGTATGGGTGTGTGTGTCTGGTTGTCACAGTGGTCTTGATGTCAGTCTGGTGGCAATAATTTGTATTCGTAAAGGGTTGTGGGTGATGTGGGTGTGTGTATTATAGTGCTGTGGGTGGGTGGGTGGGGTGTGTGTATGAGTGTCAGATGTGTGTATGTGGTATTGGCCAATGTTGTGTAGTTTAGTATTTGGGTGTCCATTCTGAGTGTGTACCGCCAATGGTTTACCGCCATTGAATGTCCGCTGTGGTGATTCGTGGGTCATGATGTAGTGGGTGATGCTTTGTGACGTAACGGTGTGGGTGTTGGTACTGCCACTTTAGCAATGACCTTTGAGTTGGCGGATTTGTGTATGGCAGTATTCTGTCCGATTGGTGTGTGTCATAAAATGGCGAACAGATATCCGTCACCGCGGCGGTATGTTGGCGGCCGTCTCTGCAGCAGTAAGTGGGATGTACCGCCAATGTCATGATGATGGCCAATATTTGTACATTACAGTCTAGTACAGTGATTTTTTTTATTTTTTTACTTTTTTAAATCTTTTTTTAAGTACCACAGTACTTCCTTGGTAAAACCGCAGTACTCCATGGACATTTTTTTAAACATGTAGATAAATATAAAATATTTTTTCCACTTATTAGGTAGGGAAAAAATGTAAAACCTACTACTTACTTATTCCTAACACCCTAACCCAGAGCACAACCAATGTGTGGAAAAAATAAAATCGCTGCCTTTAAATTTTGTTAAGCCATTTATCAGCCAATCATATACTGCTTAGTATATGCTTCTTAGTCATAGGAAAGTACTGTGAAATTATCATGGCAGACCATGGACTAAGATTTCAATAAGCTTAAATGCCTTATAGGTTTAGAAGTACTTATCTTACTCACCCCTATTACCAAAATTAATCATGTCCACACCATAAACTATGTGCCTGCTAAATTTAATTGAAATTCGACCACCTGCTTCCTGCCACGCCTGAGTACAAAGTCCCTGATTACGAGTTTGATGGACGGGAACTCCCATCAGCCAAACTCCAACAGGGTGGCCGCTGCAGAAGTGGCGACCTCCCCGCTGGACCCATTATGATTTTTCCGCTGGGCTGACAGGCGGAAACCAAGGTTTCTGTTTGTCAGCCCAGCGGGAAAGTGGCGGCAGCATTGTCGCCAGCTTGTAATTGAGCCAGCACCCGCGTAATGCGCACTGCCTGTACAGGGTGCTGGGCATGGGACCCCTGCACCTGTTCTGTGCCAACCTTTTCATGGCGGTGAACCAGGTTGTAATCGGCAGGGTGGTTCTGCGTGCAGCGCTGCCCTGGCTGATTGCAAACTGCACCCGCCATCAGTCCATTGGGATCACCGATCCCGGAGATGACAGTGGTACACTGGTGGTCAGACCGCCAGGCTCATAATGTGGCGGTCGGCCCACCACAGCAGCGGCAGTACAGACCGCCACTGTGAGTCTGGCAGTCTAGTGACTGCCAGACTCGTAATTAGGCCAAAAAGAAAATGTACTGCTAGAAAAATGTGTTTTGGGACCCCTCTTTTTTCTTAGCACCCATTTAACAAAACACTAGAAAACTTTGCATAGTCTGCCAAGGTATAAAAAAGCAACAGGTCTATAAGGTTTCAAACATTTGCCAAATGGTGGCAAAGTTATCAACAAGCAAAAATTGGATGAATTCCTATCACTGGGAATCCTAACAATAACTACAGAGTGGCTTCCGCCACTAGTTAGGTTCAGATTTTACCCATCATGCACAGCAGACAGTGCGCATTTTGAGGGTGCTGGGCAGGAGGACCCCTTCACTGCCCATGCCATAGGCATGCCTGGCCCACTGCACTTGTTCTCTGTTAGCCTTTCCATGGCAGTGGAACCACCATGAAAAGGCTTCCAGAGAACAAGGCTGTAATCAGCAGAGCGGTGCTGAGTTCAGCGCTGCCCTGACTGATTACAACCAGCACTGCCGTCAGCCCATCGGCATCTGAGATCCTGGCAGGAATGGCGGTAGGTTGGCAGGCCTGCCACCCAACCTCGTAATATGGCAGTTGGACCGTCGCGGTGGTCCAATATCCACCAAAAGGCCGACGGTCTTTGGACCGCCAGCCTCATATTCAGGCCCTAAGTAAGAAGGCCATCGCAATGCACGGTGGGTGGAGGGGGTTGGATGCAGGGCCTGGTCTGGCATTGTACTGCCCCCACCCAGGCATGCTGCTCCTGCCCCACTTCCTCCTTGCCATCCATTGTCCAAGTGTATGCCCCTGATCCCTCATTACAGCCCTGTGTAGCTGTTGTTCTGCCACTGCCCTTCCCACCTGCCCTGAACAGTTAGTTTGTTGCCCCATCTACTTCCTCCCTATCCTCTGTTATCTGAGTCCATATGCCAGCCCCTACCTGCATGGTTCAATGTGCTGCACTGCCCCCTCCCTCCTGCCATTCTTGGTCCGTTCCTGACTTGCCTGGTGGCTCCCTTGACACTTGTACCTAGAATATGTCTGCTCTACCATCAACCTTGCTGCATATTGCTCCCCCTTCTGTCTATCTCACAAACTTTTGCAGGACAATGGTTTGACTGTAATGACATGTTATACAACAGAAAATCGTACATATTACAATAATGACATAAAGGCAGCAGCTGTGCTCAAAGTTGTTTAATATCATTCACAAGTGTAATGGGGATGAGTGGGGTCATGGTGGGTGAAATCATCAGAGTTGATGTTCCAGCTGTAGGTAGTCCAGGTTCAGTATCCAAGGGGCCATGGGGAAATGGAGACATGACAGTGGAGAGTCAACAGGGTGTGTCACTAGCAGACAAGGGAGAATGTTTAGGAGAATGTCACTTACTGGCAGTGGTCTTGGTCTTGGCATCATGTCCTGCAGGATGTCTGGATGAATGTCCTCACTTGCGTGGGGGTTCCTCAGCTACAGGGGGAGGAGTACTGGTGGTGTGTGGGTCCTCTGGCAGGGCCTCCATCCCACTAGTAGCTGCAGACGTGGAGGGCTCTGTTGGAATGTGGCTAGTGGAAGGGGCCTGATGGTGGTCAGTTCCTTCAGTACCCCTGCAATGGAGGCCATGGTGGCATTGAGGGTCTGCCACTGCTGCATGACCTCCTGATGGTATTCCCTCTGCAGCTTCCAGTTCTCTTGGACGGTTGCGAGGATCTAGCCGATAGTGTCCTGGGATTTGTGGTATGCTCCCAGGACTTTGGAGATGGCCTCTGGCCATTCATTTGGTGTGGCTGCCCCATCCTGTGGACCACAGCTGCCCTCCCACTGCCTCTGGCCCCCTGTGCCTGTGCCCCTGGCACAGTGTGCCCACTCCCAGGGGCACCAGGACCTTCATCATCTTGGGTGTGTGGCCTTGACTCTGGTCCCTGTACTGTGGGGCACACTGCTGGGTGAACTGTCCTTTGGACACAGGTTTGGGGATGAATGGTTGGCTGTGCTGTAGTAGCCACATGGGTGGGGAACTCTGATGTGTCCAGGGTGGGGTTGGTAGTGATGGGCTGACCAGTTGTCCCAGATGGCCGAAGGCAAATTGTCAATATCCAGACATCCACTAGGCCTTCATACTGGGGAGCGCTGTCTGTCTGTGGCATCGGCTGCGGAGTGGCAGTGCCAACGAGACCTGTGGATGGAAAGGGAGGAAGTTACTTTGCGGAGATGTACTTGTTCGTATCATTGTCTGATGCATGGAGAAGGTTGACTTGCTTCCCATTGTTGGCAATGACAGCTGCAGCACTGCAGACATTGCTTGCGGGTGACATATTGTGGCATTGTTTCCATTTTCCATTGAGGATTGTAGATAGCATTGCTGTCATTGCCATGTGTTGGAACGCAGTCGAAGTATCCAGTTGGTGTGGCATCTTGTGGTATTCTCTGTGATTCCACGCCGATGTCGGCGTTGACATAAGCGTGGAATGCAAGCATGGTTTTCGGAGGGCAGAGGCGAAGGGGAACAAGAGAAGGAGAAGGAGTCAGCGCGGAGCTTAATGCCTCCTCCGTGTTTATGGCTGAGCCGTGTTGCAGCATTACTTAATAAACAAGATTTCTACACTTCTTCGCCTCAAGTGTATCTTCCCTTCACAAAGGAGAGACTACAGGCTAGCTATTGGTGGCCAGGTATGGATGCCCAAATTGAACGCCTGGTAAGAGAATGTATGCAGTGTGCCATAAGTGAGAAGAGCAATAAGCCCAAAGTCCAACCAATGATGATAAGAGATCGCCTGGACAAACCATGGAAAGATATTGCTTTGGACGTTTTAGGGCCCATACATAATGGCGGGCAAGAAATCTACGTCATTGTTGTAATAGACATGTTTTCACATTGGCCAGAAATCTGTTTCTCCAGAGGAATTGAAACTGGACAAGTTGTAAAGTTTTTGAAAGATCTGTTCATGAGGGAGGACATTCCTGAGACATTACTTACTGATAATGGGGTGCAGCTAATCTCTAAAGAAATGGAGTTGTTTCTTGCTGAGTGTGACATACGGCACAAGAGGTGCGCCCTATATCATCCAGAATCCAATGGAATGATTGAGAGCTTGAATAGAGTGCTGAAGGAGACAATTTCTTGGCGAAGGGTAGTGGTAGGGGTTGGCAAGATGAGGTTATCAAAAGAGTAGGCGTATACAGATTCACACCCCATGCTACTACAGGTTTTTCACCGTTTGAGTTGTTTAGGGGTAGACGTCCCAATACTATACTTGAGCCTTCATGGTTTAACGTGTTCTTGGGAAATGAAAATTTAACTGTTGATGATAATATCAGAAAAGCAAGAGAAAATGTCAAAGCGAATAATCGCATGATTTATTTTGATCATAAACATTCTGTTAAAGTGACCAAGGTAAATGTGGGGGATTGGGTCATGATTAAGCATCTAGGTTTTCAGTCTGGTGGCAACAGGTTATCCAAACCGATGAAAGTCGTTAAGATCTTCAACAATGCCATCAGAACGAATGATCATCGTGTATGGAATCTGAACCGTGTGGTCCTGTGTTAAGGGAAGGATTTACAGGTTACGGAAAAGAAAGACAACTCACAAATGGAAGAAGACAACATTCCCACTGGTGGGTCGTTTAGAAGGTCAGATCGGAAGATACGAAGCCCTGCTTATCTAAAAGACTATATGGGTCATTCTGACTTTGGCGGGCGGTGGAGGAGGACTTGATGTCCACTGGGGCGTCATTGGGGCAGCCAGACACCTCAGGGTTCAGGGGCAGGGGGTGGGGACTCAGGTTTGGAAGGAGGGTCTTGGGCATAGGTTCTGGAGGTAGAGAGGGTTTGGGCTTGCCCTCGGGAGGAGGAGGAAAGGGCCTGGACCAGGGGGTGGCAGAGGGACTAGGGGCACAAGCCTTCTTCATCTCTGGGAATGGGTAGGGTGGCTGTGGAGGACTTGGATGAGGAAGGGTGGGTTTCAGGAGGCCAAGGGAATGTTTAGGGACAAGACTGGTTGGGCCAGTGGGTTTGAACAGGTCAACATGGGAGAGGAAAAGCTTACGAGGTGCAGCTGGAGGTTTTTTTTGACATAGGTTTGGGAGTGGAGGATGAGGGATTGGAGGTATGAGCTGTAGGTCTGCTGTGCTTGGATGCATGTGTCTGTACAATATGTCCATGTTTGGTGGATGTCTGGGAGCGTTTCTGTGTTCTGGGAGGGGGGGTGGACACAGTGGGGGAGGTGGATGTTGCTGTGTCTGACTCTGAATGTTTGGTGTGAGTCTGCCTGTGGTGGGATGTGTGGTGCTTGTGTTTGTCTGCATGCTTCTTGGGTGTTGATTTTGGTGCATGGCTGTCTGGATGTGTGCTTGGGATGGGAGAAGAGAGCGGGGTACTGGAAGGGGTAGAGGTTGTGGGGGGGGAGGAAAGACCAGGGACACTGGCTGCCATTGAAGAGGAGGCCAGAGCCTGAAGAGATGTCTGGAGGCCTGACATGGCACCCTGAATGCCTTCCAGGAACGCATTGCATTGCGGCATCTAGGATGCCAGCCCCTGGATGGCATTCACAATGGTTGTCTGACCAACAGAGATGCTTCTCAGGAGGTCAATAGCCTCCTCAGTGAGGGCAGCAGGGCTAACAGGGGTAGGAGATGAGGTGCCTGGGGCAAAGGAGATGCCCAGGTTCCTGGGTGAGCGGGCACCTGCCACATGTAGGGGAGCTACTGGGAGGGCAGTTATGGAATGGGGTGGTGGAAGATGTTAAGAAATGGTTGGGCACAGTAGGCTCCGCCACCACCAGGGAGCTGCCATTGGAGGAGGTATCTGAGTCACTACCCCCAGTGGTAGTTGCCTCCCCGTGGTACTCCTCTCGCCCTCCAACCCACTGGTCCCCATGGCTTCAGTGGACTCTACCTCCTGGGAATCATGGGCTGCAGCATTCCCACTCACCGGTGCCTCAGCTCCCTCGTCAGATGATGCTAAAGCACACAAGGGCACAAGAGCACGGGGCAAAATAAGAAAGGAGTAGGTCAAATCCAGATCAAAAATACCTGTTGGCACCCCCACCTATCTAATGCACTAACCCCCAGCAGACACAATTATTCACCTGAATGTGCCCCTGACTGCTAGGCAACATCCCACAGTACACTACATGACCATCCTGGCCCTCTACTACGTAACACTTTGTGATGGGAGACGTTGGCAAGACAACAAATCTGCCAATCCATGATGCCCCCGCTGAACCAATAGCCCCAACAGGAGACCCCTCACATGCCTACATTCCCAGCCATATCTGCCTAAGGACACTATCCCACGGACGTAGAGGGGAGCAGGACTGCAGGGACACACCTGTCTGTGGGCCTGCCTCTACACTGCATGCACCCCATGGCACCTAACTACACTCAGCATAGTAGCATCACATTAGTGTAGGTACTCACCCCCTTGTGGCTGCTGTGCTGCCTTCAAGCACCCATCCAAATCGGGATAGGCCACCGCCAGTAAGCAGGCATTTGGGGGGTTCAGCGTCCAACGGGCACCTTTCCCTGTCTTCCTGGCCCAGTGCTGCAGGTCATCCCACCGCTTCCTGCAGTGGGTGCTCCACCAGTTGTAGACCCCAAGCGTCCGCACTTCCTTGGCGATGGCTTGCCACATTCCTTTCTTCTGATGGGCGCTGACCTGCATGGGACACACAGAGTAAAGAAACAGACGTCAGTGTGGGTGCCTAATACCCAAATGCCATGCCAGTTCATCCTCACATGGCCCATGGAGACACACATATTGACAATAGCCAAGACAACAACTGCCAGACACATCACAGATAAGCATCCACACAGCCACCAACAATGCCTACAGGCATCCGCCACATTCACACACATCGAAGGAGGACTAATAGCAACTTACCTGAGCCTCTGGTTGCCCATACAGCTTCGCATACAGGGGTAAGACCCCTTCCACCAGATTCTCAAGCTCCTTCGCGGTGAAGGCCGGGCCCGTTCCCCTGTAACACATGCCATTACTAGGCCCAGAGTAAGGACGCAGCAGCTCATGCATTGGAGTTCCGTTCCTCTCGAGGTGTAGGAGTCAAGTGGCAAGGGCATGACATAATGGTGGTATTTACTGCAGCGGTGTGCACCGTCACCGCAGCGGTGATCTTGATTGGCACTGCTTCCCCATAGATGCCAATGATATCCAATGAAGAGGTGCATGGCGGTGAACACCGCCTACCGCCATGACGACTAATGCCAGCGGAATGTGGTCACTTCCTACACTACTCTATCTGTAGGGCAGGGGGCTGCCATTTTGCATACACCAAGTCTTCATTGTCCTAATCCGTGGCTCCATGCCCTCTACCGTTTGTCGAGTAATGTATCATGAGTGATCCTCCTCATGGAATCATAGTGGGAGGAGTGACTTCACAGTGATGCAATGCAGAATACACACCACACTAAGCAATACCCAGACAGGATTACCATGTTCTCTGCATATGTGAGGGGTAATGGTGTTGCATGTACAAGATGAATTGTGGAATATTGTGACTGAAGTGTATATGGCAAATCAATGTGTCTCTCTTCCCCCCATAGGTACAGACCCATGTGGCGAGGGACGGGGCCATCGGTTTACAGACCCCTGGTTGATCTGGCCACCATGGAGGAACGTCACATCATCATCACTTACTGCCTGAATCATGCCACTATCCTGGAACTCTGTGCACAAATGGAGCCTGTGCTGATGCCAGCTAATAGGAATCCCCATGCAATCCCTACAACTCTGCAGGTAGGGACTATAGGGTCCATGTGCTATGTCCTTGACAAGGTGTGCCAGATAGTTGTGGCCTGGTGCATGCTGCACAACTTGGCTCTTAGGAAACCTATTCCACTACTGGATGAGATGGATGCTGTCCAACCACCCCTGCCACCTCAGAGGATGGATGAGAGTGATGGGAAAGAGGAGGGGGAAGACATCAACTCTAGGATCCAGCTAGTCCGGCTATACTTCCAGTGACTCTCAGGTAGTGTTCTATGTTACCAATGGGTTTACTGCATTGTTTCAGGGTAACATATGTGCAAAGTGCTGTGGTGTCCCTTACCAGTTATGTATAGATTTCATGTTTGAAGAAGGAGATGTGTATTTACAGCAATTGAATGTACAGTATGACATACATGGAACACTGCAGTCTGTTAGACCCCCTCCTGCAATAAAACAGCATTATGATATAAACTACCCACTATATTCACATTTGCATTTGTTAGCACATATAAATGACGGACAGATAATTTGAGTGCACGGTTTGAAGATGGTGCAATGGCAGTGGCATGTCAACAAGGTAGCTCAGTGACACACAATGCAGACAGTTCAGGGTAGAGTCACTTCCTGGATATGGGCATGGTCTTGGCTGGTGCTTCACAGGGATGTCTGGGTGTAAGGGCACGTTTGCGAGGGGGAAGTTAGGCTGCAGTGGAAGGGGTGCTGGTGTCCTGTGAACCCTCTGGCAGTGCCACTAGTCCACTAGCAGCTGTTGATGTGGATGGCAGGGCATTGTCCTGGCTAGTGTAAGGTGCCTGCTGGTGGGTGGAGGATTCAGGCTGGATGTTGTACTGGCACTGCAGCACCCCTGCAATGGTGGCCATCGTAGCATGGAGGTGTTTCCATTGCTCCATAGCCTTGTGAAGGTGTGCTACCTACAGCCTCTGATTCTCCTCCAGCGTGGCAAAGATCTGGCCCATCCTGTCCTGGGAATGGTGGTATGCTCCCAGGACCTCAGCAATGGCCTCCTGGGCAGCAGCATCCCTCCTGTAGTCACCCCCTGACCCACTGCACCCGAACATATGCAAATCAGTCTTGACCCTGTTCTTCATGGTGGGAACAGTCCAGCCCAAACTGCCAGGCCAGATCCTCCCTGGACCAGAAACAAGCATCCTGGGACTGGTTTCAAGGTAACAACCTTCATCAGCCAGGCTAGCTTGAATCCAGTGGCACAGTGAGCAAGGGACCCACGTCTGGGCATACCCTTCCCACTTAGAGCAACTTTAGCAACACAAAAGAATGATGGGCGGAGTGCTGACAATGCACACACTCACCCCCAACCAGAGATCTGGGTTTAATCCATCGTTCTTTTGCTCACCATGCCATCCCAGTTTGGACCCAGCCATATGCAGATCAGTCTTGACCCTGTTCCTCATGGAAACAATCCAGCCTGAACTGCCAGGCCAAGTCCTTCCTGGACTGGAAACAAGCATCATGGGACCAGTTTCAGGGTATCACCCTTCATCAGCCAGGCTAGCTTGAATCCAGTGGCACAGTGAGCAAGGGCCCATGTCTGGGCATACCCTTCCCACTTAGGGCAACTTTAGCAACAGAAAAGAATGATGGACGGAGTGCTGACAATGCACACACTCACCCCCCAGTCACAGATCTGGGTTTAATCCATCGTTCTTTTGCTCACCATGCCACCCCAGTTTGGACCCAGCCATATGCAAATCAGTCTTGACCCTTTTCCTCATGGGAACTGTCCAGCCCGAACTGCCAGGCCAGGTCCTCCCTGGACCGGGAACAAGCATCCTGGGACCGGTTTCAGGGTATCACCCTTCATCAGCCAGGCTAGCTTGAATCCAGTGGCACAGAGAGCAAAGGACCCACGTCTGAACATACCCTTCCCACTTATGGCAACTTTAGCAACACAAAAGAATGATGGACGGAGTGCTAACAATGCACACACTCACCCCCATTCACAGATCTGGGTTTAATCCATTGTTCTTTTGCTCACTATGCCACCCCAGTTTGGACCCAGCCATATGCAAATCGGTCTGTACCCTGTTCCTCATGAGAAGAGTCCAGCCCGAACTGCCAGGCTAGGTCATCCCTGGACTGGAAACAAGCATCATGGAATCGATTTCAGAGTATCACCCTTCATCAGCCAGGCTAGTTTGAATCCAGTGACACAGTGAGCAAGGAACCAACATCTGGGCATTCTCTTACCACTTAGGGCAACTTTAGTAACACAAAGGAGTGATGGACGGAGTGCTGACAATGCAAACACTCACCCCCAGTCACAGATCTGGGTTTAATCCATTGTTCTTTTGCTCACCATGCCACCCCAGTTTGGACCCAGCCATATTCAAATCAGTATTGACCCTGCTCCTCATGGGAACAGTCCACCCCAAACTGCCAGACCCTCCCTCGACCCAAAACAAGCATCCTGGGACTGGTTTCAGAGTATCACCCTTCATCAGCCAGGCTAGCTTGAATCCAGTGGCACAGTGAGCAAGGGACCCACGTCTGGGCATACCCTTCCCACTTAGGACAACTTTAGCAACAGAAAAGGATGATGGACGGAGTGCTGAAACTTTTCAAACACTCACCTCGAGTCACAGATCTGGGTTTAATCCATCATTCTTTTGCTCACCATGCCACCCCAGTTTGGACACAGCAATATGCAAATCAGTCTTGACCCTGTGTCTCATGGGAACAGTCCTGCATGAACTGTCAGGCCAGGTCCTCTCTGGACCAGAAACAAGCATCCTGGGACCGGTTTCAGAGTATCACCCTTCATCCGCCATACTGTCTTGAATCCAGTGGCACAGTGAGCAAGGGACCCTCGTCTGGGCATACACTTCCTACTTAGGGCAACTTTAGCAACACAAAAGAATGATGGACGGAGTGCTGACAATGCAAACACTCACCTCCAGTCACAGATCTGGGTTTAATCCATTGTTCTTTTGCTCAGCATGCCACCCCAGTTTGGACCCAGCATATGCAAGTCAGTCTAGACCCTGTGCCTCATGGGAACAGTCCAGCCCGAACTGCCAGGCCAGGTCCTCTCTGGACCGGAAACAAGCATCCTGGGACCGGTTTCAGGGTATCACCATTCATCAGCCAGGCTAGCTTGAATCGAGTGGCACAGTGAGCAAGGAACCCACATCTGGGCATACCCTTCCCACAAAGGGCAACTCTAGGAAAACAAAAGAGTGATGGACGGAGTGCTGACAATGCAAACACTCACCCCCAGTCACAGACCTGGGTTTAATCCATCGTTCTTTTGCTCACCATGCCACCCCAGTTTGGACCCAGCCATATGGAAAGCAGTATTGACCCTGTTCCTCATGAGAACAGGCCAGCCCGAACGGCCAGGCCAGGTCCTCCCTGGACCAGATACAAGCTTCCTGGGACCGGTTTCAGGGTATCACCCTTCATCAGCCAGGCTAGCTTGAATCCAGTGGCACAGCGAGCAAAGGACCCACGTCTGGGCATACCCTTACCACTTAGGGCAACTTTAGCAACACAAAAGAATGATGGATGGAGTGCTGACAATGCAAACACTCACCCCCAGTCACAGATCTGGATTTAATCCTTCATTCTTTTGCTCACCATGCCATCCCAGTTTGGACCCAGCCATATGCGAATCAGTCTTGACCCTGCTCCTAATGGGAACAGTCAAGCCCGAACTGCCAGGCCAGGTACTCCCTGGACTGGAAACAATCATCCTGGGACCGGTTTCAGATTATCACCCTTCGTCCGCCAGGCTAGCTTGAATACAGTGGCACAGTGAGCAAGGGCCCACGTCTGGGCATACCCTTTCCACTTAGGGCAACTTTGGCATACCATTCCCACTTAGGGCAACTTTAGCAACACAAAAGAATGATGGACGGAGTGCTAACAATGCACACACTCACCCCCAGTCACAGATCTGGGTTTAATCCATCATTCTTTTGCTCACTATGCCACCCCAGTTTGGACCCAGCCATATGCAAATCAGTCTTGACCCTGTTCCTCATGGGAACAGTCCAGCCCGAACTGCCAGGCCAAGTCCTCCCTGGACCAGAAACAAGCATCCTGGGACCAGTTTCAGGGTATCACCCTTCATCAGCCAGGCTAGCTTGAATCCAGTGGCACAGTGAGCAAGGGACCCACATCTGGGCATACCCTTCCCACAAAGGGCAACTCTAGGAACACAAAAGAGTGATGGACGGAGTGCTGACAATGCAAACACTCACCCCCAGTCACAGACCTGGGTTTAATCCATCGTTCTTTTGCTCACCATGCCACCCCAGTTTGGACCCAGCCATATGCAAATCAGTCTTGACCCTGTTCCTCATGGGAACAGTCCAGCCCAAACTGCCAGGCCAGGTCCTCCCTCGACCCAAAACAAGCATTGTGGGACCGGTTTCAGAGTATCACCCTTCATCAGCCAGGCTAGCTTGAATCCAGTGGCACAGTGAGCAAGGGACCCACGTCTGGGCATACCCTTCCCACTTAGGACAACTTTAGCAACAGAAAAGGATGATGGACGGAGTGCTGAAACTTTTCAAATACTCACCCCCAGTCACAGATCTGGTTTTAATCCATTGTTCTTTTGCTCACCATGCCACCCCAGTTTGGACCCAGCAATATGCAAATCAGTCCTGACCCTGTGCCTCATGGGAACAGTCCTGCATGAACTATCAAGCTAGGTTCTTTCTGGACTGGAAACAAGCATCCTGGGACCAGTTTCAGAGTATCACTCTTCATCAGCCAGGCTAGCTTGAATCCAGTAGCACAGTGAGCAAGGGACCCACATCTGGGCATACCCTTCCTACTTAGAGCAACTTTAGCAACAGAAAAGAATGATGGACGGAGTGATGACAATGCAAACACTCACCTCCAGTCACAGATCTGGGCTTAATCCATCGTTCTTTTGCTCAGCATGCCACCCCAGTTTGGACCCAGCATATGCAAATCAGTCTAGACCCAGTCCCTCATGGGAACAGTCCGGCCCAAACTGCCAGGCCAAGTCCACTCTGGACCAGAAACAAGCACCCTGGGACTGGTTTCAGGGTATCGCCATTCATCAGCCAGGCTAGCTTGAATCCAGTGGCACAGTGAGCAGGGGACCCACATCTGGGCATACCCTTCCCACTTAGGGCAACTTTAGCAACACAAAAGAATGATGGACGGAGTGCAGACAATGCAAACACTAACCCCCAGTCACAGATCTGGGTTTAATCCATCGTTCTTTTGCTCACCATGCCACCCCAGTTTGGACCCAGCAATTGGCAAATCTGTCTTGACCCTGTTCCTCATGGGAACAGTCCAGCCCGAACTGCCAGGCCAGGCCTGGAGCGGAAACAAGCATTCTGGGACCATTTTGAGGTCATCACTCTTCATCAGCCATGCTAGGTTGAATCCAGTGGCAGAGAGACAGCAATTTCTCCTGTTAAAAATTAAACCCAAGCTTGGGGAACTATCCAATTCTGAAGCTGGCGCGGTTACACAAGGCAACCTTTTCAGGGAACCCTTCATAAAGGAACTCAGGAAGTTTGTGGCATCCTTCACGGTGCTTGATAAAGCGCAATCTTCTATTAAAGAGATTTACCTGGGGAAGGTTTTCTATGGGGACGGTAGAGGCAGGGGTCGCTCCTCTAGCTGCTCCTTCTAGGTTGGCCCTTTCAGAGCACAGGCCTGCCGCAACAATGGCTGGAACGATGGAAGGCAGGGAGCCTTCTTCCCCAACCGAGGAGGCAGTAGGGGCATATCATACTGGACCGCAAAAGGAGGCACTAATGACCCGGGAGGCTCTATTGGTAACCAGTACCCATTTTTCCCATTGAAGTCCGGGAGGGTGACTAAGACTGTTTGCACACAATTTGAGATGGATTATGTCCGATCCTTGGGTGATGGAGACACTCAGGGGTTTTCACTTAGAATTTGATGGCATCCTGGTTCAAAAAGTGAGACTGCGCCCTATTCAGTTCAACTTACAGGATTCTCAAATGATCAAGACAGAGATACAGGAACTCCTAGTCAAGGAAACCTTCACCCAATCGAACCTACACCTGAAGGGTTACTTGAGCAACCTTTTCCTCGTTGAAAGGAAAGACAAGGGCTTCCATTCGGTTACAAACCTCCGGTTGTTCAATGAGTGGCAAATTTATCTGCACTTCAAGATGAAGGGTATCCATCTCCTTCGAGACCTCCTACTGCAGGGTGATGGATTGTTTTCATGGACCTCAAGGACGCTTACCTGATGGTCCCCATCTTTCCTCCACATCATTTCTTCCTGCAGTCACAATGGAATGACCAGATATATGAGTTCCAATGTCTACCATTTGGCTTTTCGTCTGCACCTTGGTGCTTCACGGAGTTGCTGAAATCAGTCGTGGAGACCCTAAGGACTCAGGGCATCAGGCTGATAATATATCTCGACAATATCCTCCTAATGGACCAATCCCGCACACAGTTCCTGGTCCACCTGAGCATGACTGTTGCCTTACTTCAGGACCTCAGGTTTGTCATCAACAAGGAGAAGTCAATGTTGACCCCTTCACAATCCACAGTTTTCCTGGGGTTCCTAATAAATACCATACTAGCCACATTAAAACTCCTGGAATGCAAGATTTCAAAGATCAAGAAGACACTTTCAAAAGTGATCAGGAGAGACAGGATCTCCCACAGACAAATAGCGAGGATTGTGGGACTTTTGTCATCCTTGATCCAGGCTATCTTCCCCGGTCCGCTGCATTACAGGGCCCTACAGTGGCTGAAGGCATATAATATCAGGAAAGACCTCACCTACTCAGAGTTGGTGGAGTTATCACCGGAAGCCAGATCGGAGATCCAATGGCGGATAGACCACATTGAGGCATGAAATGGGAGAACCATCTTTGGCTTCCTCCCAGACATGACAATAGAGTCTGTTGCCAGCCGATTGGACTGGGGAGCCGGATGCGGAGAGATCTCTATGGGGGACAATTGACACAGGAGGAGGTAAACCGTGATATCAACTGCCTGGAGCTTCTTGCGGGCTCTTTCACAATCCAATCCCTGGCTCAGGATAAGGTTTACTGTTGCATCCTTTAGAGGATTGACAACACTTCGGTAGTGCAGTATATCAACAGACTGGGGGTCACCTGGTCCAAGGCTCTGGCGGAGCTGGCCAAGGATTTCTGGTGCTACTGCTTACAGAAGCAGATCTCGGTGACAGCAGAATATCTCCCGGGATATAGAACATGGTGGCGGATTGGAATTCCCGCTAGCTCAAGGGTTCCAGCGATTCGCAATTGGATCCTTCATTTTTCCAGTTTCTAATAGGTCGAAGGGGACTCTGCAGTGTGGATCTTTTTGCATCTAGACCGAACACGCAGCTCCCCAGGTACTTCGGTTGGAGGCCAGATCTGGGAGCAGAAGCAGTAGATGCATTTCTGCAGGACTGGACACTGGAACAGGGATATGCTTTACCTCCTTTTCTTCTGATCCCCAGGGTTGCAGCTCAGGTTCAGAGACAGAGAGCTTCTCTAGTACTAGCCACCCTGATTTGGAAGTCACAAGCATGGTTCCCTACTCTGCTGGAACTTTTCTGGATGGAACCTTTGAAGTTACCCACTTCGTTGGGGATCCTGCGGGATCCAGCGAGAGGCCCACACCCATTGGTGTCGCAGGGGCATCTCTACCTCATGGCATGGAGAATTTCAGGGGATGATGGCAAGACACCGAGCTTTCAGAGGAGGCTAGCAACCTCATCAGACAATCTTGGGCACCAGGCACAGCTAAGTGACATAAATCAGCCTGGAAATTATGGTCCCATTGGTGTATGGAGAGGGGCGTGGATCCTGTGGAGATGTCCAGCACTCTCATAATCAATTTCTTGGCTGAACTTAACAATTCTGGATTGGCGTATCACAAGATCAACTCTTTCAGATCAGCCATTTCAGCAGGGCACCTGCCTATCAATAATTTACCAATAGGGGAACATCCCTGGGTAAGTAAGCTTCTGAAAGGGGTCAGATTATCTAGACTTCTGGAACCCAGATATTCAGGTTTATGGGATGTGAATAGGGTACTTCACCTTCCTTCAGACTGGCAGGATAATCAATCCCTAACTAGGAAAGAGATTTTGGTGAAGCTGGCAGTGTTGTTGTGTCTTTTTTCTTGCAAGAGGGTTTTGGATGTTCGAGCCCTTTGAATATTACGGCAAGGGTTTTCACGCCTGGGGGGTTTACATTTACAATTTCCAGATGGACTAAGACAAATACTAGGTCAGTATCATACCCTAGCTTTGATTTTCATCCTAAGCTGTGTGTGGTGAGATGCCTTAAAGTGTATAAGGAAATGACTGAAGAGATATGGCCTCCAGGGGAGAGACAGATGTTGATCACTATTAAGAAACCACACAGGGCGGTTGCTTCACCGACTATTGGCAGGTGGGTTCTATGAAAGATATTATGAATGTGGCCGACTGGTCAACAGAATCTACCTCTCTAAATTTTGAGAAATTCTTTTTCAAGCCTATACATGGGCCTCATCACCGGTGGTAAGTAAGTTTTGAACCTGCACAATCCTTGCCTCCGTTCCTGAGATAGAATGAGAAATTTCCTAGCTATCATGGAGGAAAGTTTCAATTCTATTAAGGACATGGAGGCGAGGATTGCCCCTCCCCGTACTTTGATAATATTCCCTCTTGATCCCCCGGGAGTGGAGCGGTTTTGCTAAAGGCATACTGGTGTACCGGAACTCAGTGACTTACGGGTATTATATGCATTTTTCCCTATTTCTGGTAAATACGTTGACTCTTATTTTGTTATGCAGATTATTCTATCTGTTTCTCAACTGTTTTTCATGGCAATTGTAGTACTTGTAAGCACTGGTTTACAGTGAATGTGGATGCAATATTGTTTTGTGCAGACTCACTTGGTTTGAAGCCAGAGGAATAATATTTTTCTGATGTTTTAGGAGACGATTCAAAAATGAAACTTAACTTCCAACAGTGAAGAAGAGGAAGGACTGGATCCGACGGACATTTATATGGACATTAGGATATTGTTATGAGTGGTTTATGGTTTCCATGACTAAGTTGTTAGCCTCATGAGAGTTGGAGTATTTTACAATGTTTTTTGTTTGAACTTGCTGAATTTAAAAAAAGCAAAGAAAGGACTGCATAATTGTGAGACCTGACAGCCTTAGGGTGGTTATCCTTAACTTTTTGCCTGCCTCTCTCCACTTTTTGACACTGTTTTTGCTGGTTTTAGGACTGCTAACCAGTGCTAAAGGGCATATGCTCTCTCCCTTAAAACATGGTGACATTGGCTCATACCCAATTGGCTTATTTAATTTACTTGTAAGTCCCTAGTAAAAGTGCACCACATGTGCCCAGGGCCTGTAGATTAAATGCTACTAGTGGGCCTGCAGCACTGATTGTGCTACCCACATAAGTAGTCCTCTAACTATGTCTTAGGCCTGCCATTGCAAGGTCTGTGTATGAAGTTTCACTGCCAATTCGGCATGGCATTTAAAAGTACATGCTAAGGTAGGCCCTAGATAACCCATAGGTCAGGGTGCTATGTAGGGAAAAGGAAGGACATGTACCTGTGTATATTATACTGTATGTCCTAGTAGTGTAAAACTCCTAAATTAATTTTACACTTCTGTGAGGCCTGCTCCTTTCGTAGGCTAGCATTAGGGCTACCCTCATATACTGATTGAGTGGTAGATTATGACCTGAAAGGAGTAACCAGGTTATATTTAGTATGGCTAGAATGGTAATACAAAATCCTGCTGACTGATGAAGTTAGATTTAATATTACTGTTTTAGAAATGCCACTTTTAGGAAGTGAGCATTTCTCTGCACTTAAATCCTTCTGTGCCTTATAATCCATGTCTGGCTGGGTTAGTTGACAGCTCCCTTGTGCATTTCACTCAGTCAATCCCAAACACAGGATGCTCAGTCTCACCTGCACACCTCTGCATACTGAAAGGGTCTTCCTGGGCTGGGTGGGTGGAGGGCTTGACACTTACAGGTCAAAGGACAGTGGTCTGCCCTCACACAATGGACTGCCAAACCCCCTACTGGGTACCTGGCAGACAAGATAGAACTGAAAGGGGACCTTGTGCACTTCTAAAGCCACTCTTTGAAGCCTCCTCCACTTCAAAGACACATTTGGGTATTTAAACGGGGCCCCTGACCGTACCAACTCATAAACTTCTTGACAAGATACCTACTGAGAAAGGAACTCTAAACCAGAACCTGCAACCTGATAGGAGAAGCTGCCTGGCTGTCCAAAGGACTCACCTGACTGCTTTGCTGAAAAGGACTGCTGCCTTGCTGTTGCCCTGCTGCCTTGCTACCCTCTGGCTCTGCTAAGAAGTGCTCTCCAAAGGCTTGGATTGAGCTTGCCTCCTGTTTTCTGAAGTCTCAGTGCCAAAACGACTTCATCTCTGCAAAGAACTCCTGGTGCAGTGAAAATCGATGAACAGCCTGCCTTGCGGTGAGAAAATCACTGCAACGCCGAACCGGAATGACACAGCCCGGCTCCCCGAGTGAAGATCGTCGCAGCGCCAGTGTTGCGACTGGAACATCGACGCACGGCCCCCTGGATCGACGCATAGCCGAGCTGGAACGACGCATCCTGACTTCCTGCGGGAAATTTCCCCTCATCGCTTACCGGATCAACGCACCTCCTCTGACTTCGCCCTGCACGCCCAGGATTTCTCTGCATTATCCCCGGGGAGTCCAAATACCCCGCAACCCAAAGAGGATCCAAGTCTGCGGGCCGGAAATCGATGCAAAGCCCTTGTTACGTGAAAAAGCATTGCTGCATTGTCTGTGTGCACCCAGAGAAACTAACGCACACCTCCCCATTTTCCATGCATCTCCTCCTCTGCGGTCCCATGCAGATAATTTAGACGCAAACCAGGTACTTTGTGCTTGCAAGAGACACATTGCTTTTTAAGAACTAAAGACTCAATTTATCATTACAAAAGTGATATTTCAACTTGTACTTATCAAACCTTGATCGTTTTGACCTTATTCTACTCAGATAAATATTCTATATCTTTCTAAACCTGTGTGGTGTATTTTTGTGGTGTTTATACTGTGTTATTGCATGATTTATTGCACAGATACTTTACACATTGCCTTCTGAGTTAAGGCTGACTGCTCAGTGCCAAGCTACCAGAGGGTGGTCAAACGATAATTTGGATTGTGTGTGACTTACCCTGACAAGAGTGAAGGTCCTTGCTTGGACAGGGGGGTAAACTGACTGCCAACCAAAGACCCCATTTCTAACAATAATCCTCGACTCCGTGTCCTTAATAGAATTGGAACTTTCCTTCACGATAGCTAGGAAATTCCTCATGTACTGCAGTATACTCAGTAGAAAATGCTTTCAGCTTTCCACTTCAATTCCATCAAGATGGCGTTCAGGTGTGCTTCTTTTTGACATTCATTCAGAATGTTAGCACTCTAGGTGCTCATTAGAACACTGAAAGCTACGGATCAGCAGAGAGCTAACTGCCAGTTTTCTGTTGGTGTTGAAAGTGTATTTTTCAGTCCGTGTGTTAGTGTGTTTTAATGAAATAGAAGAGAGAGATATAGAACTCACTTGAAACGTCCTAATTTTTTCTTCTACAGCACTAACCATAATTTCTGTGAGAAAATTAACCCCCTCATGTTGTTCCTGTAAAAATTAAATGTTTTAAGTTTTACTAGTTTGACATAATCAATATGGCTTCAGATGTGCCACACGTTTGACATAAGTAAGACTGTTAGCGCTCTAATTGTTCTTTGGAACACTCTGGGAGGCTGGAGTAGAACACAGGGTAATCAAATGACAGGCTGGTCCTGTTAGAAGTACATGTTTTACTGGGAATGTCAGACTTAATTTTCATATGGCTGAGAAAGATAGTGTGAATTTACAGAAAATATGCTCTCATTTTAGATGTGGATCACCTTCCATAACCTCTTTCGGAAAATAATGAGAAAACAGTTTACTCTTAAACACGATTCAAGAAATCCCAGCAGGGTAAATAAAATACTTAGAACACACCACAATTCCTAAAATTAGTATCGTACCATCATCAAATATTTGTATTGTGACTAAAATCTGTTATCACAGGTTAAATGTTCTCCTTTGCGTGACCCTCAAAACCTGCCATGAAATGGAGTGCATTCATGTACATGGGTCCCAAGATGGCTGTCAGCACTTCCTGGTTGAAGTGTTGGCAGTAAATCAGATCTCACCATGAGACTTCTGCTTCGGCTCCACTCAGATATACAAATGTGGTTTTCTTTAAACATCACAAAAAAACTACTGAATGGATTTACACCAAATAACAAAAAGGGCGCTTTCTGGAGCAAGATCTTCCTTTCTGCCAAATTTGGTACAGTTCTGTCCAGTGGTTCTGGCTGCAGTCTAAAATCCCGATAGGAATTAACATGGGAAACACACTTTTTTTTACCCCCTTTTTTCTCAGCCCTACTTGACAGTTCTCCCTGAACCTCTCATGCACAATAAGACGCAACTTGACACTGTTTTTGGAACTTTTCAGGAAGATTCATCGAATGGAGCCAAAGATAGAGCCAAGTGAAAAAACACTTTTCCTATGGAAACAAGTTCCTAACTATAACTACCTATTGTCAACCGCCAGTAGGTAATATACATATATTTATATACTGAAAAAACAAAGGTTGAAGTTACATTATAGTTAGGTGGAATGTTCAGTAAAAACGTAATGTTTTAAACTCTTAAAACCATAGAGTTAAGTTAAGTAACTGTAACTCATGTCCTAAGGTAACTGAAACTCGTGACCCTTTCATTCGGCTTTCTCAGTGAATTTCTAGGGTTCTTTTTAAACATAAATTAACATGTTATTACCATATATGAATCCTTCTCCTGTGCGAGGCATTGGGTTGGCTTGGCTATAGGGCCACGGCCTGCTGCCAACCCCGCAAGCAGCCAACCCCACACTGTGCATGGCCTGTAGCCAAGCCCCCTGCAGGCAGCTAACCTCACACCAGAGACAGCCCTCGGCAATATGGAGTAGGATTGACATTTGGGTCTTAGTGACCCCAGCCGTGGGGGGCATAACAAATATATTAAAGTGAGGGAGCATGCAGTTCCCCTCCCCCAGCCTTTATAAGCCTTGGCAACCCCATCCCCGGGACATTTCTTATTTCAAAGGGTAGGATGGCCATGTGCCCCAAACCCTGAGCCTCATTAGGTCCTAGGGACCCCATCCATCAGGGCTGTATTTTTTTTAAAGGGAGGGGACTGTGGTGTCTCCATCCCGAGCCTCATTAGACCCTGGAGGCCCCATCTCCCAGGGATCATCTCCCAGAGCCTGAATTTAATATAGGTTGGTGTCCCGTTGACCACCTGGGGCACCCAGAAACAACACATTGGGGGCTGCTGTGGGAGCCCCAGAGCCCCCATAACCCCAGAGAGCTCACTGAATGGGAGACGTTGTTGCTCCCACCCACAGGGAGCAGCTACTTATGCTGCTCCCTCCGGGAGGGAGGAATATTTTCTTCTGTTTCCCTTCCTGTATCGCTGTTAGCAGGGAAACAGAATACAAGCGTGCTCCCAGATAGTGAAACTCCTGCCTGCTGGAAGCAAAGTTTGTGCTTCGGTTTGGTGGGAGATTTCAAAATGCTCATGTCACATAGGCGCAAACACAAGATCCCTGCTGATGCCAGTGTAAGCAGGGAAACTATAATGTCCTGGGGGTGGACTCCCCAGGACACACCCATGAGCTGGCCCCGAGTGATGGGGTTCCTGGAGCCAATAACGGCTCAAGGACGGGGGATGCACAGCCCCCGTCATTTCTGTTTTTAGTTACGGCCCAGGAGGATGAGGTCCCCTCTGAATTTTTAAGACTCAGGGTGGAGGCCTTCTCCCATTTTGTTAATACATGCCAGCCCCAGGGGATCGAGTGCCCAGGGCCTAAGTAGGTTCTAGAAGGTGGCCACACACCTCCTCCGTTTTTCTAATTAATCTGCCCTGGAGGATGGTGTCCCCAGGGCCTTGTTAGGCTCAGGGAGGGGGACAATGTGGCCCCTTCCTTTTTTTAAGCATTTCAGCCCAGAGGAATGGGATACTGTGGGCCTTATTAGGCTCTGGGAGGAGGGCCCATGCACCCCACCTTTATGAAAATGGTGTCCCTGGGCAATGGGGTCCCTGGGACCTTAGTAGCCTCAGGGAGGGAGGCGGCATGCCACCCCGCCCCATAAGAAATCCCATGGGATGCCCCCTGGGACCCTAGCCCACCCTAGGGGGTTTAGTAAAGACATGCACTGGAGTCTGCGCTTTGTTTTTGCAACGGATTTGGGGATCCTCTGCAATTTTGGAGGGAAAAAATGGTTTTGGGCCACTGGAGGGGGTTCCTCTGGGACCCTACAACAAGGCTTAGGGAGTCTGAGAATCCGTACCCTGACTCCCTAAGTCTTTTCTTTGCACTTTTTAGGTCTCTGGGCTGAGTCCTAAGTCCTAAGATGACTGCCACCACTTCTTGGTTGGTCAGGATGAGAGCTACTTTGTGGATCCTCCACAGCATATATGTACATTTTTTTTAGCATTAATTGCTCAAAAACTACTGAACTAATTTTCACTAAATCACAAAAAGCACTCTTTTTGGACCAAGATCTAGCTTTCTGCCAAAACTGGTGTAATTCCATTTAGTAGTTCCTTACGTTTATGTAAAAATGAATGGGGAAAATGTGTTTTGGGACACCCTTTTTTCTTAGCCCCTGTTTGATGGGTTACCAAAGAACTTACCAGGAAGAAACTAGCCAAAAGGTAGCACTATTTTGGAAAGTTTTGTGGAGAGTTGTCAAACTGTGCCAACGTTATTAGAAACATAAAAGAAGGCATTCCCTATGCAAATACGATCCTAACTATAACTACCCAGATGCAACCACCATATATATTATTTGGGGTGCTTAAATGTTCCTTTACATAATAATATATGCATTTGGAGTGCTGAATATCATTTATTCAAAAAAACTAAAGTTATATATACTTCCCTTACATAGTCTTACCATGTGTGGTGAAGGCATGCGTGTTGTAAAGTCACACATTCCACTAGGCTTGGAGGCTCACTGAGTTATGTTTCAGTTGAGACCCAGAGCTCAAGGCTATTGGAGAGGGCCTGTATTGTATTCTGGCCAATGTGGTCCATTAATGCAAAGTTACAGCTCTTTCATGGAAACAAAGCTTTATAACTTTGTTTCATCTAAATGTTTCATTTTTCGTAGCCACAGGCACGTGTTTCACTTTTCATGAGCTCTTTAGTGGAGTACAGTAGGTAATCAATGCCAAACTTGTTTTCAGCATAACATTCAAAGACAGTGCCCTCTTAACAGTTCACCAAACAGCATATTACTGCAAAGGTTACTCCCCTGGAACCCTGGTGTGAGCCATTGGCATCTCAAATATTTTTATGCAGAAAAATCTCCATGTGGCTAAATTCAAAACAGGACTTGGACTTACCAATAGTATCTAGCTGTGAGTTTCAAGTGAAGCCAGACTCTGTAACCAGGCCACTGCATTATGGTCAATGTAATCCATCTGTGCAAAGCATCAATAATATGGTCTTCAGCTGGTTGGACCCCTACCTGACTAGTTAACCAACAGGGGTCAGAAGATCAAAATTAACATTGTCTCTTGGTCTGTTTCTGTGACACAAGAGACACTAGAGATGTCTATTTTGACACCACCCTTTTCAACCTCTCTGTCTTCAGCTGGTTTGACTCCTACCTGACTAGTTTACCAACAGGGGTCCGAAGATCAAAATTAACATCGCCTCCTGGTCTGTTTCTGTGACACAAGAGGCACTAGAAATGTGTATTATGACCCCACCCTTTTCAACCTCTCTATTGTATCTTTTGGTGCATTAATCAAATGTTCCTTATATGGGATCCTACATTGTAGTGTAGCCATTTTTAATATAACTTTATGCGCGTTTGCTTAACGTATTAGGCCTCTGTGCACTTTGCCCTAGATGAATTTTATTTAGCCTTGCACTGTTATTTTACAATAGCCAGTTTCACTGTCTTGTTTTTATTTCATTCTATCACACTGTTTAGCTTACTTTAGCACTGTGTTCTCAAACAATACATTCTTGCTCGCTCTGTGCTTCAGTCAAGGATACAGTCTGGTACATTGCCGATAGACGTGGTAGAAGTTTAGTCTCTAGGGTTCGTAGAAAGTACACATTCTTACGTAGGGACGTTTCTTAGAACATCGGCGTGTTAGTTATAAAAACACTTTCTAGTCCTGGTACACGTGAGAGGGAGATTCCGACCAGCAACCCACAACTAGATGCTGACTGCCCCGTTGCAGATGCTGATGCAGATTACAGGCCTTTGCTCAGGTATGAGGGTTGATGTCCTCCCGGGGGAACCTGAAAGGCAGGCTTAGAGTTTCACAGGCTGTGCTCAAAATATAACTTAGAGAGAACATAATTTAGTTGCACTATGATGGCCTTATTCTTGTGTTTCACTCTCCTCGTTACTATTTCAATCCTACTGTGTTGTATAGTTCTGGTTATTGCAGCTCACGCTTTATTATCTAAAATGCAGTTGTTTTATTAAACCAATCTTTAAAACTCAAACTGCCTCTGTCATTTATATATGAGATCGCACTGTGTACGAGAGAACCGGTTGTGACCTGAGTGACCACGACTTCCCTGGGAAGTACTAAGATGTCATGCGCTCGGCTGCCCAATTGTCTCTTCCCTTCGGGAGAGATGAGGCACTGCTAGTTAGCCAGAGCAAAAAAACGGGTTTGGAGTGACAAGGGTCCTTCACCGTGGGTCAGACTTAGTCCCCCACACTGCGAACGATCTTGCCGCCCAAAAATCCAGTAGTCTCATTAGGATAATGAGAGCCTACGTGACAACATGATCAGTACAATGATGATACAGAATACATATTAAGATTACCCCGACCGAGGATGTTTAATGTCTTGGTATTATTTTAAGAATGCAAACCACTTGGCATGCAATCCCTTAAAAACTAAGGGCCTGATTCACAGTTAGGTAGACAGTTTACTTCCTCTGCTATATTACAAGTGTCATAGGATATAATAGACCTGTAATACGGCAGATAAGATATCCATTACATTTGTCACAGAGTAACCAATCTGCAAACTCTAACTCAGGGCATACGTTTCTCTTCATCTTACCCACAATCTTAACTTGACTCCTGAGGTGTTCTGTATTGCAAACATACAATCCCTAGGCTTCATTCTTGAAAAAGGATTCAATTTGCAATCACAAATCAATACAACTGTCACAGTCTGACTCTTTCTGATACTTTACGTACTAAATACTCAACAACCTTTTCCTCTACTGTGACGACTTTTGCAAGTTCGTGCAGTTTTACCTTGCTAAACATTGCTTTTCTGACGTACTTAGAGGCCATGGAAGAAGCCAGGTAGTTTTTAGGTTTAGCTTAGCATTCAACGTGTTGTATACCTTTTCAGTATACTTATAGTGTGTGTTCCTGCGATTTCATTTGTTGGTTCCAGTGTCCTTCAAAAATCCTTGCTTGCTAGTGGTCAGTTCTGCTTCTTTGTCCTGCCTTTTTCTCTTTTGGAGCAGCCCCAACTACTGTATAATTACGCTATGTCCTGTTTATCTCTTCTGTAGGGAACTTTTTGTTTCAGTATTTGCCTGTTGGTCTTACACTGTGGGTGCGTGTTCATTCCCTCCTCCCCACCAGCTCCCTTTGCAAACATAAAACCCATGACATCGACTCTGTTACATGGAGATTTGCACTTTTGAGGTTACATGGATAATTGCACTTTTGCCGATAATTTTCACTGCAAGCAGATTTTCGTTTGCAAATGCTTGTTTTCACCTTTGTCTCAGTGCCCTTGTTTCCTCCCCTCTACAATGCCCCCTGTCATCTTGTAGTGGAACATCCCCTCTTGCAATGGCCTGCTCACTCTAGCGGGACACGAGGCCTAAGTTTGTGCACTGCCCCTTCAATCCCTGGAAGGTCAAAGAGCTCTGCTGTGATGTCAGGGCCGTGATCCTGTCGCCTGCTTTGCGGCAGAGATCGTTGGTTTCATGGCGGCTGTTGCCGAGCGCTGAGAGCTACAGTGCTGTGGTGAGGAGCAAGAGGATACGGTAGTTACTATACAGGGCAGTCAGGAGGTATTGACGGAACAGGGGGCGGCTGGTGAGTGCTATAGACACACAACGCCAGTAGCTCGCACTTCATTACAGTGGCAGTCTGCCATACCATGGTCTGTGATCGGAAGGAGCACTGGGGCCTTTACCACCAGTGTCCCGCTCCTTCTGTGAGGGTGGTGGCATGCTCTCCCGGACACAGGCTGTGGCCGTCTTTGTTCCTGGTGCAGAGCCCAGTCCAGCCTGGGAGATAGCCTGATAGCTGAGATGGAGGGGCAGCGCAGTCTTGTCCAGTGCTGTCCAAGTTCAGAGCCGTGACCAGTGCACAATCTCTGGTGGGGTTTGAGTGAATCTGACCAAGTGTGCCGCACTAGCCGCTGGACTAGCGGGGGCCAGTGCTAGAGACAGGTCAGCGCCCTGCAGTGTAGTTGCCCCACTTGCCGCAGTCAGACCCCATGTTACTCAAGTATGCCGGGGAAAGTGGGCAGCGTCTGCCAGCAAAGTGAAGTGGCGATGGGTAGTAAACAACTATGAGAATGCCTGGACGGACGGAAACTTAGAATGTGAATAAAGGTGAATCTGCATATTTAGATTAGACTGAACAAGGACATTCAGAACCGACCTGCTACTCCTGTATTTTATTTTCATTACAATCTTCGTGCTGTAAAGAAACATATCACAGGAAGCGAAAGTTGAATCACGATGTGCAAAAACACAATGTTACCCACTGCCTTAACAACAACTACATTAAATGTTATTGACACGGATAACACATTCTAACCATTTGTTTACAAATACACGTGTCCTGAATCGTACTGTGGCAAAACGGGGGCCCCTTTCCCGCTGTGTTTAAGAAAATGTTTAAGCATGAACAGCGAATCACTCCTTTTTCGAATTTATTCAACAAATAGCTCCTTAGTCTTGTAGCACGGGTTACTAATAACACACGACCACTTGATCGTGTGGGTGTGCAGCAGGCACCCAAAGTAAAAGTTCTGTGTAACTGTGAAGCATGTTGTTGTGGGGTGTTGGAAACTTACAGTTTATCGTTTAGCTTACACACATACCCGTTGGCAGGAGGGCCAGAATTGCCTTTGATATTTAGAACATACAATGTGTACAACCAAGGGTACCCAACTAATTTCCAGTCATTGCAGCAATACCTCTGACAGACCAACAATTGCTGTATAACAAGATTTCTCATCAGTTCGTTGGCATTATTTGTCCTGCACATGTAGCTTAGAGTCGATGATGCTTGTTAGTAACTGTCTGGCGAGTTTAGGGGCCGTTACAGCTCTTACATATTCTTCTTTTTCAATTTCATATTTCAGTCTGCTCGAGAAGCCTTCCATTTGCCGTTTTGTCTAAGAAGCGGACTTACAACTTCTATTCCTCATGTGATTTTGGATTGGGCTTTAAGTTTTCTCTTGACGTCGATGACTTAAATTTGATATTTTTAATCCCCGATAATTGTCAATGAATGGCAAAAGTGATGAAGGTGGTGCGAGTAACAGCAGTGAGGGGTGCAGGTAAGAATAGTTTTTGTTTTTCGCTGATTGTGGGGTGGTGAAAGTGGTATTCTATTAGAAGGAACATGGTAGATTTCAATTAGGATCGTAAATGGCCACATTTTCATTTTTGGCTGCAGATAGAGGAAGAAGATAAATGGAAGGGCTTTAATTATATGCAGGGCCACTGGAATTATGAGGCGGGTGTGACTAATTTACGTGTCAAGAAAAGTCTAGTTATGAATTTACATCACCAATAGCTCTAACTCAAGCGAATGCCAGACCTATTGCATTGCAAATCCTTGTTCACTGTTATACGCCTATCGATGTCCCAAAATGCCCAAGTATTCTCTAGTGAGAAACAAAATGTGGTTGTATGCTGAAATGGCAGCTAAATTGGCTACTAAAGATTACATATTTCCTGTTTTTGTGTTATTTACTTGACACAGGCATGGTTTATGCATTAACTTTCTTTCTGTCTGGTAGTAGCAAGCAGTATTACTGGAAGGAAAGTTCATGTGTGAATGTTCTGCATGTTTTGTTTCCAGACTGTAAGTGTGGCCCAGAAACAATTTATAATCGTGGGATCCATACACAGATTAACCACTTGGAAAGGCACCTCGGGGTACGGATTTAGCGCACCCGGATATTCCCTGTGAAGTAATATAGAGGCTTAGACTCCCGAAAAGTCACACACTTATCTCCCTAACGCGTCACTTGTCTTTTCCATCTGGGGAAAAAAGGAAGGACATGAGTTGGTGTGTCATTGAATCAGTCGGAACCATTTTTAATGCTATCAAATGTAAAATAGTGATCAGAACTTATTTGAATGGTGTGATTTATATATTTACTTATTTTCAAAAAGGAGCCTCATTTGAAATGTCTGATCATTTTTACAGCCACTGACAGCATATTTGTGAGCATCATAGCTGGAAAACGGAGTGTAAAACGCTGAATCTTGCTGGCAATCATTTCAATATTTAATAATATATATTTTCTTTCTATGAGATTACATTGTACCCTTTAGTAAAGTTCTACCTAAGGTAACTCTTTCATATCAGAGGGACCCTCAGTAACACTTTGTAAGGTAGAAGACTCTGAGGCACGCATTGATACATGATATGTGTGGGTGAAGGGATGGTAGTATGGAAACGGAATTGCTGGTTTACTGTGGTTCTGGTGGGGTGACTTGCACAAGGATGTGGGCAGGGCCACGGGAATTGCGCGTCAGGTGAGGGCCAAATTATGGGGCAGGGTAGACTAAATTATGTGGAAAGAAAAGGCAGATTATGTGGTGTAGTGCAGCACATTTTCTGATAGCAATACTTCATTATTTTCTCACTTTTACACTTGTTAATACTGTCTGGGCATAGGTTAGACCTCAGTTTAACACACAAACATAGAAATAAGCAACGGGAAGGTGAAAAGTCAACCATTGCAAAGGACCTTTTACTAAGCAGCAACGTCACTGTGATTTTAGTAACTTTTGAACCGTTCGAGCTAGAAACCAAATTTGTTTTTGTTAAAATCTGCAGATTATGCAGTAGATGATGGGTTGTGTGGCGAATGCAGCAGATCTACAACTATGCGAAAAATGCTGCAGCACAACAATCGCATATTTTCAGAGGCATTGGGTATGGCCTTAGAACCCGCCGTAGCGGGCTCTACCGGCTATTAAAGGCCCGCTCCCCGCGTTAAATGCCCGAGCCGAAGGCGAGGGCATTTAACAAGGGAGAGGGACTTTAATAGCCGGTAGAGCCCGCTACGGCGGGTTCTAAGGCTATTAGAACATTCTGCCACACAGGGCAGAATGTTCTATTAAAAAAAAAAATGTTCACGGAGACCGAGGGGATTTAAATCCCCTCGGGCTCCGTGAGGCTTTGTTCACAGCTGCTGCTGTGAACAAAGCGAACATTGGAATGTTGGCGCTGCGGGCTTTTACCGGCCAGTAAAAGCCCGCAGCACTCCATTGTTTTCAATGGAGCCCCCAGCATTCCAATGTTCTAATATGGGGTTCGATCATGTGTTTCCCGAGAGCTATACAAAAGTGGCACTCAATTAGGCATTCGTCAATAACATCCAACTCCTGCACATGTATCCTTTCGAAATGTAATCCAAACTAGGGCTAGATTGGCCATGTTGTCTTCACTCCGGTTTTTTGCTGAAGGCTACATACTTGGAGGTGACTTTGAGAACTGGAGAGGCTGCCACGACCCATCCATGGAAGCCCCCACGGCTCAACTGCAGTCACAGCCACTACAGTTTGTGCCTGGTATGAGCATTTTTATGAGGGCTGATTTTAGTCATTTACTCTGTACTTCCTATTCATACCTGCATAATCTCTTCACCGCCCTCCACATCTTGATGGTGTGTAACCCTTTGGTCATGGTGTAACTTGCCTTGTAATCGTTTCTGGCTTTTTGGGGTGCAATGTTGTGCAACAAGTTGTGATTGCTTCTTGCCCTGTCCAACTTATTTTTGGTCCAAGTCAGAACCTAACAGCCAAGAGACAGGGACATTTTAAGGATTTTGAGGGCCCTGGGCCATATGTATTTTTAGGGCCCCTGCTCAGAACAGCTTTGAATTTATGATCCAACTTCAGCTCTTTCAAGACATCTTTGGCCAGGTCACTGACAGTTTGTAGGTGCACTGGTCCAAATTCAGTCGGCTATATGTTTGCACAACATATCACTGACAGCTGTCTTTTGTACCGGCCATTATGAAGTACTGGAAGCCTTCGCGCAGCAGTGTTGATGTACTCTCAGGCTTGCTTTCCTCCCGTCTCTGGGAGGCCTGAATAGATCGCCTCTTCTGTGTGCCCAGTGTCCTACTGGGGAACTGCTAGCACTGTACAGAAACTGGATTTCTGTCGTGCTCCGGCTGCCGTCTTCGGCAGACGCCAGGGAGCCCCACATGCACTGAGCTGCTAAGTGCAGCCAAGCGGTGATGTGATGACGGAGCTGAGGCTCCAGCCCCATGCTGCCTTTTAATGACAGTGCCACTTCAAAGGCCTGGCAGGTATGGCGCAGGGAGGGTGAGCGAGAGCAGAACTCGAGCCCGCCTCTCGGAGAACGACGCAGGGGAGAGAGCTCGCAACTCAATTATTCCGGCCTCCTAGGATGGCAGAGGCAACCAGAGGGACTGAAGACAGGCTGGAAATTAAAGATCAGGAATGACGGAGTGTGATAAATTGTTATCATTCATGAAATGAAAGGCGCTCACCTGGGAACGCAAACCGAGGCAGTTAGTAGAACGGCAGTAGGTTTAATTCAAAAAGCTTCGTATGGGAATTGGCTTCTCAACGTATTTCTCATACCACTACTTACGATTTTAGGTGTCTACCGCGACCCAGCCACACGTGACCCAGCTATGCGTAATCTGGTGGGCGAAGGTACGTAAAAGACCTCATGTAGTAAGCACTGATGTCAGAAAAGAGTATTCTGACTGAGCACGGATGACTACCGGTTTGTAATCCAATCATTGGAGCGGAAGTACTCGTTGCCCCGTTACCCATACTGGCGCACCTTATGCCCATGGTGTGCAACGTCTTAGCAACGCGCCGCCATTTGGAACTTTGCGTCATTGCCCTGCAGATCAAAAAATACCCAAAGAATCGGGTTACCAAAATTGTGGTTAATCTACATCCAGGCGTGACAGTGATAGCACACCTATTGTAAATATACAGAAACGTCTGAGGCAGTTTATTGTCAGAATAACATTCGGAAACAATATGCATTACCCCGTCGTTCACGACAAATTCTTCATAAAATGGGAATGGCTGCCATAATTTCTATTGCACTGCAGCTATTTTTCACTATTTAACAGGATGCTCTTAATGAGTGCATTGACTAGTTACCATGCTGTTCCTTCTCGGGAGGATTCAAACATGAGGATGAGTTCACTCAAAGACGGACAACGAGAAAGCTAGTAGGACTGGCCCCTCTCCCAGATCTGACTGACGTTCTGGTAGCTGCCGCATTAAAGGTCGCGTTCAGAGGACTGCAGTAATGCAACTGTGCCGATAAAGGGGAAGAAAAAGTTCTCGATGGTGGATGTGGCTCTGAATGGCCGGACAGTAATTTACTTGAAAATAAGAATGTTGCATTATTGGTTGTACTAACCTGATAAGTCTATGATGCCTAAAATCTGCAGTTCTGTGGCACTTGAGAGGTATGCTACCTTTGGTGTGTAGCCTCTGACCTTGTACGTTTTGTGATAGTGCTCAACTTTCTCGAAGAAAATCCCGACGAGCTCAGTGTCACCTGAGCAGTTCCGTTGTTTAATACTTTCTAATGCCAGAGTCTGCAAGTCAGAAACACTGGCGATGGCAGAATCGCGTCAGAGGAATGGTAACAAGTGTGTCTCTTTCTCTGATTACTAGCAGGATAATGTTACTCTACGTCACACTTGGCTACAGACCGCAAAGGCCCAGTAAACGGTGTGTAAATAAAGTGGCATTTTGAGGAGTTTTAACTTAGTAACTGTAGAAAATTGTGCTTAAATGTGGTCTGAGACGTGTTCACGACTATGAAGTGAAGACATATTGTTATGTCACGGTGAAAGCAGACCAGGTAGACGTAGAAAAGGAGCACATGTAAACTGACCTCAAAACAAATTTAAAGGCGTGCTGCATGTAGCTGGAGAGCAAATGAACACCCTGCACGTGAGTCCCTTTTTCAAAACAACGAAGCTATGTGTGAACTCGATTGCTTGCTCATGTATGTCATTATGACTCGAAACAGTGGCATTTCATACATGAGTTCTATTTCATGGAATAAGCAAGGAATTCTGTTCTGGCAACCCAGAAACCTTGAAAACGTTTGACAAAATCTTTTACAAGCTGACTCTGTAGAGCAGCAAAATATTTTTTTTATGAAGCTTGTCTCCTAAGATAACAAATGAACAATGACTTGGCCCGGAAATCCCAAGATGATGCTCATAAGGAAGTGTGTGTTCTAAAACGCATCAATACCATTGTTCACGTTAGTTTATGTAGAGCGTTTTTCAAAATGTACTTGTGTAAATTGTTTCTTCGCTTGATGGTGTGATTGTTGTCTTGCTCCTCATAAACTTTAATTCACAACTTGAAACGTCACAAGGTCCTTCTGTTGATTTACTGTGGCTGATTCATTCACATAACACGTTATTGTTAATTTATCTAGTTATGTTCTAGCATCGCCGGATGACATTAGCATAGAGGGTGCTGAATAATTATTCATGTAGTGCTTAGGTGCTAAGACACTGATTTTGGTTGCAGAGGCTAGTTGGATGTTAACAAGCATCTCCTTTCTACCTTAGACAATTTCCCTTTGCAAAGTCTTAAGTGATAGTGGATTTTTCAATGTGGATTATTGTGAATAATTTTGCTGAGAATATGACTTGCAGAGCTCTTACTGAACTATTGGGATTGTAAATTTGAATTGAACTGAATGATTCTGGTGTTTGTGAGTGCTTTTGATGTGTAACTGAAGTGTTGAATTTCATGCTGAGAGATGGGTTCTTATGTTGTATATGAGGCATTTTTTATGTAATGATGATTCTGGGCTCAATTGGTGGTTTAAGTGTTGTTGTCTTGATGTACTATTCTTATTTGTGAACTCTATTAGTTGGTTTGGTTATCAGATTCGTCAAAATCCAATATCTAAAGATATTGTGGGTTTACTTGTCTGCACAAGGGAGTGTGTTTTGCATGGCACCGTATACACCCATAGAGGATTTTCTGAATTACATTTTTTTTTCTTTCAAGCAGTTTGTACCTCCTTTAAATGCAAACGCCATCTTGTTCAAGTCGGAAGTCACCCTGTAACTCATGATTCTTCCCCCCACTGCTTACTTCTCTCCTAGCAAATTCTGCATCACACAATCAAGCTGAAATGTACTGGTATATTTCCACTGTTTTGTTATTTTGCTTTCAATAAACTTTCATTCACAACTTGATACACCCCAAGGTCCTTAGATGTGTTCATTGTGGCTCATTCACATAACACATTATTGTTCACGTATCAAGTTATCTTCTAGAATCTCCAGATGACAATAGACTAGAGGGTGCCGGATACTTATTGATGAAGTGGGATTTTACTTAAGTGCTAAGGCAGTGTGACTCTTATTTTCTATATGCTCTGATTTGTCAATGAAGTGCTACATTTGGTCACACTACCATGATTCAGATGTACCCATAGGTGGTCATTATGACATAGGCAATAAAAAACGCCTACCGCTGCGGTGATGGCCACCAAAATACCATCACCACGGCTACCATCCGTCCGCCATATTATGATCACTGCCTGACTTCCATCACAAGAAGGGCGGAAATCCGGCAGTGATCATGCTGGCGGATGGTGGTAAGCTGGCGCTGCTACCATCAGTACCACCACACCAGTTGAACGCCACCAGCCGTATCATGACCTGTGATAAGGCCTGGCGGTGTTCTGCTGGAGGGCGATGCTGACGGTAGCAGCGCCCCTTCCCATTCCCTGCTGGAAGACCTCCTCAACAAAGGTAAGTCAGGCTTCTGACAGGGGAGGGAGGTAGGGGGTGATCTGTGTGTGTGTGTGTCTGGTTGTGTGCATGCATGTGAGTTAGCATGTGAATGCATCTGTGTGTGTTGTGTTGTTTGCATGGTTGTATGCGTGTGAGTGAATGCGTGTAAGAATGGTGAAGTGAGTGCGTGTCTGCATGTCAGTGTGATTGTGTGTAAGAATGTGTGCGAGCATGTCTGGAAGTATGCATGTACGAACGTGTGTATGCCAGTGTGAGTGATTGGGTGTATGCGTGGTGCGTGTCTGCGGGTGTGTGCGTGAATGGGGGGAGTGTGATAATCGGAGGAGTGGGGGAGAGTGTGATGATCGGAGGGGTGGGGGTAGTGTGATGATCCAGGGGTGGGGAGGTTTGGATGGAGGGGGGGTGTCAGGTGTGTGTTGGGGGTTGCGGGAGCTGCTTACTAGTTATAGGGAAGGAATTCCCTGTCACGGTATGGCCTACCGCCATGGTTTTTATGGCGTTGCTAACGTCACAAAAACCATGGTGGTAGGCAGGCTCATAATGCCACCGGCGGTACTGTGCCGGCCGCTGGGCTGGAGATTGACATGAGGGTATGACTGGAGAAGTGGCGGGTTGGCTGCAGCCATTCTCATAATGTGGCAAGGGTAGGATACATTGATATGAGGAAATGTATTTATTGCCAAAAGCCAGGAGGAAAGACACCATGAGTAATGGGGAACGGAGAGGAAAATGAGATGAGTAGCTGGGGATCTTTGGTATAACACTGCTAAGAAATGTTTAAAGAAGTAAGACTGTGTGAGAACAGGATAGGCTGGTCCTTTGTATCAAAGGAAGAGGAAGGTGCATGAAGAATAAGAAAGAAAAGTAGTTTGGAGCAACAAACAGAATGAAGGTGATTAGGGGCAGTAAATGTCTAGTTTTCATTGACTGGTTAGGGCAGATGAACCGCTGAAGAGAAAGAAGCTGGGGGTTAGAATACAGAAGAGAAGAGAATTGGTATTGCACAACACATTCAAAATATTTGAAAAAGGTCCTCTCTCACAGCCACGTTATCCATCTCCTCTGATGGTCACCTCAGGGCAGCTCTCCTGCCGTCTGCCACATGGACCGCCTCTGAATAGGAGGGACCTGCGGATTACTTTGGTCCTCCTTCCACTGGCTCACTGCCTGGCTGACACAAGAAACCTACCAGAATCCCGGACTCACCTTCTGATGGGACGCCATCGAAATCACCTGCACTGGTGACGTGATCCCCAGGATCGGGCCACCCTTCTGTGGGGCGTACCAGCATTTAACAGCCTGTCTTCCTTTCAGAAAGATCTACACTTGTTCGCCCAACTGCACCACTAGCTGCTCCATGTATGTTTGGCATCAGTCAGTGTAGGAAAGTACATCTTGCCTGGCATGTTATCCCCATTTTTACTTGTGTGTCAGTTTGTTTTTGTGTGTCTGACTAGGATCCTGCTAGCCAGGACCCCAGTGCTCATAGTTTGTGGCCTGAATGTGTTCCCTGTGTGGTGCCTAACTGTGTCACTGAGGCTCTGCTAACCAGAACCTCAGTGATTATGCTCTCTCTGTCTTTAAAATTGTCACTGCAGGCTAGTGACCATTTTTACCAATTCTGATTGGCACACTGGAACACCCTTATAAATCCCTAGTATATGGTACCTAGGTACCCAGGGTATTGGGGTTCCAGGAGATCCCTATGGGCTGCAGCATTTATTTTGCCACCCATAGGGCGCTCAGACTATTCTTACATAGGACTGCCACGGCAGCCTGAGTGAAATAATGTCCACGTTATTTCACAGCCATTTTACACTGCACTTAAGTAACTTATAAGTCACCTATATGCCTAACCCTCACTTGGTGAAGATTAGGTGCAAAGTTTCTAAGTGTGAGGGCACCCTGGCACTAGCCAAGGTGCCCCCACATAGTTCAGGGCAATTTCCCCAGACTTTGTGAGTACGGGGACACCATTACACGTGTGCACTACATATAGGTCAATACCTATATGGAGCTTCACAATGGTAACTCCGAATATGGCCATGTAACATGTCTAAGATCATGGAATTGTCCCCCCATGCCAAATCTGGTATTGGGGTGCCACTCCCATGCATCCCCAGGGCTCCAGCATGGACCCCGGGTACTGCCAAACTAGCTCTCTGGGGTTTTCACTGCAGCTACCGCTGCTGCCAACACACAGACAGGCTTCTGTCCTCCTGGGGTCTGGGCAGCCCAGTCCCAGGAAGGCAGAACAAAGGATTTCCTCTGAGAGAGGGTGTTACACCCTCTCCCTTTGGAAATAGGTGTTAAGGGCTGGGGAGGAGTAGACTCCCCCAGCTTCTGGAAATGCTTTGAAGGGCATAGATGGTGCCCTCTTTGCATAAGCCAGTCTACACCTGTTCAGGGATCCCCCAGCCCCTGCTCTGGCACGAAACTGGACATAGGAAAGAGGAGTGACCACTCCCCTGTCCATCACCACCCCATGGGTGGTGCCCAGAGCTGCTCCAGTGTGTCCCAGACCTCTGACATCTTGAATGCAGAGGTGTGAGGGCACAATGGAGGCCTCTGAGTGGCCAGTGCCAGCAGGTGATGTCAGAGATCCCTTCTGATAGGTGCTTACCTGATTAGGTGGCCAATCCTCCTCTGAGGGCTATTTAGGGTCTCTCCTGTGGGTTTCTCGTCAGATAACGAATGCAAGAGCTCACCAGAGTTCCTCTGCATCTCCCTCTTCAACGTCTGCCAAGGATCGACCGCTGACTGCTCCAGGACGCCTGCAAAATCGCAACAAAGTAGCAAAAAGACTACCCGGAACATTGTAGCACCTAATCCTGCTGGCTTTCTCGACTGTTTCCTGGTGGTGCATGCTCTGAGGGCTGTCTGCCTTCACCCTGCACTGGAAGCGAAGAAGAAATCTCACGTGGGTCGACGGAGTCTTCCCCTGCTACCGCAGGCACCAAATATCTGCTTCACCGGTCCTGTGGGTCCCCTCTCATCTTGACGAGCGTGGTCCCTGGAACTCAGGAGCTGGATCCAAGTTACCACGACAGTCCAGTGGTCCATCTGTCCAAATTTTGTGGAGGTAAGTTCTTGCCTCCCCACGCCAGACAGTAATCTTGTGTACTGTGTGAACTGCAGCTGCTAGGGCTTCGGTGCAGTTTTGCATGGAATCCTTTGTGCACAGCATAGCCCAAGTCCCCAGTACTCCGTCCTGCATTGCTCAACTCTCTGAGTTGATCACCAGCTCCGAGGGATCCTCCTTTGTAGTGTTGAGATGACCGCTGTGCTCAGTTTTCCTGAACCCCTGTTCAAGTGCTTCTGTGGGTGCTGCCTGCTTTTGCGTGGGACCTCTGTGTTGCTGAGCGCCCCTTCTGTCTCCTTGTCCAAGGGACGACCTCCTGGTCCTTCCTGGGCCCGTGCAGCACCTGTTTTCTTCAACCGTGACCTTGGAGCTAGCAAGGATTGTTTGCCAGTCTTTCTGTGGGCAAACAATTCTGCATCCTCCAGCACATCGCAGGACATCTTTTGTGCAAAGGAGAAGTTCCTGGTATCTTCTGTTATTGCAGAAGAATCTTTAGCTTCTTCCACCCAGAGGCAGCCATTTTGCACCTTCATCCGGGGTTTAGTGGGCTCCTGCCCCCCCCCCCTGACACTTTTGTGACTCTTGGACTTGGTCCCCTTCCTTTACAGGTCCAGGAATCCGTCTTCAGTGCTTTGCAGTTAGTTGTGGTCTTTGCAGAATCTCCTATCACAACTTTAGTGTGTTTCTGGGGAAGTAGGGTAACTTTACTCTTACTTTTTAGGGTCTTGGAGTGGGGTATCTTGGACACCCTTAGTGTTGTCTTACACTCCCAGTGACCCTCTACACTCTACACTAGGCCTGGGGTCCCTAAGTGGTTCGCATTCCACTTTCTTAGTATATGGTTTTTGTTGCCCCTAGGCCTATTGCATCCTATTGTATTCTACAGTGTTTGCACTACTTTTCTAACTGTTTACTTACCTGATCTTGGTTTGTGTGTATATTTTGTGTATTTTACTTACCACCTAAGGGAGTATATCCTCTGAGATATTTTTGGCACATTGTCACTAAAATAAAGTACCTTGATTTTCAGTAACTCTGAGTCTTGTGATTCTTATGATATAGTGCTATTTGATATAAGTTGTATAGTAGGAGCTTTGCATGTCTCCTAGTTCAGCCTAAGCTGCTCTTCTATAGCTACCTCTATCAGCCTAAGCTGCTAGAACACTACTAATAAGGGATAACTGGACCTGGCACAAGGTGTAAATACCATCAGGCACCCACTATAAGCCAGGGCAGCCTCCTACAGTCAGCTATTGAATCAGGGGCCTATTAATCCCCCCCCCCCACACCAGAGGGCTTTGGATATGTCCTCTCCTGCAAAATTGCCCCAGTGATGTCCTCTGGCAAGTCGTCCACAAAGTCCTCCCATCAACTGCTCTTCTCAGATGCTATCATGCAGCATCAACCTATGGCTACCCCACAAGCCCCACCTGCCACAGAGACCCCTCCAGCACCCATATGCCTGACTCAAGAATCAACCATGGAACGTATCCTGTTAGACGTCACGGCAGTAGGCTGCGGACTTGAATATATGAACACTAAGATCTCTGCTCTTGCGGATGAGACCAAACACATCTGCACCCACATAACCGGCTTCCAGGGCCGGGTGGAGGGCATGGAGCTGAGACTTACAGCAGAGGAGGACCGACTCAGCAATGTCCCAGACAGCGAGCTTCTATACCTATGGGATAAGCTCATGGACTTGGAAGATCAGAGCCACAGGCACAATTTCAGTTTTTTCGGCTTTCCGGAGCTTGTTGAAGGGGCCGACATCAAAGTTATCCTCAAAGGACTTATCCCCTCACTTGCTGGACTTACATTTACCCCTTCATTTGAACTCCAATGGGCACATCGCTAGGGTCCAGCGAGCCAAGCCACACTGGAGCACCCATGCCCCATTATAGCTTGTTTCCTCCGCCATGAACAGTTGCAGCAAGTCTTAAATACGACCCAATCCCATGGCCCATATGACTATGGTGGTCATGCAATCCACATAACCGCTGATTTCTTATGAGAGACAAACAACAGGAGGAAAACGTTCCTAGCTCTTCGACCCTAGCTCCGCAAGATGGACATAAAATATGGACTGTTTGAACCTGCCCAGATGTGGATCACAGAAGATGGCAGATTCAGGGACTACGACCCCCACACTCTATGTCTCTTCCTGGATGGCCTAGCCAATTGAGACATGGATCTCGCCTCAGTAGACCCAAAATCTGCTCCCCATCCCTCCCCTAGCCTGTCTGCTGGGAATGTGCATGGCAGTCGCTGGCACACTGACGGCATCTACAAAAGGGGCACAGATGTGCAGAGACTGGCTCGATCACAGGCAGACAGAAACATGGCCCTCAAGGCGGTGGCAGACATCACAAATGATCATAAACTGGACAAATCACAGTCTCCATTGAAGCCCCAAAACCCAGATGGCTGACCTGTATGCTTCATTGTGAGGGCCACTATCTTCTCACACAGACTACGGAGGGCTAGACCCTGGACTTTTCAGTCCTGGAAGGCTGAGTATACTGTTTAAAATCTGCATTTGTATATTCCCCTTTGTACAAGCTCACTCAACTGCATGTTTACTGCATGCTTTCTATCTTTGTGTCCCACCATACTCCTTGTTGTAAAAGTTTTTCATGTTTTTGAGTTTGCATACTTTTTTAGAGTTCAGTGATGTAGTATTCTTACCCCAGACGTTTTTCTGATGTTATATGGTAATATTTGGTGGTCCTCATTGCCTGCAATGTTTTCTTTTGCATCTTCTTTGCCTCAGCCTGGTGCCTTGTTGGTCTGCGCCATGCTTGCCTGGGGCCACCCATCTCCCTTTCAACACCCGCATTCTGACGGAAGGTCCCTCCCATCCACCCCCCTCTCACACAGAGAGGCGTGGCTTGACCTATCTGGCTCACTGGCTATCCGACTAACTGGACAAGGTGCACCCCTCCCCTCTAGTCTCCCATGTGCCATGTTACCCTCTCCAGAACTATGCCCCCTGCCACTCCCACTCAGGGCTCTCGGTGTGCTGGCGCTTCAAGCTTAAACCCACATTCACAGTTCCCGGCCCTCACTGAAGTGCACCCTCAGCCCGGTGCCAGTGTATTTCCACTCCCTTGTTTCCCTCCTCTTCCCCCTCCCCTCTGTGGAGGTGACCTCACCTTGCACCAGCCACACCCCTTCTCTCCTATGCATGCAAGGTGCGCCCACTTGCCCACCCTCCTTCCCTACCCCCCCTCCTTGCTGCCTTGCTATTTCTCTTCCTGCCTTCCTGCTTTCACCACAAAGCCCCCTCTCTTGCGACTTTTGTTCCCTTCCCACCAGGTGTTAATCTGTTTCCACATAGATGGCCTCATTCACCCTCAGATCTCCTTCTTCTATGTTTGTCGTCTCCTGGAATGTCCATGGCCTGACACATTACATCAAACACGAGAAGGTGTTCTCCTACTTACGCTTGAAACAGGTGGAGGAGGCCCTGCTACAGAAAACCCACCTCTCCCACTTGGAGTCTGAAAAACTGTGGAAAACTGTGCCACAATGGGGTGTGGAAGGTGATCCTCAGCTGCTGTCTATCATCGGAAGTGACATCAAACACCAGAAGGTGTTCTCCTACCTACGCTCGAAACAGGTGGAGGAGGCCCTGCTACAGAAAACCAACCTCTCCCACTTGGAGTCTGAAAAACTGTGAATGACTGTGCTACAATGGGGTGGGGAAGGTGATCCCCACCAGGAAATGTGGTGTGGCAATTCTTATTCGTAGGTGCCTCCCTTCCACTCTCCTTAAGTCTTGGTCAGATCCGTCCGGCTGCTACATTCTAGCCAAACTGAAGGTAGGAGAACAGGCGATCTGCGTGGGCTCAGTGTATGCCCCATAGGTAGCAAGCTCTCTTTTGTGCTTCAGCTCACACACCTTCTCATTGAGATTGGAGCCTCCCACTTCATATTGGGGGGATTGGAACTTGGAGCAGGATGTGGTACTAGACCACAGTGGCCCCCTAATTGTAGCCAACAATATGGACAGGGCTAATCTGGTGGACTTGCTGGCCGATCATGGCCTGATGGACCACTGGCACCTTGCGCACCCAGAAGACCCAGGAATACACCTTTCTATCCCCAGTGCATGGCACCCATTCCAGGCTGGAATCCTTCCTGATCACCCATTGTGTGGTGGCTCTGCTCTGAGACTCTCAGATATTACAGGCAGCACTCTCCAACCACTTCCCTGTCCTGCTCTCCTTAGATCTTGGCCTCATCTTGCCAGGCCGGAAGCCATAACGCCTGAATGTGTCCCATTATCGGATGCCCCTGGCAAGTCCCAACTCAGATCGCATGTTTCTGAGTTCCTGGAAATTAAAAAAGGATCTGTGTCCTCTCACAGAGTACTTTGGGCAGCGGCAAAGACAACCATTCAGTGCCAACTTATGAAGGATGCTGCACTGGCAAATGCCGAGAGGACGGCACGCCAAAAGCTGGCCTGGAAGGTGGGATTAGAACTCTCACATGCCTTTACACTATGCAGCCCTCTTGCTGGATGCTGAGAAGGTGTTTGACCAGATTGACTGGGAGTACCTTTTCACCACACTGCACCAGTTTGGGGTACAGCTTCACATATAAAGTTTGCTAGCTTTATGAACTGCAAAGGCTTCCTATCGGACCCCTTTCCAATTCGTAGGTTAACTGGACAGGGATGCCTTCTGTCATCCCTGCTATTCCTCTTGCTTTAGAGCCTCTAGCAGCCTCACTGCGCCAATCCCTACTCATTTCTGGAGTCCATGTCCCAGGAGGAGATTTTACAGTATACCTATATGCAAATGAGACACTCATCACTCTTTCGGACCTCTGCCCCTCTCACCCGGCACTGTTGGGCATCATTAATGACTGCAGAATTGTCAGGCTATGGAGTGAACTGCAACAAAAGCGAGGCATTGCCTATATCATGCACGACCACTGCCGCTGTGATATCCGGGTAACCCTGTCATTGGAAATCTTCACATCTCAAGTACCTAGGGATTTTTGGAAAAAATGGGGCATGGGCCACTTGGTGACTGATAATCTTGACCCTCTAATCACCTGCATGAAACTAGACTTAAAATAATGGTCACGCCTGAGGCTGTCAATGTGGGGCAGGGTCCAAGCTGTGTGGATGGTTCAGCTGCCTAGATTCACCTACGTTCTTGGCATGATTCCCTTGCTGACCCCATTATCTATACTTCGTTCTGTGAATAAATGCATCAGCTCTTTTTTCTGGGGCTCAGCTCCCCCTGCCTCACCAAGACCAAGCTCCTGGCACATCGTTCGAGAGGGGGATTGGGCCTCCCCTCGATTGAACACTACGCCCTAGCCCTTCATCTCTCTCCACTGGCCATTATGTTTCCCGGTACGCCTAATCCTCTCTCATGGATGACAATGGAAAGAAAGATGCTGTCATCACTGCAAGGCCTACCTTTGCCATACAACGGGACATGCCTGTCTCACACTCCACTAATCCAGCCCTGTAGGCTATGATGAAATTCTTGAGGCAGACCCACAGCCTTCTAGGACTGGATCCCCTCCTTCATGAACATGCATCCCTATGGGGGTAATACCAGCCTGCGTGTAGGAAGGAAGGCTTTTAATGGGCACAGTGGCACTCGGCAGGCATCCTCGGTCTGTGTTAGATCAATGAGAAGGGTGCCCTCAAAGCCTTCATGCAGTTGCATGAGGAGTTCGGCCTCCCGCCACAGCAGTTGTGGAGATATTTTCAACTACAACATTGCCTCAATGGCTGCCTAGGAATGTGTCCCTGCACCCTACAGTCCTCACCAGTAGTACCCTACCTCAGGACCTGGGGCTGCTTTTGTGGGGTGATGTCCGGTTTCTGTAGCCTTTTGACCCACTACCTTTTCTCTTCCCCTCTCCTCAGCAGCCTCCATACCAAATGGCAGGTAAGACTTCAGATAGACTATGAGACAGATTACTGGGATGACCTCTTGGATGCACTTGAGTGAGGGGTGAGGGAAGCGTGCTTTAAGTTTTGCTTATTCATGATGCTGCATGAGTGCCACTGGACACCAGCAAAACTACATGCGGCGGGCCTCATACTTCGTGCAAACTGCAGGTGCTCTCCTGCGTAACAGTGTGACATACTACATATTATCTGAGACTGTCCGTCAATCCGGCCCTTTTGGGATGAAGTGGGATCCACACTCACGGAGACCCTGTCAATTAGGCCCCTCCTTTCCTGTGCACTGATTCTCCTGCATGAAACAGGAAACATCATGGACCTTGCCCTCCCCTAATGCCACCTCTTACACACAGCCCTCACCACCGCAAAATATGCATACTGCACCACTGGCGTTCTTCAACACCACCCACTCACGACAAATGGCTATCGGCTATGTTTCTGACCACTTCACTTTAACTTGTTATTCACAATCTCATGTACTGTACTGAGGTATTTCTCATGACGTGGATGCCCTTTCTCAGGGATCTTGCAGAACCAATGACTACGATCCCTCCTTCCCCACCACCATGATATGCACCCTCTTTCCCACCCACACCCCTGTCCCTTTTCTTGCTTCCTTCTTCCCTTGTTTGCTCTTTCTCTTGTCACCCTTTCTTCCCTTCATGCTGTGCTCCCCTCTAACACTGTCCATCCCGTCTCCCTCCCTCCTCCTTCCTCCTTATGGGGACATTTTCATCTTCCCCTGCAGCACGCAGACATACATTTTCTCTTAATGGAGGAAAGCACTGCATGGGGGCCCGAATGCAGAGACCCTGGCCTTTACAAATGATTCCAAATTACTTTGGTCCTCTGCCACGCAGCACCCTCTACCCGTTATGGACACGTTATTAACCTATTGACATATCTGTATGCCCGAATGTAATACCTGTGAGTCCACCCCTTCCAATGTATCCTGTTTCTATGATAATCTGTCTTTACTGCATTCTTGAACAATTTTGGACTATAATTTGAAACATTTAACTCATTTTGTGGATTTTTAATTTTAACCCAATTACCTACATTATTATCAGTTACCGTAACTGCTTTGCATTTATCATAATACACATTTTGTTTTAGAACTTTCGCCCTGTCCTTTTTTTGCCACCTACCATGACACAGCTCCAAATCCATTTTACTCAACTGTCTTTCATTCACTCACATGGGGTCCATGACACAATCAGCCATCCTTTTCCTGAACAATGCAAAAGATGTGACACCTGTGGTAGAATGTGGTGTCAATCTATATACTCTCACCCTCTTCATCAATTTATCCTTCCAATTCAATTCACATGTCATAGAATGTTGTATTGACACCCTCATCACGTTATTGAAATGTTCTGTCATGCCATTTGTTTCAAGATGATATAACTTTGTATTTCTATGCTTTATTCCTCTATCATTCAGAAACTCTTCCATAGATATGGATGTTAATTGCACACTATTATCTGTCAACAAGGTTGATGGGAAACTTTCCTCCCAAACAATTCTTCAAGAAAATTCACAATATCCAGTGTTTGAACTGAATTAACGACCTTCCCCTCTGGCCAGCAGGAATAAATGTCAGTACAAGTTTCTATGTACTTGTAGAATGATGAAATCCTAATGAGATCAATGATGTCTAGGGCAATTTCTACCCACAGTCGCGAAGCACATTCCTGCAGACTAATGGGTTTTTCCTACATTTAAAACCTTTTCGCTATTGACTCACTCAAAACACTCTCTAACCACACTGTCAACTTTCATATCCATTTCTGGCCATCAATACCCCTCTCTAAAGGCCTAATTGCGAGTTTGGCAGTCCAGGGACCGCCAAACTCGCAGTGGCAGTCAGAACGCCGCAATCCTGGCAGGCCGACCGCCGGATTACGATCCTGGTGGATGGACCGCCAGGAGACTACCACCTCCGCTGGGATCAGGGATGGGTTGGCAGCAGTCAAAGTCATGATCAGCCATGGCGGTGCTGGGTTCAGCACCACCGTGTTGATGACAACTTTGCTTTCTGACAGCCTTTTCATGGCGGAGTCCCTGCCATGAAAAGGCTGTCTGAAAGGCAATGCTGGGGGCCAAAGGGGGACCCCTGAACTGCCAACAGCCATGTAGTGGGCAATGCAGGGCCCCCTCCTAGCACCCTCTGATTGTGCACTGTCTGCTATAGCAGACAGTGCACTTTCTCAGGATGCTGTATGCGACGGCATTGGTCTTGACTTCCTAAAGGCTGACTGGCGAAAACATCGCAATACAATCGTTTCCGCCAGTCAACCTGATGGAAACATCACAATACGGCAATGGTGAGGCCTGCATGGCAGCTGCCTTACCACCACCATATTGGAGTTGTGGCGATCTTTCACGTGATTCTCATAACCATCATCGATTAACTTCTCCCTCAACTTATTCAGAGGAACACGTTTACTGCCTCTCATAAGCAATCCTTCCACCAAGGAAAGTTCATCCTTTACACTTCAGTAACACTTAAGCTCATCATCACAGCAATCTTTATTCTTCCAACCTTAATTCACCAACTTACTAACACTCTGCAAAGTTTGATCATTTTCAAATTCATTCCTCTCTTACTCTTCCTGGATGATCCAACCAGTAACTTTACATACGCTGACCTCATCTTTGCACGTACAATCTTCAAAAAGTCACTATTTCAATTTTCTCATTGAGACTGGTTATTACACAATCTTGAAAAACAACATGCAACAGAATTTGTCAGTTCTGGCACATGTGATACAATAAAATCACATTCCTGCAGAGCAACCACCCGTCTATGAATTCTACTTGGTTTAAAAAAGACACCCTTTTGGGTGAACCTTTCTCAGAGGGGACTTATCATGTGTTTTAACTTTGAAATTGTGACCCTATAGAAACTTTCTTCATTTTCTTACAGCCTAACACACCCCCAGGGCTTCATTCTCTCTGGAGGAATCATTGATTTCTGCCCTTCTCAAACTTCATCAAATGAATAAAATCAGTTTGTCTAGGCCCTCTGATATCTGTAAAAAAAACAGCACCCAAACCCATGGAGTTAGCATCCGTCATCAAAATGGTATCTTTGCCTGGCACAAACTCTACAAACTTGAGGCTTTCTCTGAACACACCTTATTATTGGTAGGTTCATCCTCACAAGTGTGATCCTAGAAAACCTCCATGCCTTTCTTTAACAAACCTCTCAAATGTTGATTTTTTTAGCAACTTGTGTAACAAATTTTCTGTAATAATCCACCATTTCTAGAAACTCCAACAGTTACTTTTCATTTGGTGAACAAGACATTTTCTTAATGGCATCCACAAATTCACTTTTTGGTTGAATACCATACCCTGTAATTATATGTCCTAAATATTATATTTCAGGAACATTAAACTTACATTTTCCAGCTTCCAGGTAAGTCCCCTTTTCTTCAACCTTCTCCTACGGTTCCCATAATCTCATCTCAGAATCTTCTAAACATGTACACTAAACTAAAACATTGTCTTGATAAATTTTACCATCATCAACTGTTTTAAAAATACATTGCATTACTCTCTGAAACACAGACAATGCAAAAATTAGACCAAATATTCTAAAAAACATTTAAGTTTTGAATGGTGTAATAAAAGCAGTAAAGTCCTGGGACTAAGGATCAACTGTACCTGATGGTACATGGATGTTAAATCTTGAGATGAAACATGTTTGGGATCTCCTAATGAGCACAACATTTCCGTACCATTAGGCAAGGGATAATGATCCACAATCATACACTCATTAAGTTGTTTTAGATTGATGCATACTCTTGCTTCCCCACTAGCCTTACATGCCGTAACAACAGTAGCAAGCAATTCAGTTGCATCCACGTCCTGGATGATCCCATTCTGCTTCAACTTCTCTATCTCTCATTTCACAGTCTCTTTTACCATTCTGCTTCAACTTCTCTATCTCTCATTTCACAGCCTCTTTTACCATAACAGGAACATTTCTCACTTTATGAACACTGGGCTGAGAGCCTGGCTTAATCTTACAAATTAAGGTAATTCTTGAAACAACCTAATCCCTTACCAAAAACCTTTGGGAACTCTTTCTCATAGCCATTTGCTTTAGCTTGAGCAACATAGTTAAATTTGGTAACAACATAATCACTTTTGTCCTTCAATGTGAAAAAGGGTGATTCATTAGGAACAAGGTTTACTAGTAGCTTTTGCTGGTGGAACCAACTTGTCAAAGAATCCCCTTTGAAAGAAACAGACATATTCTCAGGAATGATCCTCCCAAGAAATTCAATGGTTCCCCGAATATAACCTAACAACTCAATTGGTTCACCTCCATAACCTTTTGATTTCATGTCAAGTTTGAATAACTTCACCTTGCTTCTCATATTTTCTTTAAAAAAGTTTAGGAATTAATGTTATCTTTGCATCTAAGTAAAATAGTTTCAAAGACTGATACTCCATTCACATGCACCTCCTCAGGAGGTCTGTCTTTTCTGCACTCTTTCAACTGCAAAATAACTTCTTCACTTTAACCTTTCCCTTTTCCCCTACATGCCTTATCAAACATTTTACAACCTGGATTTTCTTTAAAATTTGCCATATGACCAGAATTGCCCCATCTGAAACATTCCCTGATTTTGTTTTACATTCTTTACAGAATCTTGTATCAATGTCTTTTAACTTTGTACAAAATGAGCTCTTTCATAATCCACTCTATAATAGTGAACATTATCCTTTCGTTTCATCTCCACACATGCTTTAGAATCATCATATGTGTTATCCATAGTAATAACGTGTTATAGTGAAGGATTATCCTTTTGCCACATAATTTTTCTTGCTCTCTCTAAAGTACACCCCAACATGGATTGATCACATAAACATTCATCCATTGAAGCTCCAAATTTAGATGTGGGAGCTAATTTTCTTAACCCTGTTAAGTATTGTTCAACTGACTCGCCAAACCTTTGCATTCTTTTACCAAAGTGATACCATTCTAAATCAGTGCTCAAACTGGGAAGATAATACAAATCCAACTTGGTTAAACAAAGTTCATCCTTGAGATTAGCAGTATTTTATGGAGAAGGATCAGACAGATGTTCAAACACAACCTGACCTTTGAGGCCAAGACAGTGCATTAGCAAAGACAATTTTTGCTAATCACTCAAAGAAGTTCCACAAACTTTTGTGTAATGATTAAACACTTTTTTCTAGCTGTGCCATTGTAATGGAGGATCTCAAGGGGAAGAAAAAAATGGAGGAGCTGTTACATTCTGCATCTTGCCTCAAAATAAAAATTTGCCAACCATATCATTTGAATACAACTAAATAAATGAAGAAATGATTAATTATTTAATCACCGGTATCCAATAATGATACCCAATATTTTGCTACCAAGAGTAACCCTGGTATCCAATATGATACTTGATATCCTTTGTGCCTGCAAAAAAAAAAAAATTTGTCTCATCGTTGAAACACTGCATTGAGAAAAACTACCAAAAGTACATTGTCAAGTATGCTGGAAAAAAAAAGAAAATAAAAACCCTAAAATTAAACATTTTTTTTGTTTAACACCACTTCTCAATCCAAATGGCTACCAAACAAGATTGTCTTTTTCCCAAAGCAAAATGGCCACCACAAGAAAAAAGAATCCTCTTCCCAATCCAAAAATAGTTGCTAATTAGAGTTATTTGCTTCCCAATTCAAAATGGCAACCACAAATGAAGATTAGTCGCCCCAGTTCCAAATGGCTACCAATGACGGGTAACTTCCTTCAATGACACAATGTTCTCGCAAGACAGTGTAAGACTGTGCAGTTGCACAGAGAAGCAACAGGTGATCAAGAGCTGAATGCCATACACGGAGGATGCAGGACAATGAAGAAGGACAGTGTGCACAGCTTACGCAAACATTGTGGGCTGCTCATAAGCTGCGCGGAGTGCAGACCAAAGCAGATGGGCAAACGCGGCCATAGAGAATGTTGGCGAGTGAGCACACCGGCCATTAACCCAAAGGTATCAATTAACAGTATAAGTACATCCAAGGAAAAAAATTCACAATTGCTGACCTGATTCCTCTAATACACCAGAGGCACAAAATCACAATAGAGACAGCTACAAAGATAGAATGCAAGAAACAATGATGTTGAGGCTCCTGTTCCAGTACGTCTGCTTCTGATGGGCCTTTGATTCCACAGCTTGTTGCCATTGTGAAAAAGACAGGAGTCACATGCAGGATGAGTAGAAGTAGAATCATTTTATTGCAGGTTTCAAGGTACAGAGTGTTATCCACAACAATCCTCCTCTCCTCCAACCTTCATCCCTATCTAAATTATAACATTCTGGGTCTTACTAGTACACTCCAGTTCTACTCTAAGGTTGTGCCTACACAATAGAATGTCACAGGAGTATATTAGAATTTCATAACAACATGGGCTTACTGGCCAAAGAATGCATTTGTTCAGCCAGACTATGGTGTCTACAGGCCTCTCTTTTGGTAAACACGAGACACGCACAACAGAAACAAGAGAGACCGGAGCTGCTGGGGGCGGGACCCGGAAGCCCCTTTAAATTTTGATTGCATGCCCGCTGCTGCGGGACGCGCAAAACAGAGACAAGAGACACCGGAGCTGCTGGGGGCAGAACCCGGAAGCCCCTTTAAATTTTGATTGCGCGCCCGCTGCTGTGGGACGTGCAAAACAGAGACAAGAGAGACCGGAGCTGCTGGGGGCGGGACCCGGAAGCCCCTTTAAATTTTGATCGCGCACCCGCTTCACGGGATGCGCCCGGGAAAAGCCTGGTCCAAGGGCAGGCCCGTCCTGTGCCCGTCTGTGACCGGTTGAGGCCGGGCCGGGCCCCCCTCTGAGGCCTGCAGACCAGGAGGTCTGGTGTGTCTAGTGTCAAGGGAAGAGAGGGGAATTTTCCATGTTGCGCTGGACTGCTTGACCGTTGCTGGCTGGCTGGAGCTGGGGGCGGGAACCTGTAGCCCTCTAAACTAATCTTTAAACGAAGCCCGGGCTAAGGGTGGGCTTGTCCCTTGCCCATCATCAACCGGGCTAGATTTTGTGCGTTTTACAGTTTTTAGAGGTTTCTGTAATTTATTAGGGAGTTTTTATTCTTAATGTATTACTTACATTTTAGATTTTGCTTTCCTCTGGTGAGGAATCATTCTTTGTTAGGGTGTGCTTCAGCACACTGTGTTGCCTTGTGGAGAAGTTAGTGTTCGCAGGGGCTGGGCCTGGTTATTTTGCCTTTGGTACATCTCAACCTATCTCAGGAGTTCTTAGACCTGTGGTATCCACGCCTACGATAGAAGGTTTTACTATTGCTGTCTAAGGGTACTTTTGTGAATTTTATTTATCATGGGGAAAAGGAAAACTAGTCTGCAGCAGGGGGATTGTGGGAATGGCTCTTCAGTCAAAACCTCCATTACTAGTTATCTATCTTCTGTAATTGGGGCATCGAATCTGAATTAGAACAAGTAGAAGAAAGGATTGGGGCTGTCCAGAAATCTGCTCAGCCTCCCCCACTTGTGCCTGTTGTTCATATAAATACTAATTCAAGAACCGGGCCATTACTACCAGTCTTGTCCTCTAATATTACACAGTTGGGTCATGATGCAACTCCTCTTAAAGACTCAATCAATTCTCCTACCCCAATTGTTAATTCATCCCTGGAATGCTCCCGCTCCCAGGCTGATTCCCCTCCATTGAAGAAGAGGAGAGCTGGTAAAAAGTCTAAGAACACAAAAAAGGATCTGGGCTCTAAAAGGAGAACATACATCCATCCAGTAATAAGTGCTAAGGATCCAGTTGCCTTGGTTTCCACTCTTGAATGTTCTTTGGAGAAGGGTGCCCCTGAAGATTTTACTTGCGCAATAGATTCTATACTTAAATCTTTTTGTGCAACCTTAGAGGCGAAACTTATCACGATGATTACTAGAAAGCTTGACTGTTTTTGTAATGATGTGACTAGTACTTTATCCCAATTACTTAATCCAGGATTAGTAATGTCAGGAAAATGTCATAGTCACGACCCGGTACATCAAACCAACCCCTTACCTACTTTGTTACTCCAAGGAGTTAATATTCCCTCGGCCAATTCACAGGTTGTTTCTGGCCAAGATAATTTAGCAAACGATTCTGCTCAGGGGACGACCATGGAAGTTTGCTCCTCTAGGTTTCATGTTTCGGGATATAACAAATCTGTAAATCATGCAGATTCTCTGCACCTACCTCCAGATTGTAATCCGTGTGTACTGGTTTTATCAAATGTTCCCTCTCTGGAGAGTTCCAAAATAGAAGACACCCAATCTTTAATCAGGAAGGCTGGTTATTGGTTGAATTTTAATTTTAAACCAAATATTCACTATAATGATAAGATTCTTATGGCGCGTAGAGTGAAGAGGGTTGGATATTTAAAGATAATGGAGGAGGGAAACTATGTTGTTTTAAATTTTGCAAACCGTTGTTCAGTGGACTACTTTTTGGCTAACTCTGTCCAATGCAATAGGTCATTTAATGGGATTCAAATACATTCTCTGTGTCATTTTTATGACCCCTCGCTCTTACCACATCGCTCCACTGCTGACTTAAGAAACCACACCTCTGTCCCAGTAAGGTCCCATTTGCAGGTAAATGTGCCCACTAGTAATCGTTTTTTGGCTCTCAACTACCTAGATGAGAACGATTGACTGAAGGCCACGGAATTTCCTTGCCCTAATAATATGGTGAGATCAATGGCTGGGAATGATTATGATGATTATATCTGGGAAGCAGGAAAGTTTGTATTGGATATGTCAACTCCTAAAAATACTGGAGACTTAACACCATGTCTTGGGTTCAGACCACTAACCCTGATTAGTTGGAACATAGCGGGGCTTCGGTCTGAAACTGACAACTCGGATTGGACGAGTTTTATTTCTTCTTACGACATAATTTGTCTAAAGGAGACTTGGTCTAAGGACACGTTCCTCCTGGATGGATTTACCTCTTTTTGTCAGCCAGCTATAACCTCTCCAATGGGGAGAGCACGTGGTGGCCTTTTAGTTCTCGTATCCTTACATCTCCCTTTATTGAATGTGTCTTTAATTTGGTCTTCTCCTTATTTTATGGTCGTTCTAGTATCTATCAGAGGACGGAAAGGTATTTTGATTTTACATTTTTATAACAACATCCCCCGGGGTCTCCTTATGGGATGCCTGGAGGAGGTAGCAGATTTTTTTGATTGATCAAATGATTTGCAGGTTAATGATCTAATTGTATTATGGGTTGGCGATTTCAATACTCATCTGTGTTGTAAGAAACCTTCTGAACTGTGTGCCTTTCCCGATGAGGGCAGAGAGTCATCAATCCATTTTACTCATTCTGCTGAAGGAGATGATCTAAACTACTTTTTATGTAAGTTTGATTTGGTACACGTTCTGGAGAAACTGTCTGCTGATGCTTGTAATATACCAACCTTCACAGGTAAACCGAAGGGGAGCATCATTGATTTTAGACTTATTGGCTCCTCAGACTAAGATCTAATACAAGAATTTAAGATCACGCCTCACTGTGCCAGTGACCACAATCCCCTTAGCATTAAATTGGACTTAAATATTAATCAGGTTCCTAAGAATAAAAGTTTGAGAGCTAGTACTGTTTATAACTCAAATTGCGGCTTACGCTTAAAATGGGACAAAATAAATCCAAAATTATTTAATCAAGAAATTATAAGAACTAGGATTGATTCTTTTAATATGAGTTTGTCCCAGCAGTTAGATCATGAACGTATAGTCAATGAATTTGAACTTTTAAGTACTGATATCTCGCAAGCCTTGGTGGTGGCTAGGCCCCCGAAGGGCCCGGTTGTTCATAGATGGTTTGATTCTGTGTGCTCTTCTGCTCATAAAAAACTTAAAGAAGCTCTTAAAGTAGTTCCCCCTTCTTGCCAATTAGTTAAATTAGCTAGAGCCGAATATAAGGCTGCTCTTGAAAAAAGGAAATCAGAAATTAGGTCCAAGGCTTGGGACGAACTTCTGGCTGCCTCTGAGCTGAAGGATACTTCTAAATTCTGGAAGGTGGTAAATCACCCATATTTTTCAGATAAAAACACTAAGGCTGATGATTGCCTTATTGCAGAGGATGTATGGGTGACTCATTTTAGGAAAGTATTTTGCCCAGGAAACGATGACAACGAGAACCTGTATAAGGAGGATAACTTTACTGCACACCCTATCTCAGTCTCCAATATTAAGGCCTGAGATATTACTTTTGATCTTCATGAGGTCCTAGGTGCCATTAATCGGTTAAGGCAGGGAAAGGCTCCTGGCCCTGATGGGGTCCCTGTTGATCTTTTTAAATCTGAAATTGATCTTTGGGGCCCTTTAGTTACAAATGTGTTGAGAAGTGTTGTAAATAGTAACGTACCTACTTCATGGAAATCGGCTACTATCATTCCCATCTTCAAAAAAGGAAACAGACAAGATCCTTCCTGTTACAGACCAATTTCTCTTATTGATTCAACGGCTAAGATTTTGGGAAGTGTGATCTTATCTCGTTAAGAAGATTGGGTGACTGAGGCACAGATTTTATCCCCAATTCAATATGGTTTTAGACCTGGTTTAGGCACAGCTGAGCAAGTTTTAAACTTGCATTTGATACTTAGTAAATATGTGATTGCCAAAAAGGAGTGTATTCACATGGCATTTATTGATTTAACTAGTGCTTTTGATTTGGTCAATAGGTCGAAGTTATTGCAAATTTTGGGAGCTTTAGGATGTGATACGACCCTTTTGGAGCTTATTTAAAGCCTACATACAGATTTAATAGTTTCAGTTCAGACTGGCTCATCTGGTCAGAGAACTTCTCCTATTCCGTCAACAAGGGGCGTAAGACAGGGATGTATTCTAGCGCCTTTTCTTTTTTTGATATACATAAATGGGCTTTATGATTCATTGGTAAAACACTGTAAGGATGTACCAAAGATGGGCCAGAGGCTGCTCCCAGTTCTATTATATGCTGATGATGCCATTTTAATTGCTCGTACTGCAAATGGTTTACAGGGTTTATTGGACCTCTTTTATAAATTTATGCTGGATCTTGACTTGAAAGTAAATTATCCTAAGACTTTTGTTATGACATGCGGCCCACGTAATACAAGGTCCAAACAATTTACCATGGGAGGACATATTTTAAATAAGGTAAATAATTTCTGTTATTTAGGTATGTATATGAGTTCCTCTTTGTCCTGGAAGACTCACCTTAATTTTAAGTTCCAACAGATGATAAGGAATAATGAAAGATTTTTCGCTTTACTCGTAAATTAGGTCACAGACCCCTTGCTCAGATGAAAACACTTTATAACACCAAGTGCGTTGCAGCAGTCTTATATGGGGCAGGTGTTTGGGGCTATAACAAAGTACCCTCCCTCCAAAGTGCTGAAAATAAATTCCTGCGTAGATTACTGATGGTTCCAAAGTGTATAGCAAACTTCATCAGTCATGAGGAAATTGGTCAATGTTTTTTGGAGGACAGGGTTTCCATTGCCCCTTTATTGCTCTGGATTAGATGTTGGTTGAATCCAGCGGCAAAACTTGTTCAAGAAGGTATTTTTGACTGTTTACAGTTGGACAACTCAAATAGGATTCCCTGGTTGCGTTTTTGCGAAAATCTTTTGAGAAGTTAGGGCTCAGGTATATGTTTGAAGAACCCCAACTGTTAACTATACATTCTAGGTCTGTCTTGAAATCAACTTATTTTGAGTATACTTCAGATTTGAGATTTTATAGCTCCCTGAAATTGAAATCTTTTGATCCCTATGTCCGGATTGCCACGGCTCCATGTCTGGAACCTTATTTGATCTGGTTTTTATGTTCTAAAATAAGCTCTCTTTTAACTTTTTTTAGATTTAATCTGATTCATTTTAAGGTAGCCTTTCCTAAACAATCTATTTGGCAAAAAGGATTTATCACCCTGCCCTTGTGATTCCAAATCAAAGCAGAGTACCTCTCATTTTTTTCTTTTTTGTTCTTTATATGCTACTCCCAGAAAGGCCTTTATTTTACACATCTTATGTCATTTAAGACCCATTCATTACAAGGAAGCTCTACTATATTTCCAGAGATTGACAGATATTCAAACCTGTCATCATGTACTAATTTTTTTTATAGCTTCTTTAAGTATTAGGAAAAGGATTATTTCGATCTAATCCCTATACGCTTGTGTGAGATTTCTGCATAACATTACAAGGTAGTTGTTAATAGTTTCTGTTCTGAGATAACGTCTGCAAATTCTGTATTTTTTGTGATCTTAAATTGTGTCTAGTATACCTATTTGCCATCTGACAAGGGGTTTCTGGATTGGACGTTTAAATGTTGTTTTTAGATAATGCTTTTATAGTATTTAAATGTGTTTTATACTATTTATAGATTTGTAATATGTGTCTTTGTATGCACTTTTATGGCAACTGCCGAATAAAGTTCTCTGACTGACTGGTAAGAACGAATACGTGTTTTTATGCCTTAGGCAGCACAGTAGTTGAGCGGGTGGTTAGAGAGTGTTTTGAATGAGTCAATAGCAACAAGGTGTAGGACAAAACCCATGAGTGTGCAGGAATCTGCTTAGAGACTGTGGGTAGATATTGGCCCCATCAGGATTTCTACATTCTACAGGTACCTATTAACATATTGACATTTATTCCTGCTGGCCAGGTTGTGAATCCAACTGAAACATAGGATATTGTGATTTTTCTAAAAGAATTGTTTGGGAGGAAAGGTTTCCCATCAACCATGTTGACAAATAATGGTGTGCAATTAATATCCAAAGCTATGGAAGAGTTTCTGAATGAGAGAGGAATAAATCACTGGAAGTCAGCATTATATCATCTTGAATCAAATGGCATAATAGAACACTTTAATTAGGTGGTGGGGGAGGTAATGCAACATTCTTTGGCATGTGAATTGAACTGGAAAGATGAATTGATGAAGAGGGTGAGGTTATTTATCTAGGTTACAATTGAAACTGCTAATTCATTCCCAGGAGTGAACTGTGCCCAATGATTGTCTGAAGTAAAGATGTAAATTGCACATATTTAAATTTCAGTGTAAATTTCAATGTAAATGTATATGTAAATTGCATGTCTTTAGTTTAAAAATGTTTGTGGAATCATAAATGATTATATAAATATAACTTCTTTGCTCAGGTGAGCGTACTGATTTGTTCTGCTCTTCTGTATAATCCTGATTGTTCAATTTTTGTGAAGTGCATTTTGTGAGACATGATCCAAAGATCTATAAGCTGCCTGTACAAGTTGAATAAAACTGTTGTGAAACGAAGAGCATTAGTATGTGCAGTCAAGGATAAGGAAACCAGATTTATGTAGAAACATCTATCATTACAGATAACCCTTCATAATGTCAGCCTGAATTAATCTACAAATATTTCTGGAATAACAAATAATGTTTAGCATAAAATTAACTTCAACGCAATAATGGAGGAAGGAAGGTGGTTTGGGAAGGACATGCAAACTGAAAGTACCATTGAGCACTTTTCAGTGCAGTTGCAGGATCCAAGTAAAGACTCACTATGAGTAAGATTGATACTTGCTCAGTCTTGAGGCCTGCTTAACCTTACAGCTTCCACTGAAACAACTCCAAACAGAGAATGCTTTATGCCATGATGTCAATTAGTCCAGGAACGAATATAGACACTTTGGTGGAGGTGGCACCTAGGATAATGTAACTTACTCTAAAAGTGTAACTGTTAATCTAACCAGTAAGCACCACACTGTAACTCTAAACAAGATCATAAACCTAATCATGAATAGGATTGTGTGAAATCTGTGTAATTTTGTCATAAGGAATTACTAAAAAGTCCCTCAAAATTGAACAAAATTACATGTAATGCATTGATACGACCATCACATAAAAAATAGACATGCAAAGGCATTTAGGGCCAGATGTATCAAAAAAGCCTTTTGCGAATCGGTAATAGAGAATTTTAAGAAATCGCTTTGTCTGATTCGCAAAATGCTATGTATCATATTTGCGATTAGGTAATAGCGATTTCTTAAAAATCGCAAAAGCTATTAACGAATCGCAAATAGTGATATAGCCCCCATTCGCACCTATGGGCCTGTAGGCCCATATTTGCGAATTTTTTGCATTTCCCAAATAGCAAACTCCTAACTGGAATTCGCAATTTTGGGAAATGCAAACCCCAGGGTGCTGGGGGCCTAAGGCCCCCTCTGCTGCACCCCAGAAGTTTTTTAAGGACATGTAAGGCTCACACATACCAAAGGGGCATGTGTGCGTTACATGTCAATTTTAAAAATGCATTTTTTTAATGCAGTTTTAAAATTTGCACATGGTTACCACCAAGTTTAACTTGGTGGTAACAGCAATTCCTTAATGCCCAATTCGCATTAAGAAATAGCTTTTTACATGTGGTTTCTTATTTAGAGAATTGCAATTTGCGATTCTCTAAACAGGCTGGCAAATTTAAGGAATTGCTATTTTAGCGATTCCTTAAATTTGCATTGCGAATGCCTTTCATAATTACTGAAAGGCGTTTTTGCATTCGCAAATGGGCATTCGCACCGTTTGCGAATGCAAAAAGGCTTGATACATCTGGCCCTTAGTGTGAGCAAATGCACTGAGCTCACACATGATGCAACCAACACAAGCAGCCATATTGACTAGGGTGTACCACTCCTAACTCAAACGTACTTGTGTCTTCTGTTCACTCACTGATCTCAATCTTATTTTACAATTTTCTTTTCTTTTTGATCCTTTATTAAATTTACTTTTATGATTTGTTCTGCCCCCGTTCTCCTGGTTTTTTTTTATTTATTTTTTTATTGTCTGTCCATTTACATCCAGCTTAGATTCATGGCATGAGAAGGATATACCTCTAACTTAAGCCAGTATTAAGAGGGCATGACAGCCTGTGATATTTTTTCAGAGGAAGACATGGTGGATCAGTTTTTTTATGTGCTGAGCCACCTTCCCACTCATGTTGTTGGCAGTAGGTGGCAGGCTTGACAAGGTATAGAGGTGGAGTACCAAGTCCTCTGGGGTTGAGTGTGACGCAGCATGCAGCGCTAAACCAGCATAGCTCCCACTGGCAGATCATGCACAGCTGGGCAGTTGTCCTTGGCCACAAGCATCACAGAAGCATATAGGTCGCTGTAACAGTTAAATGGTGTTTTTATTGCTATTACAACACAGGTAAGTGTAAGCAAATTTATTGGCAAATTCAGTATACACAATTTATATCCTTACATTTTTAACCTGTCAAACTTGTCTTGTGTATATTGTAATTTAATGTAAAAGGGATTTGTAGAGTGCACACTAATCACCTGCGAGGATCCCTAGTCTCTAGGTTATGAGTAGGTGCTGAGGCGAAGGACTATCAGACGCGTAGCCAGGTCTTCATTTGCATGAGGAATGTTGTGAGCGTGGTGGCTGTTCTGATGTTTCGAGGGAGGGCATTCAAGGTATTTGCTGTTAGATAGGAGAATGAGCAGCCTCTTGCACTGCTTCTGCAAATGTGGGCAATTTGTGCGATTGATAGCACAGGTGATTGGAGGCTGTGGGTTGGCTGGTGTAAGTGCAGATGGCAATTGATGCTGGTAGGTCTATTCTGATCCAGTGCTTTGTAGGCAAGGGTGAGTATTTTGAACTGTCAATGTTTGTGGATGGCGAGCTACTGGAGTTCCCTGAGGTGAGGCATGATGTGGGTGGAGCGGAGTAGGTTGAGAACAAGTCTTGCTATGGTGTTTTGAATGGCTTGGAGCTTATGTGTGAGGTGGGTGGGTATTCTGTAGTAGAGGGCATTGCAAAAGTCTAACTGGCTCATGATCAAGGCCTGGGTGACTGGTTTTCTGGTGTAAATGGGGAGCCATTTGAAGATTTTTCGGAGCTTGCGGAGGATGTTGAAGCAGACAGATGTGGTAGGTTGATTCTGGGTCATATGGATAGTTCAGTGTCCAGAATGATGCCTAGGTTTCAGCCTCAGTTGTGCGGGTCAGGGTGTATCCCACTTCGGTGGGCCACTAGGTGGAGTTATTGGGACCGAAGATCAGGACCTCCATTTTCTTGGCATTGAGTTTGAGGCAGTTTGTGAGCATTGAGGTGGTGACTTCAATCATACAGCGTTTGAAGTTGTTTTTGGTATTGAGGCAGTCCTCTGAGAGGGACAGTATGAGTTGTATGTCATCAGCATACATGATGATGCTGAAAGAACTACCTGACTCTAGAGATACTAGAGGAAGCTTCTGCATGTACAATTTAGAATTATTCCATCCGGATGGATCGACCATCACAAAAAATAAAACCTCATTGCTATGTATTTTAGGTGATGTTAGGACTGAATTGATTCAGCATTCGAAATACAATCTTCACTCATGAGGCCCTAGGGCAAGTCTACTGCTCAAACTTTATTGTACACTGGATCCAGGTTCCGGTGTGATACCTCAACTGTGTATGTCCAAAGTCTGTGCATGGTGGAGGTTGGCTGGTTTTGGAGGGGTGGGTGTAGGCCCTGGCTATGGGCTAATCTCTGTGAAAAACTTGTACTACCTATGTTTGAAGATCATGTGCAGTGAAGGTTTGATGCTTGGTGGAGGGATGGGTGCAGGACCTTGCCTGAGCCTATGCACTGAGTCCAAGTCCTCATACATATTAGATGCAGGATGGATCTTGCTGGAGGCAATGCTGAAATGACATGACTGATGTTATCAATTATGTCATTTAACATGTCATAATATAGGAAATATGTGAGGTCATTAGCAGTGCATGTTGGAGAAATAAGGTATAGTTGGTTCACTAAATTATAACTGTCATAGAAGCTAAAATGTGCTCTAATTTTAGCACGTGTAGCACTTTCCGTAACCTCTACTAGAATATCATTAGGGAAAACAGGTTTGCTCAAACATTGCTCATAAAATACAAGCAGAGGAACAGAATTTTGCACAGGGTAAAATCAACTAAGAACTCAGCAGAATTCCAAAAAATATTATAGTACCATTAATAAATTATTCATATTGTGACTAAAATCTGTAATCACCCTTAATATGTGTTCATTTTGTGACCCTCAAAAACAGGCTTTTACAACAATGCATTTCAGGCCCAAAAAAGTAAACTTTCCTACCTATGGACCAGATTCAGGAAGCCCTTAGTGCCATGTTGCGCCACATTAGCATCATTTTTTTACGCTAATGTGGCATTTGGTTGGCAAAAATGGTTCACCATATTTACAAAGTGGCACAATGCATGCATTGTGCCACTTTGAAACCCTTGCCCCACATTATGCCTACTTCAGGCATAATGTATGCAAGGGAGGCTTTCCAATGTTACAAGGCCCGGAAAAATGGCCTAATGGAATCTATGAGTTTCCACTGCACCATTTCTAGCATCATTTTAATGCCTGCCTAAGGCAGTATTAAAATGACGCTCCCGTTGTTTTCAAAGGGCCGCCTCTCACTTTGCAGGATTAGCGTCAATATATTTGTGGCTAATCCTGCAAAGCACCAAACTAGCATAAAAATGTATGACGCTAGTTCCCTAACGTGCACCATGATGTGCTGTATCATAAATATTGCGCACACATGGTGGCAATAGAGGAGGCACCATGGGGTACAAGAAAAGTGGTGCATCATGACATGATGCTCCAATTTTAATAATTTTGCCACTATGTCCCTGAGGCCTATAATGGCTGCAACAACATATTGCTTATGTTGTGACGAGCTAATCAGGATTGACTAGGCCCCTTTTAAATGGCCTATAAGAAAATATCTGGTCATCAACAGTCCAGATATGTTTAACTTTTAACCCTTTAAGCTGAACCCAAGCCACTCTTTAAATGCTCATTTCCAACAAGCATTTACAATGCAATAGCATTGCTTGAGTTAGAGCTATTGGGGTTGTAAATTCATAACTGGACTTTTCTTGCACATAAGTTGGTCAACCCTGCCTCATAATTTGATCTTTTCCTGCCACATAATTTCAGTGGCCATGCATATAACTAAAACACTTCCATGTACCTTCTTCCTCCATCTGCAGCCAAAAATTAAAAGGTTGGCATTTAGCAACCCAATTTAAATCTCCCATGTTAATTCTAATAGAATACCACTTTTACTATGCCAGCATCAGAGTTGCTGCCTGGCTAACAAAATTCCCCCCACAAAAAACACGACAGTCACAGAGAGTCACCCAAATGTATCAAGAGTGTTAAAGCAGTCATAGTGTAATAAGGATGTTAAGTTGGCCTGAGTCATGGTCATAATTGCAATAAGGAAAGATTAATAAAACATATACAATTATCATGAAAACCCAATAGAAATCTATATCAGAAATTAACTTTTGCCATTGGACTTCAATGCACAGAACAGCCCCTAGAGAACACCACAATGAAAACAGCATTTGTAAGAAACATGGTAATATAACGATATAGCTAGCCCCTAAAGGACATAACCCCTAAAAAGAATATGTCAGAAAGTAAACTAGAGGACATAGGGCCATATGTACGAACACATTTTCCCATTGACCCAGAATGGGAAAAACCCTTTGCTACATCTGGCCCATAGTGCATTATGCATTTTTAGGGTAAGCAGGCCTACTGCAATAAAATTACAAACAAGGCCTTTAAAACACAAACTACTCCCAGCTATAAAGCAATGGTTACAACCATAACAGCGTTTAATAAGACACTGAATGGTGAAATGGGTTATTATTTTGGTGTTCCCTCTAACCTAGTGTGGGGACCCAGAGATTATGTAGACAGAAAGACACGTTGTGGTGACTGTTTTCAAGGTAGTTCTATTGTCCTACGACTATCACAGGCTGAGTTATGAGCAAAAATGTTTTGCAAAAATAATGCCCTGCAAATCATTATGGGGCGAGTGTCCGTGCCACAGATATTGTACTATGTTGCTATATTGACTATAACCCTTAGAACCGCCCATAGAGAACGCCAAAATGAAAACAGCATTTGTAAGGAACATGGTCATGTAAGCATATAGTTAGCCCCTAAAGAGCATAACCACAAGAAAAGGAAATGGCAGAAAGTAATGCACTGTACCCATATTTTTAGCCCCTACAGAAGATAGTATTTTACACATTTTCTGAGTTAACAGACCTACTATAATGATATCACAAACAAGGCCCTTAAAATACAAACTACTCCCAGCTATAAAAAAACAAAAGTTCCAGCCATGAGAGAGCTTAAAAAGGCACAATGGTGGGAGGGGTTATTATTTTGGGGTCCCCCACTAACCTAGTATGGGGACCCAGGGATGATGTAGACAGAAAGAGCACGTTATTGTGGACATTTTGGTGGTGGTCCCATTAATCTAGGACCACCATAGGCTGAGTTATGAGCAAAAATGTTTTCTAAAAGTAATGGCCTGCAAAGTAGTATGGGGGAATTTCCTGAATGCAGTAAATATTGTAGTATCGGCTCTCCTGCTGTGTCAGGACAGCCGCTTTGAGGATTTATGTGTTTTTTTATGTAAAGCATTTATCAATCACATGTGTTTTGGTGAAAGCCATGGAGCGTGAAGGGGAGAGCCCAAAAAAATTACTATGATTAGGTAACAGTGTGAACAATGTGACCAGCGCTTGAATACCACTGATGGGGTTCGTGGTATTCTGCACTGTGAGCGCCATGGACGTCATGGAGTACGAAAGGGACAGACAAATGAAAAGAATAGTTTACCCACACTGAAGTATATTGGCAATTGTGCAATAATCCATGTAAGTGTCAGTCTGCAAGGCGGTATTAAAACCGCTCCAAGGCGGGACAAACATAAATCATTTACCAATGACATCGAGGGATTTTTGAAAGGCAAGCCCACGAACGAGTAAAAGTGATGGGTGGGAGATGGGCGTGGTTAAAAGTCCACAGAATACTCACAACAGGTCAAAAAGTGCTTGCGTGCTCGACCTAAAAACAGCTGAAGAGATTTACGCCAAATCACAGAAAGCACGCTTTCTGGGTATAGATCTATTTTTTTGCCAAATTTGGTGTAATTCTGTTTAGCTATTTCTTTTCTCTGCATGGCAAAGCAGTGTTTTTTATGATAATCAAATCATTGAGCTGTCACTCTTTTAATTGCCCCCACTTGACAGATCAGAATGAAACTTTCTATGCAGTAGCCAAGGTATATGAACATTTTTTGGAAAGTTTCATGCACATTCGTCAAATGGCACTAATGTTAACAGTGAAACACAAAATGATCTTGCTATTGAAACTGTAACCTAAATATAACTACACATTGGTGACTGTCACTGTGTAGTATACACACCTATACACACACACACACACACATTATTATTATTATATACATATACATATATATATATATACAAACACACACAAACAATATGCACATACATACATTTATGTATATATATATATATATATATATATACTGGAAAAACAAAAGGTTACAGGGATTTTATAGTTATGTTTATGTTTTACCCATACAAAACTACAGAAATACAGCAGTTGAAGTTATAGTCATAGTAATACTTATGTTAAGAAACTATAACTCGTGGCCTAAAGTTACTTAACGACATGAGTTATAGTTTCTTCAGATGACTATAATTATAACTATAACTGCTGCATTTCTATGGTTTTGTATGGGTTAAACATCAACCTAACTATGATGTCCCTGTAATTTTTGTTTTTCGTCAGTGAATTACTATGCTTTTCTAACATAAAGTAATATCTAATTACCACACATTAATACAACAACAGCTGTGCACAACCATTGTCTGTGCATGGCAGGGGTTGGCCGTAGGTCTTGGCCTGTGGCCAGGCCCTGAGGCCAACCCCTCCCCCTGCATTTAACCAACACCTTCAGCCGTGTGCAGTGTGTTTTGGTCTTTGAGTATGTCTTTTTTATTCATTATTTTTTGGATTCGTGGATCCTTCACAAGTCTACACAAGGGGCTGCGCCAAGACACTTGGTGGGTCTGAGGATCAGCTCAAAAAACAATTTCGACTTTTTGGCCCAGTAGGGGTCCTTAAGGGCCCCCTCCATCTCTCCTATGGGGTCTGGATACTCTTATGTCAGTTTTTTTGTGTTTTTTTTCCGCCCCAGGACTGATGAGAAAAAGAAAAGACACAACTTTCTTCTCAGATTTCAGCCAGCCAATCAGGGCCTTGCTTTCCTCCGGGATTCACAAATACTCTGTGAGTAGATTTGTGAAGGGTTCGTGTCCCTAGATATACACATTTCTAATTCCTTTAATAACTCCAAAACTACTGAACGGATTTACACCAAATACCAATAAGGGCTTTTTCTGGACCAAGAGCTAGTGATTCATCAAGAAGGGGGAGTGGGAGAAAATGGAGAAAAATTGGGAGCCCCAAATGTGCTTTCCCCATGCAATTTCCCATAGGGATTTTGAACACGACTACAGCCTAAACCGCTGAACGGAATTAGACAAAATTTGGCAGAAAGCTGGAGCTTGGTCAAGAAAGTATCTCTTTTTCGGATTTTGTGTAAATCTGTTCAGTAGTTTTGGAGTTATTAAAGAAAAAAATATTTATAGATGTCTAGGGACGCAGATGGCCCAAGGATCCAACAGATCCCATTGAGATATCTGATTTGCTGTCAACATGTTAACCAGGAAATGTTGGCAGTGATCTTGGGACACAGACTCAGGCGAGTCCAGAGAAAAAAAGTAAAAAACAAAAAACAGAAGGGGGCAGGGTATGAATACCCTGACCCTCTAGGTCTGATGGTGGGGTCCCACAGGGACCCTGCTAGGGCCAAAAAACGATTTGTTTTTTAACGTTTTGACACAATTTCACAGAGGATCCATGATTCCATGTCAAAAATAAGGAAATAAAATAAGTGAGGTCTCCCTTGCTTTTTTTTTTATTTGCCCCCTGGATGTACCAAATCTTGGGGGAAATATGTTTGTAATACAGTGGAGTTGGGTGCATGTGCCCCACCTCCTGGACCAATTTTGGCCCCGGGGACCACATTCCCCAGGGCCAGCCCATTAAAAACAAGCATTGGCATAGCCAATAGGTCTCATTTTTGGGACCTTGAAAGTTTTTAGCCAGAGCAATTGGCTTTGGCAACGTCTTTAAATGATTTTAGTTAGCAATAGCAGGGTTTGCTGATCTAGATTACTTATTGCTTAAGTGATTGATCAGAGGTGATTATACCTAAGTTGTGCACTGACTAAAAAACTGTACAACCAAGATCTAATAAAACACTTCCTATGCCTGTTATTTTCTTTAATCGAACAAAAAGTTGCCAAAACCTGGAGGTTGCGTATAGTGTATTTCCCTGGAAAATGGTAGGACATCAGAACCATACCCAAAAGCTGCATTCCAATACAATGCAGAGGTGGCAAAGTCAAAAGACAGGACACCGCCAAGGGCAAGTGAAAGTGCGACCTGAAACCAGAAATGAATCTGGAATGAAGGAGGTAAACATGGACAGAATGTGACTTTCCAGAAGCCACAAACTCCTAGGAAGACAAATGAGTAGAGGGCTTTAGAACCACCAGCACAACCAGGCGATCTTTATAGATAAAAGAGCGGGGGCAAAATGTAGGCGCTCCAGAGACGACCTCCGGTTGGGACAAGTCACCTTTCAACTTTAAGACATACCAAAGACCAGAAAACGCAAGTGAACACTGTGATGTGCCACAAGCACTTCTCATCCTTCCTGAGCCTTGGTTTAAAGGAGATGGAGCCCCCTCTAAGTATAATAGGAACACTATGTCAACCCCTGACTTCTACCCTGGGTTTAACTACCACAGCAAGAGTTCAAGCTGTTGGTCAGAGAAAAGAGTGAAAGCTGCATTTTCTTAACTAGTTTTTCACATGCTAAAAAAGGTGCATTAGCATTGTTCACGACCTAGATTTTCACCATGCAATACATTTTTTATTTTTATAACAAGGGCCAACTGATTAGTGGGTCTGTAATGTTGTTCCCTGTACAAAGGTTGCATACTTCCAACCTCCGCTTTTAACAAATTAAAAAGAAATGAATAAACACGTCTGTAAATCACTGCCGAACCACATATTTTGATTGCTCTATAAATTAACAAAGTAAACAGTGGGGGAAACCTGCAATTCTCCATGGTAAAGGAACATCCTCCCAGCCATGCAAGCCAATGACCGTGGCTCGACTATTGTAGTCCAGTGTCCCCAAGGACTCCCCAAAAAGCTCTCAGACAGATTGCAAAGGCTCAGCTGTCTCAGCTTTTAGAAAGATGATTATGTGAAACTAACTTTCCAAAAAAATAAATCTGCTTGCTCCCAGTGATTAGGTGACATGTTTGTGCTTTACAGATGTCCTCAATAAACAAATGAACTCCGATCACTGTAGTTATCTCAGGCCTTTTTCATTCCGTCAATGTCTAAGGTATTCACTCACTATTCTGTGAAAAGAAGTATTAAATTCTACCACATGCCCCATCCAAATCTCACCTGTGAACTACAGCAATGATGTTTGAGGAGTATGAAGTATGAAGCAATGAGGAATGTGGTTTTCATTCCAGATAGGTCTGTAAGGAGATCTTTCAGTCCTCCTGAGGTGGAGGAGCAGAAGCAAAGTGGAAGTGACGGGCCTCCTCCAGGTGGGCACGAGGTGATGGGGGATTTCAGTACCCAGAGAAAGCAGAGTTTCCAGTGGGTGTGCTCAGTGAGCAAGCTGGCTTCAGCATACTAAAATGACGAATCAGAATGCCTCGGCGTAGATGGTGGTTTTCAGTGCACTTCCAGTGCAACAGGAGATGTTCAATTGTCTTCTGGGCATAAAGATACAGTATTTGGTCCATGCTCCCTGGGAGGAAATGAAAGACAAAAGGAGGGACAAAGAGGAAGGATTGACCACTAGCAAGCAAAGATTTTCAAAGGACACAGAAACAAACAAATGGAAAGCAGTGGGTGAGCTCTAAGCCCACACAGAAGTATATACTAAAGTATTTACAACAGGTTTTCGTAGCTCACCCTAAAAATTGGAAAGGGTGGCATTGCCTCATTTGCCCCCCAGGACACCATCCCCCAGGTCCCAGCCGTGCAATGCAATGAGAGGGTGACCATTAGGTGGTTTGGCCATGCACTGCCCGGGGTTGGGTGCCTATGGGGGGGTTGAGTGCAAGGCATGGCCCTGTGTCTGACTCCTGCCATGCAGAAGAGAAGACCATGTGCGGCATGGGGTTGGGTGAATATGAGGGTTGTCTGCAGGGCCTGGCCACAGGCCCTGTGGCCAACCCTACACAGTGTATGACCCAAGAGTATGTGGGTTGGGTGCCAACGGTGGGGTCATTCCCAGAGCCTGGCCGCAGGCCCTGCGGCTGACCCCCTATGGTGCCTGACCAAAGGCTGTGCATGTTGCATGGTTGGGTGCCTACCGGCTGCCAATGGCCAGGCCCTGTGGCCAACCCCCACCACACACTGCCGAAGTTGGATTCATGTTAGGTAATTAAATATTATTTATTGTTAAAAAAGACCATAGAACTTCACTCAAAAACAAAGGTTACAGGTACCCTATAGTTAGGAAATAAATTTAAAAAAACATCGAAATTCACAAAAAAACTAGGGGTGGGTGGTAAACGCCTCTCTACCGGTGGAGTTCATGGAGTTTTGCAACTCAGCGCTTTACTTGGAGTGCAGAGTTCTGCAAAGACTTCCAATCACTGGCACCCACCCCTAGTTTCAAGCATAACAGAGGCAGCAGGTATGCAGCTGTGCTGTCACCAGCAGGGTGAGCAATTGTGAACTGCAGTCCGGGCTGCACCTGTCCATCCCTGCCCTCGGCTTCTCCACCTTCCAGTGATTCTTGACCAGGCATGGCCTTCCCAGGCCGCAGGAAGAGGAAAGAAGAGGAGAAGCCAGCTTCCAGCTCAGCCCAAACTCCTGCAGCCACTCTGCAACGCGGGTCCCACTCAGTGCCGGTAGGACTCTGCTGCGATACTAGAGAGCAGAACAGTACAGCAATATACCAGTGCCAGGTCAGTTTGTCACCTCAGGAGAGTTCTCTTTTTATTGTACTTAGCAGTGAAGGGTATTATGTGTTATTTGGGGCAGGTGCTGGGGGATGTATTGAAGAGAAATTATTGCTTGTGGAATTGAATATAAGTAGCTACTCATGCATACAAACTTAGGCACTCCCCAAAAATTATTATTGGTTTAAAATGCTTTATCTTTACTTTATAGTTAATGGATGCTGGTATCTAATCCTTAGCACAGAACTCAGTTTTGGTCACAGTGTTTGATATCGCCCCGGGGTACTGTGCGTCATCGCCATTACCCTTACACTTGTATGACTGAGCTCAACTTCGACTAAGCTTCAATGTGCTGCTGATAGTTAAATCACTGAATTATCTCAAAATATTAGTACCCCAAATAGATGCACGTTAATGGCCCACTGCACTGCTATTTACCCCACATATTATCACAGATCTTCTATGAAATAATTAATATTGTCACTGCAACATATTTAGTAAAATTATTGATGAGAAAACGGTGCATGGCAGGGGCAGGAGATATTGGCCCTCATTACAACATTTGCCGCCCGCCAAGTTGTAACCGTCGTGCGCCCGCCAATGCGGCCGCACTCCCGGGGTGCCCATTATGACATCCCCGGTGGGCCGGCGGGGATGTGGGCCGCAACATGGGAGCCGGCTCCAAATGGAGCCGGCGGTGTTGCGGCCGTGCGACGGGTGCAGTTGCACCCGTCACACTTTTTACGCTTAGCAGACAGTGAAAAGCTGCACGGACCCGGTTCAAACCGACAGGAAAAGGCTGGCGGTAGGGGGACTCGTAATCCCCTGCAGTGCTGCCCTGGCGGATTATCACCGCCAGGGCAAATGTGCCGGGAAACCGCCGGCCCTGGCGGTGCGACCGCAGCGCTACCGCCGCGGTCGTAATCCCCTTTGAAGCACCGCCAGCCTGTTGGCGGTGCTTCAGCCAAAACAGCCATGGCGGTCTCAGACCGCCAGGGTTGTAATGAGGGCCATAGTCACCTTAGGGCACGAGTTATAGATTCTTGAGATAAGTATAACTATAACTGCTCAATGTGTGCGTGTAAAACCTGAACCTAACTATAATGTTCCTGTGACCTTTGGTTGTTTAGTGAATATATGTATATATTACAGTGTGGCGGTAGCCACTCTGTAGTTATAATTAGGGTGACCAGAGATAGGGATTTCTTGGCTTTTTGTTCCTTAATAACTTTGCACCCATTTGACGAATGTGACAAATTTTTGCAGACCTGCTGCCCCCGTTTCATTGTCAGAGTACCGAAAGTTTCATTGATTTTGGTCAAGTTTGTGCAGAGAAAAAAGGGGGGTTCCACAACGGGCTTCAAATCCAATGCATTGTACATGCACTGTTATATTTTGTGTAGGCCGAAAACAGCCAGTTGGAATTTGCTAACATTTGGCAGCATCAGACATCAGACATTAGGGTATGCAGATGATTCTTGTGTGTACTGCAAGTAAGTAGAGTAAGTATTTATTAAGTTATAAAGTTTTTCAACTTAGCTATATTGGGTAGCAAAATACTACTAAAAGTAGCAAGGAAGCTCAAAAAAGAAACTAGTCTGCATATGTAAAGTTTTAGATTTACTGCATGAACAACTGAAAGACCCATTTATGGTCACATGCTAATGGAAACCTAAAAACAAATGCATAACAAATAGAATACATCTTAATCTACATAAGATTTCTTTGCATGATCACTGGCTCACAAATAAAAAGTGGCCCAACAAGCCAAATAAATAACATCATTTTTATGCACTGTTGTGCAAAAGAATGAAAAATTGACCTAGTGGTGAGCCACACAAACTACCATTTGGAGAACACGATAATTGACCACGTAGGAAAACAAAATGATCATCTCAGTTTTTATAACAATAACAATAATTGCTTTTCATTTACTTTGGCGTTCATATGCAGCACAATACTACTAAAACTAGCAATAAAGCCCAAAGAATAAACAAGACTGCATATGTAAAGTTTCAGATTTGCTTTCTGGGTATAGATCTATTTTTTTGCCAAATTTGGTGTAATTCTGTTTAGCTATTTCTTTTCTCTGCATGGCAAAGCAGTGTTTTTTATGATAATCAAATCATTGAGCTGTCACTCTTTTAATTGCCCCCACTTGACAGATCAGAATGAAACTTTCTATGCAGTAGCCAAGGTATATGAACATTTTTTGGAAAGTTTCATGCACATTCGTCAAATGGCACTAATGTTAACAGTGAAACACAAAATGATCTTGCTATTGAAACTGTAACCTAAATATAACTACACATTGGTGACTGTCACTGTGTAGTATACACACCTATACACACACACACACACACATTATTATTATTATATACATATACATATATATATATATACAAACACACACAAACAATATGCACATACATACATTTATGTATATATATATATATATATATATACTGGAAAAACAAAAGGTTACAGGGATTTTATAGTTATGTTTATGTTTTACCCATACAAAACTACAGAAATACAGCAGTTGAAGTTATAGTCATAGTAATACTTATGTTAAGAAACTATAACTCGTGGCCTAAAGTTACTTAACGACATGAGTTATAGTTTCTTCAGATGACTATAATTATAACTATAACTGCTGCATTTCTATGGTTTTGTACGGGTTAAACATCAACCTAACTATGATGTCCCTGTAATTTTTGTTTTTCGTCAGTGAATTACTATGCTTTTCTAACATAAAGTAATATCTAATTACCACACATTAATACAACAACAGCTGTGCACAACCATTGTCTGTGCATGGCAGGGGTTGGCCGTAGGTCTTGGCCTGTGGCCAGGCCCTGAGGCCAACCCCTCCCCCTGCATTTAACCAACACCTTCAGCCGTGTGCAGTGTGTTTTGGTCTTTGAGTATGTCTTTTTTATTCATTATTTTTTGGATTCGTGGATCCTTCACAAGTCTACACAAGGGGCTGCGCCAAGCCCCTTGGTGGGTCTGAGGATCAGCTCAAAAAACAATTTCGACTTTTTGGCCCAGTAGGGGTCCTTAAGGGCCCCCTCCATCTCTCCTATGGGGTCTGGATACTCTTATGTCAGTTTTTTTGTGTTTTTTTTCCGCCCCAGGACTGATGAGAAAAAGAAAAGACACAACTTTCTTCTCAGATTTCAGCCAGCCAATCAGGGCCTTGCTTTCCTCCGGGATTCACAAATACTCTGTGAGTAGATTTGTGAAGGGTTCGTGTCCCTAGATATACACATTTCTAATTCCTTTAATAACTCCAAAACTACTGAACGGATTTACACCAAATACCAATAAGGGCTTTTTCTGGACCAAGAGCTAGTGATTCATCAAGAAGGGGGGGTGGGAGAAAATGGAGAAAAATTGGGAGCCCCAAATGTGCTTTCCCCATGCAATTTCCCATAGGGATTTTGAACACGACTACAGCCTAAACCGCTGAACGGAATTAGACAAAATTTGGCAGAAAGCTGGAGCTTGGTCAAGAAAGTATCTCTTTTTTGGATTTTGTGTAAATCTGTTCAGTAGTTTTGGAGTTATTAAAGAAAAAAATATTTATAGATGTCTAGGGACGCAGATGGCCCAAGGATCCAACAGATCCCATTGAGATATCTGATTTGCTGTCAATATGTTAACCAGGAAATGTTGGCAGTGATCTTGGGACACAGACTCAGGCGAGTCCAGAGAAAAAAAGTAAAAAACAAAAAACAGAAGGGGGCAGGGTATGAATACCCTGACCCTCTAGGTCTGATGGTGGGGTCCCACAGGGACCCTGCTAGGGCCAAAAAACGATTTGTTTTTTAACGTTTTGACACAATTTCACAGAGGATCCATGATTCCATGTCAAAAATAAGGAAATAAAATAAGTGAGGTCTCCCTTGCTTTTTTTTTTATTTGCCCCCTGGATGTACCAAATCTTGGGGGAAATATGTTTGTAATACAGTGGAGTTGGGTGCATGTGCCCCACCTCCTGGACCAATTTTGGCCCCGGGGACCACATTCCCCAGGGCCAGCCCATTAAAAACAAGCATTGGCATAGCCAATAGGTCTCATTTTTGGGACCTTGAAAGTTTTTAGCCAGAGCAATTGGCTTTGGCAACGTCTTTAAATGATTTTAGTTAGCAATAGCAGGGTTTGCTGATCTAGATTACTTATTGCTTAAGTGATTGATCAGAGGTGATTATACCTAAGTTGTGCACTGACTAAAAAACTGTACAACCAAGATCTAATAAAACACTTCCTATGCCTGTTATTTTCTTTAATCGAACAAAAAGTTGCCAAAACCTGGAGGTTGCGTATAGTGTATTTCCCTGGAAAATGGTAGGACATCAGAACCATACCCAAAAGCTGCATTCCAATACAATGCAGAGGTGGCAAAGTCAAAAGACAGGACACCGCCAAGGGCAAGTGAAAGTGCGACCTGAAACCAGAAATGAATCTGGAATGAAGGAGGTAAACATGGACAGAATGTGACTTTCCAGAAGCCACAAACTCCTAGGAAGACAAATGAGTAGAGGGCTTTAGAACCACCAGCACAACCAGGCGATCTTTATAGATAAAAGAGCGGGGGCAAAATGTAGGCGCTCCAGAGACGACCTCCGGTTGGGACAAGTCACCTTTCAACTTTAAGACATACCAAAGACCAGAAAACGCAAGTGAACACTGTGATGTGCCACAAGCACTTCTCATCCTTCCTGAGCCTTGGTTTAAAGGAGATGGAGCCCCCTCTAAGTATAATAGGAACACTATGTCAACCCCTGACTTCTACCCTGGGTTTAACTACCACAGCAAGAGTTCAAGCTGTTGGTCAGAGAAAAGAGTGAAAGCTGCATTTTCTTAACTAGTTTTTCACATGCTAAAAAAGGTACATTAGCATTGTTCACGACCTAGATTTTCACCATGCAATACATTTTTTATTTTTATAACAAGGGCCAACTGATTAGTGGGGCTGTAATGTTGTTCCCTGTACAAAGGTTGCATACTTCCAACCTCCGCTTTTAACAAATTAAAAAGAAATGAATAAACACGTCTGTAAATCACTGCCGAACCACATATTTTGATTGCTCTATAAATTAACAAAGTAAACAGTGGGGGAAACCTGCAATTCTCCATGGTAAAGGAACATCCTCCCAGCCATGCAAGCCAATGACCGTGGCTCGACTATTGTAGTCCAGTGTCCCCAAGGACTCCCCAAAAAGCTCTCAGACAGATTGCAAAGGCTCAGCTGTCTCAGCTTTTAGAAAGATGATTATGTGAAACTAACTTTCCAAAAAAATAAATCTGCTTGCTCCCAGTGATTAGGTGACATGTTCGTGCTTTACAGATGTCCTCAATAAACAAATGAACTCCGATCACTGTAGTTATCTCAGGCCTTTTTCATTCCGTCAATGTCTAAGGTATTCACTCACTATTCTGTGAAAAGAAGTATTAAATTCTACCACATGCCCCACCCAAATCTCACCTGTGAACTACAGCAATGATGTTTGAGGAGTATGAAGTATGAAGCAATGAGGAATGTGGTTTTCATTCCAGATAGGTCTGTAAGGAGATCTTTCAGTCCTCCTGAGGTGGAGGAGCAGAAGCAAAGTGGAAGTGACGGGCCTCCTCCAGGTGGGCACGAGGTGATGGGGGATTTCAGTACCCAGAGAAAGCAGAGTTTCCAGTGGGTGTGCTCAGTGAGCAAGCTGGCTTCAGCATACTAAAATGACGAATCAGAATGCCTCGGCGTAGATGGTGGTTTTCAGTGCACTTCCAGTGCAACAGGAGATGTTCAATTGTCTTCTGGGCATAAAGATACAGTATTTGGTCCATGCTCCCTGGGAGGAAATGAAAGACAAAAGGAGGGACAAAGAGGAAGGATTGACCACTAGCAAGCAAAGATTTTCAAAGGACACAGAAACAAACAAATGGAAAGCAGTGGGTGAGCTCTAAGCCCACACAGAAGTATATACTAAAGTATTTACAACAGGTTTTCGTAGCTCACCCTAAAAATTGGAAAGGGTGGCATTGCCTCATTTGCCCCCCAGGACACCATCCCCCAGGTCCCAGCCGTGCAATGCAATGAGAGGGTGACCATTAGGTGGTTTGGCCATGCACTGCCCGGGGTTGGGTGCCTATGGGGGGGTTGAGTGCAAGGCATGGCCCTGTGTCTGACTCCTGCCATGCAGAAGAGAAGACCATGTGCGGCATGGGGTTGGGTGAATATGAGGGTTGTCTGCAGGGCCTGGCCACAGGCCCTGTGGCCAACCCTACACAGTGTATGACCCAAGAGTATGTGGGTTGGGTGCCAACGGTGGGGTCATTCCCAGAGCCTGGCCGCAGGCCCTGCGGCTGACCCCCTATGGTGCCTGACCAAAGGCTGTGCATGTTGCATGGTTGGGTGCCTACCGGCTGCCAATGGCCAGGCCCTGTGGCCAACCCCCACCACACACTGCCGAAGTTGGATTCATGTTAGGTAATTAAATATTATTTATTGTTAAAAAAGACCATAGAACTTCACTCAAAAACAAAGGTTACAGGTACCCTATAGTTAGGAAATAAATTTAAAAAAACATCGAAATTCACAAAAAAACTAGGGGTGGGTGGTAAACGCCTCTCTACCGGTGGAGTTCATGGAGTTTTGCAACTCAGCGCTTTACTTGGAGTGCAGAGTTCTGCAAAGACTTCCAATCACTGGCACCCACCCCTAGTTTCAAGCATAACAGAGGCAGCAGGTATGCAGCTGTGCTGTCACCAGCAGGGTGAGCAATTGTGAACTGCAGTCCGGGCTGCACCTGTCCATCCCTGCCCTCGGCTTCTCCACCTTCCAGTGATTCTTGACCAGGCATGGCCTTCCCAGGCCGCAGGAAGAGGAAAGAAGAGGAGAAGCCAGCTTCCAGCTCAGCCCAAACTCCTGCAGCCACTCTGCAATGCGGGTCCCACTCAGTGCCGGTAGGACTCTGCTGCGATACTAGAGAGCAGAACAGTACAGCAATATACCAGTGCCAGGTCAGTTTGTCACCTCAGGAGAGTTCTCTTTTTATTGTACTTAGCAGTGAAGGGTATTATGTGTTATTTGGGGCAGGTGCTGGGGGATGTATTGAAGAGAAATTATTGCTTGTGGAATTGAATATAAGTAGCTACTCATGCATACAAACTTAGGCACTCCCAAAAAATTATTATTGGTTTAAAATGCTTTATCTTTACTTTATAGTTAATGGATGCTGGTATCTAATCCTTAGCACAGAACTCAGTTTTGGTCACAGTGTTTGATATCGCCCCGGGGTACTGTGCGTCATCGCCATTACCCTTACACTTGTATGACTGAGCTCAACTTCGACTAAGCTTCAATGTGCTGCTGATAGTTAAATCACTGAATTATCTCAAAATATTAGTACCCCAAATAGATGCACGTTAATGGCCCACTGCACTGCTATTTACCCCACATATTATCACAGATCTTCTATGAAATAATTAATATTGTCACTGCAACATATTTAGTAAAATTATTGATGAGAAAACGGTGCATGGCAGGGGCAGGAGATATTGGCCCTCATTACAACATTTGCCGCCCGCCAAGTTGTAACCGTCGTGCGCCCGCCAATGCGGCCGCACTCCCGGGGTGCCCATTATGACATCCCCGGTGGGCCGGCGGGGATGTGGGCCGCAACATGGGAGCCGGCTCCAAATGGAGCCGGCGGTGTTGCGGCCGTGCGACGGGTGCAGTTGCACCCGTCACACTTTTTACGCTTAGCAGACAGTGAAAAGCTGCACGGGCCCGGTTCAAACCGCCAGGAAAAGGCTGGCGGTAGGGGGACTCGTAATCCCCTGCAGTGCTGCCCTGGCGGATTATCACCGCCAGGGCAAATGTGCCGGGAAACCGCCGGCCCTGGCGGTGCGACCGCAGCGCTACCGCCGCGGTCGTAATCCCCTTTGAAGCACCGCCAGCCTGTTGGCGGTGCTTCAGCCAAAACAGCCATGGCGGTCTCAGACCGCCAGGGTTGTAATGAGGGCCATAGTCACCTTAGGGCACGAGTTATAGATTCTTGAGATAAGTATAACTATAACTGCTCAATGTGTGCGTGTAAAACCTGAACCTAACTATAATGTTCCTGTGACCTTTGGTTGTTTAGTGAATATATGTATATATTACAGTGTGGCGGTAGCCACTCTGTAGTTATAATTAGGGTGACCAGAGATAGGGATTTCTTGGCTTTTTGTTCCTTAATAACTTTGCACCCATTTGACGAATGTGACAAATTTTTGCAGACCTGCTGCCCCCGTTTCATTGTCAGAGTACCGAAAGTTTCATTGATTTTGGTCAAGTTTGTGCAGAGAAAAAAGGGGGGTTCCACAACGGGCTTCAAATCCAATGCATTGTACATGCACTGTTATATTTTGTGTAGGCCGAAAACAGCCAGTTGGAATTTGCTAACATTTGGCAGCATCAGACATCAGACATTAGGGTATGCAGATGATTCTTGTGTGTACTGCAAGTAAGTAGAGTAAGTATTTATTAAGTTATAAAGTTTTTCAACTTAGCTATATTGGGTAGCAAAATACTACTAAAAGTAGCAAGGAAGCTCAAAAAAGAAACTAGTCTGCATATGTAAAGTTTTAGATTTACTGCATGAACAACTGAAAGACCCATTTATGGTCACATGCTAATGGAAACCTAAAAACAAATGCATAACAAATAGAATACATCTTAATCTACATAAGATTTCTTTGCATGATCACTGGCTCACAAATAAAAAGTGGCCCAACAAGCCAAATAAATAACATCATTTTTATGCACTGTTGTGCAAAAGAATGAAAAATTGACCTAGTGGTGAGCCACACAAACTACCATTTGGAGAACACGATAATTGACCACGTAGGAAAACAAAATGATCATCTCAGTTTTTATAACAATAACAATAATTGCTTTTCATTTACTTTGGCGTTCATATGCAGCACAATACTACTAAAACTAGCAATAAAGCCCAAAGAATAAACAAGACTGCATATGTAAAGTTTCAGATTTGCTACATGAACAATTGAAAGACCCATATTAGGTCACATGCTAATGGAAATCTTTAAACAAATACATAACAAATAGAATACATCTTACTCTACGTAAGTTTTCTTTGCATGCTCTTTGGTTCACAAAATAAAACTGTGCCCAACAAGCCAAACAAAAACCTTGTGTTCTCCTTTGCAACAAACTGGAAAAGTGACGTAGCAGTGAGCTACACAAACTAATATATGGAGGACATGATAATTGGTCAATAGGATAAAAATAATAATCTTAATTTTTATAACAACGATGATCGACTTTCCTTCCTTTTGGGCTTCATATGTAGCACAATCCTACTGAAAGTAGCAAATAAGCTCCCCCAAAAAACTAGACTGCATGTATAAAGTTTTGGAATTACTACATGAACAACTAAAAGACACATTTATGATTACATGAATAATTATTAAAGCAATAAATAAGTACATAACAAATACAATAGATAAAAATGTCTAGCTGTGTCACTGGGTTGCGGTACTCTTGCACTAATCATTGTGTAGCATAGGCAATGCAATACTTAAGTCAGATTTACAAAGGAACACAAGGCAACTGTGTGGTCCTCTGTTGATTTGTAAATCTGAAGTAACACAAGGCAGTGCAATTTGCTGTTTTGCATTACTTTGTACTCCACAATCTACATTGCTGCTAATTTTCACATACATCTATATGGCACACCACTATGGCCACTCCACTATATGAAATTCCACTGTAAGCCACTCTACTCTTTCCCTCTCCACTATATGGGACTCCATTCTATGCTATTACATTGTATGCAGCACCACTGTACGACACTCCAGTCTATAACATTCCACTGTATGGCACTCCACTGGATGCTACTCTAAGATATGCTATTCAATTCAATGCAATTCTACTGTACACCACTCCACTCTTCTCTATTCCACTGTGTGCCCCTCCACCCTCCAACACTCCACTGAATGCTATTCCATGGTATGCCACTCCACTGTACTTACTTCACTCTATGCCACTCCAGTGTATGGCACCCCATTCTACATGACTTCATTGTACGATATTCGATTGGACCCCACTCCAGTGTATGCCATGCCACTGTATGCTCCTACACTCTATGTCACACCACTGTGCACCGCTCCAGTCTACACTACTCCCTAATATGCCACTCAACTGTATGCTACTCCACTGTACACTATTGCACTCTACGCTACTCTACTGTACAACACTGTGCTTTATGCCTATCCAGTCTACGCTATTACACTGTATGTAGCTCCCTCTACACCGCTTCAGTGTATGCCACTAAGCTGTATGCCACTCTACTATATGCCACTCCAGTATATGCTATTCCACTCTACCGAATTCCACTGTATGCCACTCCACTGTATTCTATTCCACTACATTCCACTCCACTGTGTGCCGCCCTGCTCTATGCTACTCCAGGGTATGCCACGTCACTCTACCCAACTCCATTCTATGCTATTTCATTGGACACCACTTCACTGCACGCCACTCCAGTGTATGCTATTACACTGTACCCAATTTCAGTATACACTACTCCAGTCTAAATCCACTGCATTGTCTGCTCCTCCACTATACGCTATTCCAGTCCACACCACTCTACTGTATATCACTCCATTCTACGCTGTTCCACTGTATGCCACTCCACCATGCGCTACTCTGCTCTATGCCACTCCAGGGTACACCACTCTAAACTATGCCATGCCATTCTATACCAGTCCATTGGACGCCACTCCTCTCTACACCACTCCGCTACATGATATTTCACTCTACCCCACCACACTGTACACTTCTTCAGTCTACACCACTCTACTGTATGCTATTCTGCTCGAAGTTGTTCTACTCCATGCCATTCCACTCTACACTATTCTATTCTATGCCACTCCTCTGTACTCCACTCTATGCAATTCCACTGTACACCACTCCATTCTACGCTATTATACTGTACACAACTTCAGTCTTTGCCCCTCTACTGTCTGATATTCCACTCTACCCCAAACCACTGTTTCACATGCCACATGCTATTACACTCTACTCCACCCCACAATACCCCAATCCAGTCTAAACTGACTCACTGTGCACCACTCCACTGTACGCTACTACACTATACACTTTTCCACTTTATGCCACTACACTACAAACTACAAACTAATCCACTTTACACCACTCCACTGTACAATACTCTAGTCTACACTACTTCACTCTAAGCTACTCCATTTTATGCCACTCCACTTTATGCTGCACTACTCCACACCATTCCAGTGTACTCTGCTCCGCTCTATATAACTCCACTCCCTAATTTCTGCCACACTCTATGCCACTACACTAGACTCTACTCCACTCTATCCCTGTACATTCCACTTTCCAAATTTTCACTCCACTCTATATCCATACGTTCTATTTTAAAACACTGGACTCCACTCTATAACAGTTTCCAACACTGTATGACACAGCACTCTACTCTACTGTATTAGATGCCACTCGAATTTATAACCATTTCCTCGATACTACTTTACACCACTTCAATGTCTGTCACCTCACTCCACACTAATGCACTGTATTCTACTCCACTCTACATCACTCTGCTGTACACCACTCCACTCTAAGCTATTCCACTCTATGCCACTCCACTCTTCTACAATCCATTGTACAGTATTCCACTGTATGCTATTCCACTTTATGGTACTCCATTTTATGGTAATCCACTCTATGCCAATACAGTATATGCCACTCCACTCTACGCCACTCCATTGTATGACACTCTCCTCCTCTCTATATAACTTCACTGTATAAAATGTTATCACACTTCATAGCACTCTACGACATTCTACTCGACTGTATCCCTGTACACGCCACTGCCCAACTCTAAACTCCACTCTTTGCCTGGATACTCCAATGTACAACACTCTATCCCACTGTACAATACTTTTCTACATGATACCGCATTCCACTCTAATGTATGAGTTTGTAAGTTTACTATCTATGCTATACCAGTACACTCCACGTCATGCCACTCTACTCTATGACACACCAAATACACTCTATTTTACTTTACTCCACCCTACATTACACCACTCCACTCAACTCTATTCTACTGTAGGAAAATGTACCTCACTCTATACTACTACACAATAATCTACTCTACACAGCTCCACTGTTTCACATACTACTGTACTCTATAAAACTGCAATCTACTAGTGTATGTCACTCTTTGACACTTTACTCCTGTCTAGACCCTGTGCAACACTCTACTATACTGCATGGTACTGTACAACATTCTACTCCACTCTACTTTATGATACTCTAGTCCACTATACAAAAATGTGTGCAACTCTCTGTATGCTACTGCTCTTTGTATGCCACTGCACTTTACTCCACTTTACTCTGACACAGTACTCCACTCTACTCCTCGACTCTACTGTACGCCACTCCACTCTACACCACTGAATGCAACTGTACTCTATTACACTGTATGCCAATTCACTGTACCACACTCTACAGCACTGTACTGTACACCGCACCACTCTACAAAAATCAACTAGACTGTATGCTACTCTAGTCTACTGTAGTCTACATCACTTTTCAATACTATATGACAGTATACTACACTCTACTGTACAACAAAGTACTCCAATTTATGACACTTTACTCAACTACATGCTACACTACACCACTCTACTGCACTCCATGCCACTATAGTCTACAGCACGCCATTTCACTCTGATACTTTACTCCACTCTACATTATCCTACTCCAGTGTACTCCACTCCACTATGCTCCACTCTGATATACTTTATCCCACTCTATGCCACTGTATTATACTCCACTGTATGCCTCTCCACTGTCCGACACACTACGCCACTGTACGCAGCGCGGCTCTACAACACTGTACTACAGTCTAAAACACTCTATGACACTCTACCCCACTCTGTGCCCATCCACTGTACGCCACTGTACGAAACTGTATGACACTTGAAGACATGCCACTCAGCTACTCTATAATATGCCACTTCACTATATGACATAGCGGATCGAACAACCTCCACTGTAGTCCATGACACTCAACTTGACAATACTGCACTCTATGACACACTACTTTATCTTACTCCACTCCAAAACAGTCTTCTTCACTCTATGACAGTCTACAATACCATACTCTACTGTATGACACACCATTCCATTGTACAACTTCCAACTCCAGTCTACGATTCTTGACTACACTATTTGAGACACCATGCCACTACACTATATAACAATTTGCTACACTGTTTGCTACACTACTACACTCTACTCTACTCTACTGCACTCAATTCCAATCTACAATACTCCAGTCTATTGCAACAGACTTTGCTACATTCCTCCATTGTATTTATTGTGCAACACTCCACATAACAACTCTTCACTTGCAACACTGAACTCTGCTACTTCAAACACATTTTTATTAAAAATTTGAAAGAAAATATTGAGATTCAATGATGAACCCAAAGCTTAGTTATAGTTAGGAAAACATATTTTCCTTGTGCAAGATTCTAAGGCCACAGTTATAACTTTCATTTAAAATTTATCCTCCACTTAAAAATTATTTTAGGTAACAGACCTCATTACAACTCTTTTCAGCTCGCTAACCAGACAATTCAAACTATAACTCGCCGATCTGCCATGCACTGTGTTGTGACAAATAATGTCAGTTGAGAAGCTATAAATGTTATGAATGCTATGATTTCACATGCTGTAAGGGATGTATTGTGCAAGAGTATAAACAGTGCATGGAAAAGGCATGAGTTATAGTTAATGTAGTGTGGCAAGTGAGGTGACTAGACTGTGTTTGGATGTGCGTGACTTATGGTATATTGAAGGTAGTGTGGCGGTCACCACTGTCTAGTTATAGTTCGGTCAGATCTTCAGTGGGAAAGCATTTTTTTAATACCTTTGTCACCATTTGACAAATCTTCACAAAACCTTCCAGAAAAATGTTCACCCACATCAAATCTTGTCTGGAAAGTTTCAGGATGATCTGCTAGCAGGGCTGAGAAAAAGGGTAGGGTCCCAAAATGCAATTTCCAAATTTAATTTCACATAGGAATTGTAAATCTGCTTAGATGTTTTGAGAAACTAAGGCTCAAAAGCTAATGAAAAAGATAGAGAATTCTGATTGATTGAGAGGAACTGATCAGTACCCATGGGGTAATTATACCTTGCACCCTCACCATGCACAGCTAATTAACTCATACATTACATCACTCATGACATGCGTTATACACCATTGACAACATCACTGCAACATTTAAAATTCCATCATTGGTGACAAGACTGTGCCTGGCAAAGGCAAGAGTTATAGTTAGCTTAGGGCACGAGTTACAATTACTAGAAATACCTACAACTAGTAAATTTCAGTGTTTTTTTAAATTTAAAATGGGGTGGGCTCATTATGTAGTTATAGTTATGACCTAGATACCATCGGTAGAGCATTTTTTTTTGGTTTGCTGATAACTTTGGCATCATTTGGTGAAACTTTCCAAAAATAAGTACACCTACCTCAGCTTTTTTGTGGAACGTTTCGGGGTGATCCATCAAGGAAGAGGCCCAAGAAAATAGGGGTTCAAAAATGCAATTTCAACAGTGATACTGCAAAAACAGCTAATTGGAATTACACTGAAAATGGCAGAAAGCTAGATCTTAATTCACAAAGCTTATTTTATGTTATGTGGTGTGAATCCATTTAGTAGTGTTTGAGAAATTAAGATTATAAAACGTGTATATCTTAAGGTTGGGTTTTTGGGACAATCACAAGAGCCCTGCGATCATGCAGCTTAAAAAAAATAGAACAATCTGATTGGCAGAGGGGGCTTTTTTCTTTTCAGTCAACTAGTTCATACAAAGATATGGGCTCCATTGGCACATCTCAACATCAGAAGAAATGTTGTGGTGGCCATTACAGGACTCAAGGATTTGGTCCACTGTCCTGAAAAAGATTTTTAAAAAATATGAGTGGCATGGAAGGGATGCCCTACCACCCTATCCCTTGTTGGGGGAGGGTCATTCCAGTGGGAACCGTGGACTTAAAGTCATTCCTTAGGGCACAAGTTATAGTTACCAGAGATAACTGACCCCCAGTGTGGACCTGTGCCAGGAGGTCAACCTGTATTTTATTTTTAATCATGGGGACGTGGTGTGCAAAGGACCCCCAACTCCTCAAGCTGATTTTGGCCTCTGGGGCCTGATTTTCTCAGGCCATTTTTTTTATATCTCCCAAACCTCAAAGAGGCCCCAGGGACCCAGGAGCTCCCCCTACAATGGCACCTTACAAAAACTTGGCCCTGCACCAACCCAACTCCATGCGTGCTGATGGACATCTTACTTTATGCTAAAAACATAGAAATTCACTAAAAAACAAAGGTTCAAGTCACATTATTGTTAGGAATTGTGATTAAATTTTACTTTAAATTTAAAAACTTCTGAAATCACTGAAAAAATCAAAGGCTAAATTGATGTTATAGGTGACAATGACAGTTAAGAAATATTGTCTTAAACTAACAAAACTGACAAATTAACTGAAATTCTTCAGTTATAGTTATCTCAAGTAACTAACTCATGCACTAAAGTAACTATAGCTTCCCCCTTGCAATGCACTTCTAATTACCTCCCATATTACATCACTCATGACAACGTTCTATGTCATCATTGGTAACACGATTGCAACATGTGAAATTACGTCATTGCTAACAACACTGTTCATAGAGCGAATCTTTCTTTGTTGAGCACTTGGCGATATGGGTGGCTTTTTTTCTCTGCTGCACTCTCATTATGAAGTATACCAAGCATATATACTTCCTGCCTATGTGAGAATTTTACAGCAAGCAGTTTGTTGCAACAAACTGCGTTGGCCTTCTTGAAGCTTCTTACAAACAACCTTTTGAAAGAATACTTAGGTTGTCCTTGAATTGTACCGCAGGCCATGGTGCCAACTTATTACTGCTCACTGAACAGCTCCTCTCCTGTATTGAAGTCCCACATAAAGGTTATAGCCTTTATGAAGGGGTGATTGTGCAAGCTCCCATGCAGTCATCTAATTCTTAACATGGGTGTTGTTAGACCTGGCATCCTTGGCGTGGTCTCCCCTATCTTTTTTGACTCTGCTTCCCATGCTTTGACTGTGTGCTGGACTCTGTTTTTGCTGGGTTTGTTACTCTGGGCACTTTATCACTGCTGGACAGTGCTAAAGTGTAAGTGCTCCCTGTGTAAAATGCATGTGTGATTGGGTTTTCAATGATTGGCATATTTGATTTACTAGTAAGTCCCTAGTAAAGTGCACTAGAGGTGCCAGGGCCTGTAAATCAAATGCCACTAGTGGGCCTGCAGCACTAATTATGCCACCCACATGAGTAGTCCTGTAAACATGGCTCAGACCTGCTACTGCAGCATCTGTGTGTGCAGTTTTTAAACTGCTAATTCGACCTGACAAGTGTACCCACTTGCCAGCCCCAAATCTTCCCTTTTTATACATGTAAATGCACCCCAAACGTAGGCCCTAGGTTGCCCAATGGGCAGGGTGCAATGTATGTTGAAAGTAGGATATGTGCTGGTGTGTTTCTACATGTCCGAAAAGTGAAATACTGCCAAATTTGTTTTTCACTGTTGGAAGGCCTATCCCTCTCATAGGTTAACATGGGGGCTGTCTTTAAATAACATTTCAGTGAAGTGTCCCTTTGGGAGCAGAAATAGATTTGGTGCTTGGTGTCTCTGAACTCACAATTTAAAAATAGAACTTTTGGTAGAGTTGTTTTTTAAATTGTCAGTTGGAAAATTACACTTTTAGAAAGTGGGCATTTTCTCGCTCTAACCATTCTGTGACTCTGTCTGCTTGTGTAGTCCCTGTCCGGATCAGACTGACAGTTGAGTTGTTTGTGAACCTCCACTAGATAGTGACAAAAAGGGAGCTGGGGTGTAGCATGCATAAGAAATCAAAGAAGAGGGACCGGGAGGTTACTGGTCCAGTGTACGGTCTCCCAAATGAAGTACTAGAACAAAAAGAAGTACACTGTTCCAAACTAAGAAAAAATATGAAAAAAATATAGGGAACCTATTACTACAGGAGCGAGAACCCTCAAGCATCACATTGGATGTCCAGTTTCATCATCGGGAAAGCTCCTCGTTAGGCCGGTGATGCAATGCCTAACGGGCTCCCCAGAGGGAGCTCTTAACCGTGTTACAGATGGAATGAGTAATAGAATTCAATACTCAAGTAGTGATGGAGAGAAGATAATAAAATTGGTTATCCATCTGAAAATAATCATCATGAGTTTAATCGGTATTGGGAAGATGGAGACCAAGGTTAAAATCAAAGCGAGAGCCAAAGGGTGAGTGATAATGCTCACAAGCTCTCAGCGTATTTAGCAAGAAGATTAGACCAATTGTGGTTCCACTTGACAATGGGTCTACATGTTTCGCGTCTATTGGCCCAATAGGGTCCACTGACGCTTCATCAGGACCAAAAATTATGAAAAAGACTTCTCCAATATAAGGGTTATTCCACCCAACTCGGGACAGAAAAAGGAAGACAGTCACTTACTTTATTGTGTCTGCTACGTCAAAAAGGTCGCCCTATAAAATAGTAGTGAAAAATTAAAAATTAAATAATGCATAATTTTTATATGATACATTCTACAATGTGAATAGAGTGCAATCGTGCTTCATGCGTGTTCAAAATGTGGGGTAATCAGGCTTACCATCCCCGGTCTAAGGATAAAGCTCCTTGGGATCGCTAGTCAGAGGCTGGAACTGACATTCTAGGTAGTAGTGGTCATAGAATAACAAATCATTATGACAGTCCGATATACATCTCAGTAACAGACTGGACAACTAATAAATCCATCATAAAACAAACATTGTCTATTAGGTAAATTAGCATAGACATCACAGACTGTTATAACATTCAATTTCTCCTGTCTTTTGCAAAACTTAAATTCATAGAAAAATTATTTACACCATAGAAGGTAATTGTTCATGTAACCCTAACTTAAAAGTCAAAGGGTGATTGATTAGTTAGTAATACACAAAAATCGAAATTGTTAGCGATCGATTTTATGAAGGTATGGAAGTTCAAGAAGACATATTCTTTCTGTCAGAGAACCTTCAATACCGAAGGGGTCTTCCGTTATTACTGTGATAAAAAACGGGCTCAGAAAACATTTACCGAGCAAATCAATGTCGTTCGACTATGTAAAGATGAAAAAGATTCTTGGTGCTGCGCTTTTATTATCGATAAAACTCAATCGAGGTAAACAAAATCTCCCATTCATGTTACAATGAGACAGGGGCTCGAAGCGCGCTTGTAGTAAAGTTAATTATTTGCCGATAACATAAACGTCAGGGAATTGAAGGTAACACCCTCTTAATGGCGGTGGAAGCAAAAAAAGGGGGGAATTCTTACATTATGACTATGGTAAAAAGGTGGAGCGGAAAGCACTTACTATGCAAAGTCGTCCGATGCTCCTTGCACCTACCCAGCTGGCCGCGTCCCGAATGACGGCGGGTACGCGCTGTGTGACGTATTTTATACGTCATAGTGGACGTGTGCACTGGGTGGTGGTGAGGAAAAGGGAAAAGAGACTAATCTGTGTATATCGCATGGGTCTCGGGAGCGGACTCGATTACGCTCGAGACAAGCGACTGCGCATATCTGATATTGATCATAATAAATCACAACGTTGCTGCTAATAATCATCAACCTTAAGAAGCAAAAACCAAAAAAGTGTGTAGGTCGACATGTACACGATAATAATGTTGACATTTTTATTATCGTGGGTAAGCGTTTTCATACTGTCATTGTCAAGTAAAAATTGTTGCACCCAAAGAAGAATTCAAAGGATCTCAATGATCTTAAAAATCAAGGATTCAGTGGCTACAATCAGAATCCTTGGTGTCCTGTCTAGATTACTTCTGGACTCAAGAGGAACCTCTGCCAAGGAGAAGAGCTGAAGAGCTGGAGGAGGAGTACTGACCCTTTGCCTGTGACTGTGCTTTGTTGGATTGGCCTGCAGTTGCTGCTTCTGCCTGAAAGAGGACAAAAACTGGTCTTTGTGGTATATTCCTGCTCGTGAAGTGTCTCCAAGGGCTTTGACAGAGCTTGCCTCCTGTTTAGAAGTCTCAGGGCTATCAAAGACTTCCTCTGCCAGCACCTGGACTCTCTGCTGAGACTCCTACCCTGCCAAGTGGTGTCCTATCCAGTCCCTGGACTCTTGAAAGGTGAAGCTGGTAGAACCAAGGTGGAAATCCACCCATAGGAGCCATGCGGGGAAAATTTTGACATGCCACCTGAAACACGACTGTAAAAACGACACTCCACCCGCCTTGTGGCTGAAATCGATGCACTACCTGCATCGCGGCTGGGAAATCGACGCATTACCTACATCGCGACTGGAGAAATGACGCAACACCCGCTTGGGGCTGCTGAAAATGATGCAAACCCCACGTAGTGCGGTTTTCCATCACCATGCGGACACATTTCGCATGCATCATCGCTGGGCGTCAAAATCAACGTGAACCTGCGCAAATCTGAGATGCCCCATCTGGAAATCGCCACATAGCTCCCTTATAGGAGAGAAAAACTACAGATCGCTGACTTTTGCGACAGACGCTTGCCCTTGCGGCTTTATTTTTTTGTGCCAACCAGGTACTTTGTATTACAAAAAAGCTTCCATTGTTTATTATGGGGCAAAAATCTATTATTTTAAAAATTCATAACTTTACTTGTGTATGTTGGATTTTTGTCATTTTTGTCTTGTTTGATTTAGATAAATATAGCCTATTTTACTAAACTGGTGTGGTGTCCATTTTGTAGTGTTTTCACTGTATTACTGTGTGTGTAGGAACAAATAATTTACACATTGCCTTTGAGATAAACCTGACTGCTTGTGCCAAGCGACCAAGGGGATGAGCAGGGATTATGTTAAGTGTGGATCTCCATTCACCTGACTAGAGTGAGAGTCCCTGCTTGGACACAGTGGAAGCTGACTGCCAACCAGAGACCCCATTTCTAACAGGTGTACCACGTGCAGGATTTATAGTGGAGTTCTTTCCTGCATATACTCTTAGGTTGCATTCTTAACTAGTGAAGCTCTCACATAACATGTACATATTGATGCTGAAATACAGTCTTTTGCTAGGTATGTACTGCCTGAACAGTAACTGATCTTTGTAGAGGAGTAATGAGTCGCTGACAGCTATATTTTACCCCTTGCTGTGCTCTTTTGGGTGATCTAAAAAGGGTGGGTGCAATGCCAAGAGCAGAGTAATGGTGATGTGAGTGGGGGAAGCAGTACATAGAGGCAAAAGCAAGAAAACACATAAACACCCACATAGTGCAGAAACCCCCTATGTGAGTCATAGAAGGATGCAAATATTTAAATCAAATGGTTTTTAAATAAGCCTTTCTCCAGAGGAGAGGCAAGCACAAGAACGGGCAAGAAAGTCATCAAATAAAAAGCAGGCACAGGAGATTGACAGAAAAGCCAATAAATGATAATTAATGGGCTGGCCCAAAGCCCACTGTATGTATTGTACACAATATATCTTTTTTAGGTGAGACCTAAAAATAGGGTTGGCATATTAAAAAAATATCAATCAAAATGTGCAGGTGAATGATAAATGACTCCCCTGTTTCAGCCTCAGGGATTACAATATCTCTCTTCCTCATTCATGCAGGCTGAGGCTCCAGTTACATCAAAGAGGAGGAGTCTGTTTCATAAAAAGGCTGTGTATTTCTGACAGATCTTAGGAGAAAGCATACTGACCATGGAACCATATATTTAAAAAAGTAACACATTCTGAAGATATAGGCCCTCATTATGGCATTGGCGGTGTTGACCGCCTACCGTCGCGGCGACGACCGCCAAAACACTGTTGCCTCAGCTTCCTACCGCCCGCCATATTATGACCGTAGCCGAAATTCCGCCAGAAGGATGGCGGAATTCCGGCTGTGGTCATGGCGGACGGCAGTAAGGTGGCGCTGCTGCCAACAGCAGCGCAACGCCAGTAGACCGCCGCAGACCGTATCATGACCCATGATACGGCCTGGCGGTGTTCTGCTGGTGGACACTGCTGCTGGCAGCAGCGCCCCGTCCCGTCTCCTGCCGGAGGACACCCTCACAAAAGGTAAGTCGGGTGCTCCGACAGGGGAGGGAGGTGGGGGTGTTGTGTGTGTGTGTGGGGGGATGTTTGTTTTTATGTGGGTGTGTGGCGTGTAGAATGCGTGTGTGGATGCATGGTTGTGAGTGTGGCTGTATGTTGTGTTGTCTGAATGTGTGGATGCGTGTATGTATGTAAGTGTGTGTGGATGTGTGTGTGAATGGATTTATGCATGCGTGGGTGAATGTGGGTATGAGTGTGTGTATGCATGTGTGTGATGGTGCATGAATGTGTGTGTATGTCGTGGGGGGTCTGGAGGTGGAGGGGGAGACCCCTATCAGTGACATGGAAGGTATTCCCTGTCACTGATAGTGCCTACCGCCATGGTTTTTGTGGCGGTAAGGAAGCCACGATAACCATGGAGGTAGGCGGGGTCATAATCCCGCAGGTGGGACAGTGGCGGCTGCCTGGCTGAAGACCGAAGTCTCCAGCTTGGCGGCTGTTACTGCACTAACGGACAGAGTGTACATAACAGGTGACTCTTTTGAAGCATAACCAGATGAAGGAAAATAGTCAGAAAATTGAAATGCCCACTCTTTAATACAGACCTCTACTCGAATCAAGTGAGTGAAGCGCCTGAGCTAATTCCACCATAGAAGAGTTCTGTTTACCCTCCCATCCTTTTTCAATCATCTATCCATTTATCTATTCATCCTTCTTCTTGTAAATCCTCTCCTTTTCCACCCATCTCTCCAACCCAGCAATGCATCAATTCACCCTTTCATCAATCTATACATTCTCCTTCAATCCATCTATTCTTTTACCCTTCCTTATATGTTCAACCTTTCACCAACCCATCAATATATTAATGTGTGCCTTCAACAATACTTTCACCCTTGCCTCCATCCTTTCTTTCACCAATCAACCCTTTCACTGTTTGATCATCCATCCTTTCGATCACCCTTGGATCCGAAAATCCAACCCCCCATCCACCCTTTCATCCTCCAATCCATGTATCCTTCCCTTGAGGCCCTGTCATCCATGCATCCTTTCAGCTTCCACTTACCTAATATGTATCTCATCTAGCCCCTCTCTTTTATGTTTCTCCTTTTCTTCTTTCTTCCTTTTGCGGTTCCTTTCTTTCTCATACCTCTCAGTCTTTCTTTTCTCCCATCTTTATTACTTCTTTATTTCCATATTCGGCTTGCTCGTTGTATATTCCTCTACCTCTCTATGCCCTTTGACCTAATTCCTCAATTTTCATTCTCTGTCTTATTTATTCTGCAGCTTTCATTTGGCATTCCGTGCTCCCCACCCATCACATCCGTCATGGTACTCCCTTACAGTGTTATTTATAAACATGCTGGATGAAGACGGGCAGACAGAAGAGATTCATTACTAACTGATCAACATTTTACTGCACCCAGTATCTCAGCCTATCGGGATTGTGGTAGTTCCCTGGTGTTCACAATGCCACTGGCAAGACATTTGAAAATGCTTTCAGATGGGCGTTACGAGCCCCATAGAGGATACAATGGGGGTTATTCCAACTTTGGAGGAAGTGGTAATCCGTCCCAAAAGTGACGGTAAAGTGACGGATATACCACCAGCCGTATTACGAGTCCATTATATCCTATGGAACTCGTAATACGGCTGGTGGTAAATCCGTCACATTTGGGACGGATTACCGCCTCCTCCAAAGTTGGAATAACCCCCAATATCCACAGTAAATCAGCTAAAAGCGGTTATAATCTACTAGTAAACAACCTTGGAAAACGAGGCGCTAACACGAGAATCAGGAGCAGAATTACCGATTCCTGGTTAATTCCTCGTTTCTAAAGGAACTCTCAGAGTCACCTTGCAATTTTATTAGGTCCAGAATTAATAAGTGGTCTTCCTCACCAATACCGCATCTTCAGGGGTGGAATTACTGGACACTAAAGCAGGAACCTTGAAATGAGGTCCCAAGTAGGGAAATAATCATACATCCTAGATATGCACAGTATAAGAAATACGAACCAAAAATATAGTATATGAAAAGGCCTGTATTATTGTGTTCATTGAGCTGTTTTATACAGCGCCCTTCTAATATAAAGAACTAAGGTGCTTACTTAAAACTCAACATTTCACAAACTGAAACGGTTGAATCTGGAGCAAAACAGATTAAATTCAAGAATATTAGGCAGGGAGGGCTAGAGGATAACAGAGAATGCATCGCTATCAGAAAATCAATAGTTTAGAAAAGATTAGGGTGTTGACCTCCTCACCTTTAAAAAAATCCAGAATATCGACTACAGCTAGTATATATATTTTTTAATTAATATTTTATTGGTTTATAGAGGTTTACTATTCTTAAATCAACTCCTATGCAGCTTGACAATATGTCTGCCACTGTTTGTTATTGAAATGTTGGTGAATGTTGCACCTGCTTTCTCATGTACAAGAGTAATGGTTTTTAAAAACAAGTTGAGTAGAACCTGTGCTATCGTTGAGCTCTGGGAACCATTCTGGCTGTTCCCTGGGTAAAGTTTCCGTTCTTGACCACTAGGCACCTTTTGGTGAGAAAACAGAAGTAGCAGCTTTGAACTGGGTATGTAGTGCGTCATAGTTCTAGCTAACCTTAAGTGCTGACAGTGTTGAATGCAGCCAATCAGTCGAGTGAGATGAGTAGGCGGAAGTATCATTTTCCAAGGTTGTATTTATATAATTTGGAATCTTCAGACTGGAAGTTTCAAAATCCTGAAGGCAGGGTAGAAGCATGGTTAATGGTCAACCAATGCATGTTCTTCCATAGGACTCCACAATGTTTAACTCTCAGTTTCAACAAATAGGCAAAATTAAAACATTATTATTAATAATTATTTACAGTAAAATCATTGTTGTTGATCATTTATCTTAAATAACAGCCATTGACAAACCCAAAAGTCCTGGCTAGTTATAGGAGTATGTCAGTTATTGTGTTAGATACCTGGATGCAATAACATAAATCTTAGAGAGAAACCAAAATACCGGTCCGGTGGCAATCTAAGAGAATCACAGAAATGTAGTTCACATGTGTAAGCCAGGCCCTTAATTACATAGGCCGTGCTTCTTTTAGAGACCCTCTCCTCCACACACACACACACACACCTTTTGCATCTCAATTAAAGCCCTGCCCTGGTAATATCTTGTCATTTTGAGATTATTAATGATCATAGATAGGTCTTGTTTTAACTAGGTAGAAAAGTGACCCAAGTATTTGCAATTTTTTGCAAGAGAAGGTTTTAGAGGAGAGGCTTCAGAGGATAAGAGTCAGGGCTGATTTAATTTTAATGAGGTATATTTTACCAGTGAAGAAGTGGAGAAATTCTTCAGGATAGGTGGGGGGAATAGTACTTGATTTAATGTCCGAAAAAAGTTTGCATATTAATGGATGAGATGCTAATTTGTTGTGGTATGATTTTGGACATTAGATTTGGCTAATAATGTGAATTGTTGTATTACTTCATGATCTTCTTTAATTTGGTGTACCAGGAGGCATTTTTTTGTTTTATGCCACCTATTTTTGAGATTTATAATCAGACTTATTTTGTTGCATATTGGGTTAGGGAACCACTAACCGGCTGGGCACTTTTATTTTTTTCTTCATTGACTAATGCGGAAAAGTGTTGTTATTTTTCACCAGGTCATTGATATGTTTGATAGGCTGGTAGGTCTAGCTGTACCAGTGATAGAGCGGTCCGCACTAATAATTTTACCTGTTTTCGGACGCTCTTTAGGCCGATGAATCTTTTGACTAAGTGGGACTCTCCGTACTCTTAATCGATCGATTGCATCAAATCAATAATCAATAACGAACATAAGCAATACCTTGATCAACATAACACTTAACAATTAATCCAGAATACATTTCGGCGAACCCTGACCTTTCAGTCAGGAATAACCACACCAGTTTATTCAAAGTTAGTGAATTTTATTTCCCTATATTAACAAAGCTAGCACAATGTAGATGTGTCTCAACACTAAATGATAAACATATATGAACATTAATAGCTGTCCATAACGGCGAAACAAGTGCAATCTATGTAGCATTTGAATCACAAGGCATTCGATAATAGCAATGCAAATCACTAATACGATAATCTGTAATGAACTAATTGCATACATTTAGTCAGCATAACAAGATCTCAAATTGCATCGTGCAACATATGGAATCCTCGTCTAACCTCAAATTAGCATCGGCATGTGGGACTTCATGCAAAAACAATTTAACAACATTAATTTAGAAAAACTCCTAACTAGGGCTCTTATCAAAAATCAGCAGTTGGTTACCTAAAAGAAACACAATGCAATTGTACAATTTCCTTTCATATTTACCAATTACGATCAGCAATCAAGGAAGTCTTCGTCTCACAGGTACCGTTTCTCGATCAGCATGGGTACCGTTTCGATCAGCATAGGACGGGGCAAAGGGGCAGGGGTGGACGGGGCAATTGCCTCGCGGCGGCAAGGTAAAACTACTACTTCATGCAAGGGATCAAAGTTAAAGTCTCTAGGGCCAGAATCATTAAAGTCTCTTTCTCTCGATCAGAGAAAGCATCAAAGTCTCTTTCAAAATGGCGTCGCAGCAAAGTGGGCCATAATAGCTACGAAGTCTGCAAAATGGCGGGTATCGAGCTGGTAATGGCTACCTTCTTCTCGTGCACCTGGGTTTTATAGACAATAGTTCAAGTCCAGTAGGGTCTTCCATTGGAGGGTTCATAGGTTAGCTTCAAATTGTCCAATCAAAAACGACAGTTCTCAAGCTTTTACTTAAGCATACATTATCCTTGGAGATGGGTACGCAAGTTGCAACATTTTATACCAATTAACTCACTTTCAGAGCTTCCATTGTCCGCACCTGCAAATCGACCTTGGAGTAAAGAGAAAATATGCCAGGCTGGCACGAAACCTTAAGATAAGCATGTGAACGGTCTCAGTGGAAAAGTACAGCTTCAAGCAAAATTACACGTTTAATAGCACATTGGAAAAATACGAGCATCTAAACCGTGAGACCAGGCCACTAGGCCGAAGCCTGCACTAAAGTAATGCTAAGCTAAAACATCTCAAACAAGCAAATCATAGCACACGTTTACGATTATGTCGGATTAGTACAATTCTAATACACCACGTTATATAAAGCACGCTTATAAATGTTGGCAAACTACTCTGAGGGCACATTTTGTCCCCGTACAATCTTTATTAGTTCGGTTAAAGTCACACATGATTATTTCACACTACGTTTACGTGTTAATAAATGTAAAACCTTCATTTTCTGCTTCATCAATCCCTCCTCTGATGACTACTAGTCATCACACCAAACCATTCCCACAAATTTTATTCCATTAAAATTCTGTCAGTTCTCTTTTCCTTTTAGTTCCCCTAGTTTGCGCTTTGTATTCTTCTGCCATTCTTTTCATAATTTTCTCTTCTTTTCTTCTTTTAATTCTTTCCATAATCATTATTTTTCCCCTTTTTATTCCCCAAATTCCAAATATACAAATTATCACTATTAATATCCCCTCTATTATTTTTAGCAATATTCCATTCCAAATTCCCCCAATCCAATGTCCCACTGAAGCAAGTCCTTTTCCAACCTTCTCCCACACTCCTGGTTCTTTCAATTCCTTCAAATCTGCACTTTCTTTTGTTAGATTAGCAAGCATAGTTTTAATTTTCACACTATTGTCAGGAATATATGTACAACAGTGTCGTGTACCAAGCATTTTGCAAACACCACCATCCTTTGCTAAAAGAATGTCTAAAGCAAGCCTATTTTGAAGAGTCATAGCTCTTTCCGCTGCAAGTTCAGCATCTATCAGGATTATAGCACCTGAAAACTTTGTCAGCATGTTATCCACAATGGTAGACAACTTTCTTATCTTGATGGAATTCAGCACAACTCCCAATGAAGGAATCATGGCTCCAAATATATCTCCTACCACAGCAGCTGCGGTCTCTCTTTTCTGGATACGATGGGATCCAGATGTCTTTTGAATCATCGATGGGTCATCCAGTTGATAAACGTTTGGGAACACTATACCCAAATAACATCTCCCCCACCATCCCTTTGGAAGACGATAATAGGCATTATACCCACAAATGTAATATACACCTGGAATGACAGGGTCAAGTCCGTTCATCATGAATGTCCATTTGGCCTTAAAAATAAACGTATGTTTACACTCACTCACTCCTACAAAAATGTTATCATAATAAGATTCACCTCGATATATACAAAATTTCCCTACATGCCAAGCATCTAAAGCTATTTTCCCTTGTGTTTTTATTGCAGCAAAATCATAATTATCTACTGAAGTCCTCTTATGTAGCTCTTTTTCTAATTTCGCATTCATTTGTGCCCTTCTATCATCTGTGCGATCTAAAAAGCTTATTTCTACTGCAGAGAGCGAGCAGGTAAGGTTTTCCCTATGAGCGTGAGCCGTTTCAAAAGGTTGCATTGGCTCGAAAAATTCCCTCATTATTTTAGCATCCCAATCTTTAGCAATCTGGCTTAGCTGCGCTATTATAGGAACATATGCAAAGGTAACATCATAATTCAAGTAAAAATACTGTATGTTAGTTTGACCATAAAACCTAGACATTACTATACTACATGTAATCCCGTATGTAAGAGGCATGTGGTGATAAGTCACCCCTTCCTTTACTGATGTCGGTATCTGTGTACACACATAACAATCCTTCGCATCCATAGTCTCAACATATTCTGTTAGCAAGCGATAGAAAACGTTATACGAAAGCTCTTTCTTATCGTGCAAGAGTCTCTCATCCAATGCTAGTCTTTTCAATGCGGTTAGTTCAGTGACAGTAACAGGAGCAAGAGTAGAAGCATCAATTCTCTCATTCTCAGTCTTACCATGTATTCCAAGCACAATTGCCATTATTATTAGTACACATGCAATTAACAAGCCTATACACACATATTTACAATATCTCTTTCTATTGTTTTGCGTCATGATCTGTATAGAATCAGAGAGCTGGAAGCACCTGTAAAAGAAACTATTTAGCAATTCAGTTACAAAGCTGAGCGAGCACAATCTTCACACCGTCTTCTTCAGGAGGCCAGTCACTTATCGGTTAGCAGCATTTGTCTCAATTCGGCAATAACTCAGTCTTTATCGGTTTAGCAAATGTCTCATCCGGTTTAGCAATGTCTCAGCTGGTTGTTTGTTTCACGTTATATTGTAGCAAGCAATATCATTTATTGCCCTTTCAATCGACAGAGTCCATAAAACTTTTCTTTTCTATTGGTATCTCTTCTTCTTCTTCGTTCTCGATGCTTAGAGATACAAACTCGTCAGTCCAATCGTCATTGACTACATATGCCCATTCAGGACCGGAATATCTCCTGTTTGGTATCCTTTTCCTTTTCAATTTTGCTTCTCTTTTTGATTCTGCTTCGCTGGTACTTTCCTCTTTTGTCAAGTCTTTTTCTTCACTTGATGATTGTTCCACAACAGTCACTTCCTTTCTTTTCTCTTTCACTTTTGGCCTTTCTCCGTCGTTCAAACTTTCTTTAGTCCTTTCTTTTATTGGTGATATACTTAGTCTCCTCTTTGCACTGTGTCCATTTGATGGACCTGCAATCTTTTCTGTGGAAGCTTCAACTTTTTCGTTCTGTTCTGCCTTGTCCCCTCCATCTGGGGAATCAAACAAGTTCTCTTTTTCCTTTTCTGTATCGTCTGCTTCTGGGAAAGCCCTCCTCTGATCAGGCTCTCCTGCTTTTTCACCCTTTTCGAGCCCTTCGTCACCGTTACTTTCGTCAGGCTCTTTATCACTTTCGGCTGCTTCAGGTGCTTTGTCACCTTCAGCTGCTTCAGGCTCTTTGCTACCCTCAGCTGCTTCAGGTTCTTTGTCACCTTCAGCTGCTTCGTCACTGTCTGAACTTTCTCCTTGGTCTCCCCCAAGCGAGTTGGTCTCTTCGTCGTCAGAGAATATCTCTCTCTCTCCCGTTTCTGCCTGTTCGCTTTCAGTTCGGTTTTGCTCTGTCTCAGCACTCAGCACTGCTTTGTCAGGCACTGGTAGTTTCAGCGCTTCAACTTCCTCATCTGTGGGACACAACACCTTCTTTGTGTGACTGGCGTGAATCCAGTTGGGAACCCCCGCACACTTCACAGCGGTAGTTGTCGTCAGGATCACTTGGAAAGGGCCTTTCCAACGGGGTTCCAGACACGACTTTCTCACGTGCTTCTTTACCACGACCCAGTCACCTGCTTTCAGTGCGTGTCCTGGACCTTGGATCGGTGGCAAGGTGGTCGCTTCCACCTGGTGAGAGAAAGAGCGAACCACGTCAGCCAGACCCTTGCAGTAGTCTAACACCATATCATCTGTAATATTCAAAAGCGCGTTTGCGGGAACTGCAGGAAGTCTCATAGCCCTGCCCATGAGGATTTCGTGCGGAGACAATCCAGTCTTTCTATCAGGGGTGTTTCTCATTGACATTAGCACTAAGGGCAATGCGTCAGGCCATTTCAAATTTGTCGATGCACATATTTTCGCCATTCTTGATTTCAGTGTACCATTCATCTGCTCCACCAGTCCTGAGGCTTCAGGGCGATAGCTACAGTGCAGCTTTTGCTCAATGTTCAGCGCTTCGCAAAGTAACTTTATCACCTCGTTATTGAAGTGACTTCCCCTATCTGATTCTAAAGAGATCGGGAATCCGAAACGTGGTATTAACTCTCTCAACAATAGCTTGGCAACTGTAAGGCTGTCATTTCTACGTGTGGGGTATGCCTCAATCCAGTGACTAAAAATGCACACAATCACCAACACATATTTCAGACCTCCATGCACAGGCATCTCAATGAAGTCCATCTGCATACGACTAAAAGGCCCGCTTGCCCTACCAATGTGGCTCGCGTTCACAACTGTTCCCTTTCCTGGGTTCATCTGCTGGCAAGTGACACATCGATGGCAAACTGCTTCTGCAGCTTGACGAAATCTGGGGTTAAACCAATCAGTTTTGAACAATCTTATCATGGCATCTCTCCCTAGGTGAGCTTGCCCATGATAGAACCGCGCAAGCTGTGATAAGAGACTGTTTGGCAAAACAAATTTTCCCTCATGTGAAACCCATAACTCGTCTGGTCTCTTTATACATTGTGATTTAATCCAGGAATCTCTTTCATCCTCTCTGACGCTATTCTGTAATGCTTTTAATTCATCTATTGTATCTACGACTTTCAGGGCAAATGCTTCAGCTGGTTCGAGTTCTGGCTCACTTATCGAATTCCAATCATCCCTGAGTAATATACAGTTCAAGGCACAAAATCTTGCGACTTGATCCGCATATGCATTTCCCAGAGAAACATAGTCCTGTCCTTTCGTGTGAGCACTGCACTTTACCACTGCAACTTCGGCTGGCACTTGAATGGCGTGTAACAATTCCCTTATCCTCTCCCCGTTCTTCACTGGGGATCCTGAAGAAGTCAGGAAACCTCTCTGGGACCATAGTTGTCCAAAGTCATGCACAATCCCAAACCCGTATTGACTATCAGTGTAAATGGTGACTTTCATCAATGCAGACAGTTGACATGCTCTGGTAAGGGCTACAAGTTCTGCTACTTGTGCAGAATAGACTCCTTGAAGCCATCCCGCTTCCAAGACCCCTGTTACAGTACATACAGCATATCCTGCTTTCAAAATCCCCATCCCGTCTCTTAGACATGAACCATCAACAAAAAGAATTTGGTCATTTTCATCAAGCTTAGTATCCTTAATGTCCGGTCGAGGTTTTGTGCAAAATTCAGTCACCTGAAGGCAGTCATGCTCGACGTCTTCAGCGTTCTCAATTTCGGCATTTTCTCCAGGGAGCAAGGTTGCTGGATTCAACGTAGTGCACCTTTTCAGCTGCACATTCGGTGAGCCCAGAATTATCGTTTCATACCTTGTGAGTCTTGCTCCAGTCATGTGCTGCGTTCGGGAGCGGGTCAAAAGTATCTCAACTGAGTGAGGGACCATGACTGTTACTGGGTGTCCCATCACTATTCCTTCACTCTGAGTTAGGCTGATACCAACTGCTGCTACTGCGCGCAAACACCCTGGGAGTGCTGCTGCGACCGGATCCAAAGTAGCTGAAAAATACGCTACTGGTCTGTTTACGCCACCATGGGCTTGAGTCAAGACAGACAAAGAACATGCATCACGTTCATGACAAAACAATGTGAAAGGCTTCGTGTAGTCAGGCATACCTAAAGCTGGAGCCCTGCACATGCATTCTTTCAGTTCAACAAAAGCATCCATCTCATCTCCTTTCAGCTCAATTTGATCCAAGGCATCCTTCTGGGTCAATTTCAGTAAAGGCTTTGCTAGAGTCGAGAAGTTGGGAATCCACTGGCGACAATAACCCACCATTCCCAAAAACTTCCTCACCTCCTTCCTTGTCTTTGGTGGACTCATTTGAAGTATACTCGTTATTCTTTCCTTCATAATTCTCCTTGACCCTTTCTCTATCTGGTGACCCAAGTATTTCACTTTCTTCTGACAGAACTACACTTTGGAAGGAGACACTTTATGTCCATTCCTTCCCAAATGATTCAACAGAGCAATGGTATCGGCTGTGCAGCCACTTTCTGTCTTTGATGCAACCAGTAAGTCATCAATGTACTGTACTAGGGTTGACTCGAATGGCAATTCTAATGCTTCCAAATCTTTCTTTAGAATCTGATTGAAGATTGACGGTGACTCAGAAAACCCTTGAGGAATTCGACACCAACTGTACACTCTGTCTAGGAATTTGAAACAAAAGAGAAATTGGCTGTCCTCATGAAGAGGCACCGAGAAGAATGCTTGTGACAAATCGATGACTGAGAACCACTCAGCATCGCAAGGGACCTGGAACATTATCACAGCTGGATTCGGTACTACTGGGCAGCATTTGACTATGATGTCATTTATTTTCCTCAAGTCCTGCACGAGTCGGACCTTTCCACTCGGCTTTATTAGTCCCATTATTGGTGAATTACATGGACTGCTTAACACTTCTTTCAGTACTCCCTGTTTTACGAATTGGTCAATAAGTTGAGCAACTTTCATGAGGGTGTCTTGTGCCATGTGGTATTGTGGGGTCTGGGGAAAGATTGCATTGGGCTTTACAGTCACTTTCACTGGTTCCACTCCTTTCATCAATCCCACCTCTTTCCCTGTCATATCCCACACTTCCTTTCCGACTGTCTCCCGTAACTCGGCTGGAATATCCTCTTCAGTCATCATTGGGAAAAGACAAATCAGAGGATACTCTTCATCCACAGTTTCCATCTCGTCCCCCTCTACACTGTCTTCTTCTTCCCCATCACTGCTCGTCTGTATTGTTATTCCTTCGTTCGAACACATGATCGAACAACCCAATTTGCACAATAGGTCTCTCCCTAATAGTGCTATCGGGCTTGAGTCACATACCACAAACTGATGTACCCCTTGATAGTTACCAATGCTGACTGGTACCGGATCTGTTATTGGGTTCGTCAGATGTCTGTTTGCTACTCCCACCACTTGAACTGTCCTCCCTGAGAGTGGCAAATTTGGTACTTCACTGCTCTTAACAGTTGAACCTGTGGCTCCCGTGTCAACCAAGAACGAGACACGATGACCCATTACTCTTCCCTCTACGTACGGACCCTTTTGATCAACTTCCAAGGATGCTGCAAGCACACAATCTCCTTCTTCTTCTGAGCTTTCACTCTCCCATACATTGTTTATTCCACTCTCACTGTGTAGTGGGAACTGTTGCACGGTGCCATTTGTACTCATTACCTGACCCGAGACCTGTGGAGGAACCATCAATTGCTGCTGACTCATTGGTGCCAAGGGTATTTGCATTTGCTGATTAGGTACCATGGGTAACTGCTGTTGCATTGGCTGCATTTGCGTCATCTGCATACGGGGCATCTGCATCTGCTGCGGCTGCATAGGTTGCAATCCCTGCAATTGATTTATGGTCTGAAAATTTGGGTTTGGACCTCTCATTTTCGGTCCCCTCATTGTCTGAAATGCATTGACATCATTGTTTTGCTGACCAACACCTACACCTGCACCTGCACCTTCCTGCACCACCATCGGGCACTCGCGTTTCCAATGACCTACGATTCCGCACACGTGACACGGCATCACCTTCTTCATTGCCGACACACAAGTCACAACAGTGTTTAAATCCGGACCATTATTCACAAAACCTCCTCTGCCTCTGGCCTGTGGCTGAAACGCCATGTTTCCCTGCAACTGCGGCTGCGGTTGCGGTACCTGCTGTTGGAACCCTTGCATCCCTTGCAAACCTTGCAAACCTGTCTGAGCTGCCTTAAGCTGCATCATCATCATCTTCTCTTTCAGCTTTTTCTGTTTCACCTCAATTTCGTCGCTACAGTATTTCGCATAATTCAAGACTTCGTCAATCGGTTTAGACTGCCAGCAAATCAAATGCGACCTTATCATCTGACTTATCTCTGGCCTCAGCCCTTCCACAAATCTGAACACAAAATGAAGCATGTCCTTCGCCTCTATTGTTTCCGTGCCACTGTAATTCTTGAACGCCTTCAACAACCTCTCATAATAACTGTGAATCGATTCCTTAGCCTCTTGGGCAGTTCGATCAATCTTCTGCCAATCCACATTTTTCGCGGGTACCTTCGTCTTCAAATGCTCAATCACCTTATAGTACAAGCTCATCACCATAGGTGATGGTGCACCCGTCTCCCTGTCTCTCTCTGGTTCACTTGTCGGCCAACCTACCGCTCTTTTGCAATCCTCCCACAAATCTGCCGGAACCACAATCTCAAAGAGAGTATTCAGGTCTTCCCAGAGACATTTTGCAAGCTTCACAAACCTGTCAGTCTGCTGATACCATTCAATCGGCTTCTCCCTCAGTTTGGGAAAATCGTCCGTAAAAGACTGAGGGGCTCATTCTGAGCCCGGCGGGCGGCGGGAGCCGCCCGCCTGGAGGGAGCCGCCAAATGACCGCACCGCGGTCAAAAGACCGCGGCGGCCATTCAGACATTTCCTCTGGGCCGGCGGGCGCTCTCCAAAAGAGCGCCCGCCGGCCCAGAGGAAATGCCCCTGCAACGAGGACGCCGGCTCAGAATTGAGCCGGCGTAGTTGCAGGGGTGCGACGGGTGCAGTTTGCACCCGTCGCGTATTTCAGTGTCTGCATTGCAGACACTGAAATACACAGTGGGGCCCTCTTACGGGGGCCCCTGCAGTGCCCATGCCATTGGCATGGGCACTGCAGGGGCCCCCAGGGGCCCCGCGGCACCCCCTACCGCCATCCTGTTCCTGGCAGGCGAACCGCCAGGAACAGGATGGCGGTAGGGGGTGTCAGAATCCCCCATGGCGGCGCAGCAAGCTGCGCCGCCATGGGGGATTCCAAGGGCAGCGGAAAACCGGCGGGAGACCGCCGGTTTTCCTTGTCTGACCGCGGCCGAACCGCCGCGGTCAGAATGCCCTGCGGGGCACCGCCGGTCTGTCGGCGGTGCTCCCACCGACCCTGGCCCCGGCGGTCTGAGACCGCCGGGGTCAGAATGACCCCCTGAATGTCACTTCTGTGCCATGGTACATGTATTAATTTTCCCCCTGCTGTCTCCCTCATTGGTAACATGGTTACTGTCTCGCTGCTTTGTGGTCTTTTCTCATTGTGCTCTGTAGCGCTGTCCCTCCTCTTTTCCTTTCTCTTTACCCACCTGCTTTCCCACTTGTCTAAACACCTCCACACCTGTGCACTCTGTAGCAATTCTCTAAGGTGCGCCTTCATGCCTGCTGACCTCATGTGTTCAAAATCTGTGGCCCCAAAATCCAACCTGTAGCTTCTGCTCAAGTGTTTTGTCTTGTCTATGTCAACCCCGTTTTTGTCAGCTATTTCCTGCAAGCTTTTATGTACCTTGTTCACTTCCTTCGTAATCTTTGGACATAGATACCTCAGCTCCTCTTCCGAGTAGGACTCTAATCTATTCACACCCATAGTCCCTTCCACCAATTCTTGTGCTTCCATGTTCAGCCTCATCCTGTTCATATAATCTTCTCCCTTCCCACTGGCTGAGCTTTGTGTGGAATTCAGACTGTTGAACCACTGTGTCAGCTGTTGCGCATTCAATCCCATCAGTGTAGCGTTCACATCGACTGCCATTGATGGTTGCGGCAGCTTTTCAGTGTTCGATGTTAGAGGTATTATCAGTGGGGGGCTCGACCTCACCAGTGTTGACTGAGCACATATGGGACTAAACTCCATCAAGGACCCAGATCCATTTGGCTGAGCCGCTATCGGAGTTATCCCTGGAGTGTTTTCTATGCACCTTCTTTCTGTCCCGTTCTGCAGCATTGATGCCTGACTGCTCATACCTAAGTTAGGCTGACTATACAAAGGTACCGGTGGACCTACAGTAATGGGTAGTGATATCGCATCTGGGTTTTGTCCATTTCCCATGTTCTGAGGCATGTTCATTCCCACACCATGGGTCATCATTGTCGGCATGCCCATCTGACTCCCCGTCATCTGAGCATGTGCTGTTCCCCCCTGCATCTGCTTTTGAGGCATCAAAAACTGGGTTGATTCGGCTTGTGTCAATGTTGGGTTGTGACCATTCTGTCCTCCCCTTACGGTTGGATCTAGAATCATTCCTGCACTGTTATCACTGCTGTAGTACCCTGGCATCTGCGGCTGATAATTTTCTGCTGGTTTCAACATGGGCACATCTGGATATATTCTCCTAACCTGCGGTATCTGTGGGGTGAACAATAAACTCGGGTCCTTAGATCCCGATGACGCTCCTGAACTCTGGGTTTCACTGTTCTGTACCGGTGCCGGAGGGGCAGAACTGGTACTTGGACCTTGTCCATTCTCCGCATAAGGTGGTGGACGGTCGTTCAGCAATTGTATTATTAACTCCTCATCCTCTAACTCCTCTTCTCTTCTCAACTTTTCCTCGTCCTCTCTATCCTTGGAACACTTCCTGTCTGTCTTACAGGTAGCTTTCTTACCTGTCTCCTCTTCTTCCTTAGTAATGGCGGGAAACAATTTTATCCCCTGCAATACATCTGACCTCCACACCTTCTGTGCATTATCCCACCTAGCATCCGCTAGTGTCTTTTCTACCTTTCTCATCCTGGTCTCAAACTTCTTCTGCTGTTGCTGTCTGGCCATTAGTTCTCAAATTGCTAGAGCCTCAAACTGGGCTGGCCTTGGAGGCACCTTCATGTCGTACATCGTGAATCTCAAATTCTCTAGGATCCTTATATTGAATGTCCCATGTATCGGGAACGCTAATCAGTCGAGTGAGATGAGTAGGCGGAAGTATCATTTTCCAAGGTTGTATTTATATAATTTGGAATCTTCAGACTGGAAGTTTCAAAATCCTGAAGGCAGGGTAGAAGCATGGTTGATGGTCAACCAATGCATGTTCTTCCATAGGACTCCACAATGTTTAACTCTCAGTTTCAACAAATAGGCAAAATTAAAACATTATTATTAATAATTATTTACAGTAAAATCATTGTTGTTGATCATTTATCTTAAATAACAGCCATTGACAAACCCAAAAGTCCTGGCTAGTTATAGGAGTATGTCAGTTGTTGTGTTAGATACCTGGATGCAATAACATAAATCTTAGAGAGAAACCAAAATACCGGTCCAGTGGCAATCTATGAGAATCACAGAAATGTAGTTCACATGTGTAAGCCAGGCCCTTAATTACATAGGCCGTGCTTCTTTTAGAGACCCTCTCCTCAACACACACACACACACACACCTTTTGCATCTCAATTAAAGCCCTGCCCTGGTAATATCTTGTCATTTTGAGATTATTAATGATCATAGATAGGTCTTGTTTTAACTAGGTAGAAAAGTGACCCAAGTATTTGCAATTTTTTGCAAGAGAAGGTTTTAGAGGAGAGGCTTCAGAGGATAAGAGTCAGGGCTGATTTAATTTTAATGAGGTATATTTTACCAGTGAAGAAGTGGAGAAATTCTTCAGGATGGGTGGGGGGAATAGTACTTGATTTAATGTCCGAAAATAGTTTGCATATTAATGGATGAGATGCTAATTTGTTGTGGTATGATTTTGGACATTAGATTTGGCTAATAATGTGAATTGTTGTATTACTTCATGATCTTCTTTAATTTGGTGTACCAGGAGGCATTTTTTTGTTTTATGCCACCTATTTTTGAGATTTATAATCAGACTTATTTTGTTGCATATTGGGTTAGGGAACCACTAACCGGCTGGGCACTTTTATTTTTTTCTTCATTGACTAATGCGGAAAAGTGTTGTTATTTTTCACCAGGTCATTGATATGTTTGATAGGCTGGTAGGTCTAGCTGTACCAGCACCATTTGAAAGCAAGAATGCCCTGCAGAAAAGAACATGATAATGTATTTGCTGATCAGATCTGGTCTTCTGTGCCTGGGATTGTGCTGCCGTAGTTAATATGAAGCTTTGAAAAGTAATTGGAACCCATGGTGCGGGATAACCTTGCGAACCCTTTAATTCATTATGTTGCAGGTGACAGAGATACCACCCCCATCAAGAATCACATGCCTCTTGTAATTAGGTTAAAATGTTTTGATTAAGAGGTACTATTCTTGTTTGTTATGTTAATATGTTATTTACAGGCCTTGAAAAGGTGAAAGATTCAGACAGCTATCCCATTGTTCAGTCCCTTGTTGAAGCCAAGCTGTCATTGATGAGCTGTCTGGATTTCATTTCCTACAGAGTTTTACAGAACTCTAAAGTCCTCGTCAGGAATTGCTTATGTATGGATGTTTAGAACAATGGGAAGAATGGCTCCAAGAAGGGAGTGGCTTATAGTCTTCAATAAGGTTGAAAACTCACCTTATCTATCTCTCCTTACAGTAAATCAGGATTACTTTGAAAATACATACAAAATCAAATTTTGCCTCGTCTCCAATATGTCCACTCCAATCACATCTCAGTGCATCAGATATACCAAGGAGTTTCACAAGCTACAATTGAGCACAACAGAAGGAAGCACGTGAGTAATATGTGTTTGTGTATAGGTGATGTCCCTCAGTGTATTCCAAGAGAAATACTCGATGATACATGTGCATCCAATGGTAACTTAAGCACATTTCCTCAGTGCATCTGTTGTGACATCTGTGTCAACATTTTATGAGGATCACGAGCTCTTGTAGACGCATTCTGAATCCCCTCCCTTTAAGGAAATCTATATGAAGTGGGATTTTCTGCATAATTCAAGCAAAAATGGAAAGAATGAAAAGTGCTGTTTAGGCCTTAAGGATATGTTTCCTGCAATGGTGCTCTAGTTAGAACCTGTTTTCCAGTACGAGCTTGCTTAGGTCCTGTGTAAAACTTTGTGGTCAGGGCCGGAGGGAAAAGCCAAAGCAGCCCTGACAAAAATGTTCGAAGTAGCCCCTGCTCCATTCCTCTTCTCTTTCTTTCCTGTTTCTTTCATTCCACTCTAATCCAGCCCAAGGCCAGGGCTATTTATCTGCAGAGTAAAGTGTAATTGTAAAGGAAGCCAAGGGACATTCATAAGTCATTGAGTAGTATCCTTACCTGGCCAAAGATCTTACTGACAGGGTATTTCACAGACCCGGAGGTCACAGCCTTGGGAAAAGTGCACGGAACAGTGCAAAGCGTGTGCCAGTTAATGGAAACTGAATGGATAAAAATGCCTCGATTAATTCAAATAAAATGTTCAGCTCTGTACCTTTTGTTGAGTGCCACCAACGCTATATTGCGTATAGAATTTTAATGTGATACATCTTGGTGGTCCCGGGGTGCAACACATGAGCACCACCACCAGTCACAAATATGTAGACTTCTGTAGGCTAGTGGGGAAATCAATAACAGCCACATTTGCACAGTCTGCCATTAGCAATGAAAGTGCTTTGGAGCCAGGCGCTGGTCGGAAGAAAAGGTTAGCTATATTCATCCATCACCACCTTATAATCTTGACCATTATGAAAAACAGCCTTCCATACATTTCCCAAAAAGTACGGATGTCCACTCTGACAGTCAGTAATTTGCTGTTTTTTGTTAGAATTTCCAAATAGCATCTGCCTTGACTAGGGTGACCACCTGGCAAGAAGGCAAATTCTGGAGACTGACAGTAAAAATTCACATTGCATGATTATAAAATAGACAGATAGCAAAAGTACAAGCTAAAATAGGGTGATGTTCTTTAGTTTACAAGTTGGGGTTTTCAGCAAACATGCACACATCGCTGGGCATATTGAAAGATGTAAAAACTAGCAAAGAAGTATACTCACAGAAGAATTTGCCAGCTAACATGAAGGACAGGTTCCTCATTTCTACCTCAGTACCATGAATAATAGTGCCAGAAGCCGCGCTATGATGCTGAATGTAGGCTTTGAGTTAACAGGCAGGAGCACTACTAGAGAGTGTGCAACACAGAGAGAAATTATGGTGAAAATGAAGGAGGGTGGATAGATAGAGTGGAGGAGAGACAGAAGTTTGGAACAATGAGAGTAAGCAGTAAGAGAAGAGGAAAGCAGATGAGGAACTGCCAGCTGAGAGAAAAAAAGAAAAGGTGGAAAAAGAGGATCACAAAAAAAGATGGGGCAGAAAAAGAAGCAGCAACAGATACAGAAAGATTCTGAGCTTGGCAGAGAGAAGGTTTAAAAGAGAAAAAAGGGGTAGAGGGGACCAAGAGAAAGCATGTGGGGAAAGGAGTGAGGCAGAGACTTATGGCGATGCAAGAGAGAGGAGGGTAGAGATGGAGAAAAGGGAACTGAGAGAGGAAGAGGTTAAATAGAGAGTCAACAGACAGTTGATGCAAGGGGTTCACTTTGCAACTTGCATGTCAGAGCTTTCAACCTCAATTCCAATGCACCACATCTTTGAAAATCACTGTTTCTTAAGAAAAGGCTATTTTCCAAAGAATGATGGAGGAAAGCAGTCCAAGATTACAGCATGGAGCATTTGTTTGGCAGGTTACATCATGGCACTGGAAGAGTTTGAGATTAGTGCACACTGGGAATGTTATTTTAGGCATGTCGAATTTTGCTCTTTGTTCTCGATTAATGGGAAAAGGTGAAATAAAAAACTTTACAGAAACAAGGGGTTCATCCCACAATCAGCTCCTGACGTGCTTTTGCAGCAAGGCCTGGCAAACTGCACAGGCTGCAGGAATTGTAGCTACACCTAGAGGTGAGCAAGCCAAGCCAGAGCTGAGGCAAGGGCCTGGCATGGGCTGGCCTGGATTTTCAAGCCTGTGCACACAGCATGTAAAATATAATAAAGTCCCTTCATAATATGAAAAAGTGCATTTCTCTAAAATGTGGAAACCTTTCAATTAATACGTCACATTAGGAATTGCACTGAGAAGTATTTATTAAAAGTGATCGTTTTTAAACATGTACATAGAACAACTCCTGCCCCAGCTGCCATTCTGGCAACAGTGCCCTCACAGAACCAAGAGGCAAGATAGGTGTCAGCTGAACCCCGTATGTGGTTTAAATTGTTAGAGAAAATAAAACTATAGTTAGTGCCACTGGGATTATGGTATTGTGTGGCTGCTGCATTTTTCACATTATTGTGGAATTGGCACTTTTTCCACATAATCCATCACCTGCTGCATCATCTGCAGATTTGAACAAAAAACGTTGTTTCTAGCTCAAATGGTGCAAATGTTACTAAAACGCATGACACGTGTTGCTGTGCAGTAGGGTAACCTTTGTAAAGGTTGACAGGGGATCGTTCTGTTGCTCATTCCTATATTTGGGTGTTAAACTCTTACAACTGAGGTGCAATCCATGCCCAGAGAGTGCTAACAAGTGTGAAAATAGCAAAATAATGAAGTCATACTATCATACAATGTGACACATTATGCCACATAATTTGACTTTTCTTCCCTCAAAATGTAGTCAGCCCTCGCACATAATCTAGCCCTTCCCTGCTGAATAGTTCTAGTGTCCCTGATTCTAGTCTATTAAACCAAACACAGTAGGCTTTTGTAGAGCTGGTATTCTGAACTCACATTTGAAGGTCCCTTCATATGTGAATGTGAAGGAAAGGGAGAATTGGTAAAATAAAATACTTGCCCACAATCACACAAACTGGTAAAGGGAAGCTGCGATTAATCAAGGTTTTGCATTACCGGTTTGTCCAAATTTGCCAATAAATGAGTACCCAATTGTCCCTCCTTTTTCCCTCAGATGATAATGATTTGTTTTTACCTCTTTCTGCATGAAGTCATATAAAAGCTTGGCTCGTAATGGGCTTGAGAGTCCACTGGGACTTCAAGCCGAGCCAGAGCCAGGCTTCAGGCTGGCTCGAGCTAGCATTGTCTCAGCCACTCTAGCTATGAGCCTTACAGTGCCAGTTTTATTGCTGATGGCAGCCAATGTGACAATCTTTTTCGGTGCCTCCTTTACCCCCTAAAAATACCTACTTTTTGGTGGATACCCTGACCACCACTTTCAAATGGTGTCCCTCCTCTTTACACATACCCTCTCTTGTGTAGTGAATGAATGAATTTTAGAGCTCTACTTATCCCAAGTGTTTAGGGCAGGGTGCCGAAGTGTGTTACATCACATTCATATTATACAGAGAGAATGACTCATATGAGTGTGTAAGCAAAGTTTAGGAAATGTTACTCAGTGGCCGACACCAGGGAGGGGGTATTTTTCATTTTTTTTCGGTCCCAGGGAGACACGGAAGCTCTTCCGTGTCTCCCCCCACCCCTTTGTGACGTCAGCGCGCCATGAGGCGCGCTGACGTAACAATGTTGATTTCCCCATTGGAGCAGGAAGCAGCCTTGCGTCCGCTTCCTGCTCCGATGGGGAAAACGGCCTTCCCCACGTTCGGGAAGGCCTCGTAAGAAAGGGGAGAGTCTCCCCTTTCTTACGAGGCCTTCTGAAAGTGTTTCCTGGCCCCCGATTGCAGTACAGCTGCGATCGGGGGCCAGGAAACACCACTAGACGCCAGGGATTTCACTTGGGGGGGGGGGTCGGCCCCCTCGGAAAACAGGCCGCCCCACCCCCGGGCATATTTTTTTTTTAAAAAGGTAGGTGCCCCCTGGGGGGGGGGGAGGGGCGCAATTGCGCCCCCCCCTCCCCACCCCCCAGGGGCAACATTTTTTTTTTTTTTTTTTAAATAAAAACATAAAATTAAATGGACAGGGGGTCGCTCGTGGGCAGGGCGACCCCCTGTGGGGGCAATATTTTTTTTTTGTTGTTGTAGGGTTTCCCTGGGGGCCATTTTGGCCCCCAAGGAAACCATACAACAACAAAAAAAAATAGATCTCTATATATATATATAGAGATCTATATATATAGATATATCTATGTAGACATATCTATGTACATGGATATATCTATAGATAGATCTATAGATATATATAGATATATGTATATATATATATTTATATATATATATATAGATCTATCTATAGATATATCTATGTAGATAGATATATCTATAGAGATAGATCTATATATATATATATATATATATATATATATATATATATATATATCACTTTTGTCAACATGTGTGTGGTTTCCCTGGGGGCTGCGATCGGCCCCCAGGAAAACCAGACCCACATATAATAGTGATATATAGATTTGCCACCAGTTGTCTTGCAGTTGCAACTTGCGTCTTCAAAGCAATGCACATACTTCAACTGACGCTTTTCAACTGTAGCTTTTAGGCAACAATAAAAAAGTCAAGTAAGTATTGTGATTATGTTTCTGCTACAAAAGGGTCAGACTTGTCTAGTGGCAGTTTTAGTGCCATAAAGAAGCGCAGAAGGTTTATATGCCTACTGCAAAGAGCAAATCTGTATTTTATGTAAATAGCTGAGTACATTAGTAAAGTCAGCCATTACCTGCGCTATAATACAAATGAAATGTTTGTGCGGGGTGGAGGGCGGCTATGGAGAGATGAAGGGCACTTTTTCTGGGTGGTAATGAGGGAATCCGAGGAGGAGGGAGTGGGAGCACTAATAATGATTGTTGGACTGGGCGCAGGAGGTGCTAAAGACTGTGACGAATGGTATGTAACAAGCTGTTTTTTGAGTGTCTTGAAAGAACGTGCTGATTGAGGGAAGAAGCGCAGGTAAGGTGCCCTCTACTGTTGCACGTATCTCACACACACCATCGATTTTGTGACTGTCTACGTAGGCTAGTGTTTTAGAGCAACAGTTTAGCCAATAGCAGAGATGGCATCTTGATGGATGACTGCTGCCGGCACTCGGGTTATAGAGGACAGCTCTGACATAGGATCAGAGACTGAGACATCAGATACTGAGACAGCATCTGAGGGATAGGACAATGGCGCAGACTCTGGGAGTGTTTTTTCAGTCGGAGGAGTCCCATTCGATAACTCCTCTTCCAGTACATTATGAGGGAGGTGATGAGGACAGTCCTGCTGTCCCTTCGCAAGCAGTCTGTGCAACTGGGTAATAGTGGGTTAGCCCAACCCAGAGAGCAGGTGAATGCGGCGGCAAGCAGAGAGAGAGAGAGAGTGCTCTCTTGGGAGCTCCCCAATTTAGTTCAGCCCCAAATTGCCCCGCCCAAATCGTATTGTGGAGACATCAAAATTATCTATCGCAAAACAAACTGGTTTTGTAACGCAGGCACCTGTGTTTTTGGTCCTGGGTTCGGCAGCCATATAGAGAAACACACTAAACCCAAACATTTCTGGAAACTAGACATTTGGAGGAGTCCACAGAGGTGTGACTTGTGTGGATTCCCCAAGGTTTTCTTACCCAGAATAACCTGCAAAGCTGAAATGTTAAATAAAAACTCTATTTTTCTCGCATTTCTATCACACAAACTACAGGAATATGCTGGGATCCACAAAATTCCTACCACCCAGTGATTCCTTACCTGTCCTGATAAAACCACGACCCCACTTGAGTGCTTACACCTAGTGCCTGCATCAGGAATGGATCACCCCAGGGTCAACAGCTGCCTCATGTAAGGACCAACATTGACCGTTGTGTGATCTATTCCTGTCGCGGGCACCAGGCCTACCCACACAAGTGAGGTACCGTTTTTATCAGGAGACTTGGGGGAATGCTGGGTGGAAGGAAATTTGTGGCTCCTCTCAGATTCCAGAACTTTCTGTCACCAAAATGAGAGGAAAAATATTTTTGGGGCCAAATTTTGATGTTTGCAAAGGATTCTGGGTAACAGAACCTCGTCAGAGCCCCACAAGTCACTCCATCTTGGATTCCCCTGGGTTTCTAGTTTTAGAAAATGCACTGGTTTGCTAGGTTTCCCCAGGTGCCGGCTGAGCTAGAGGCCAAAATCCACAGGTATGCACTGTTTTCTATGAAAAAATGTGATGTGTCCACGTTGTGTTTTGGGGCATTTCCTGTCGCGGGCGCTAGGCCTACCCACACAAGTGAGGTATCATTTTTATCGGGAGACTTGGGAGAACGATGGGTGGGAGGAAATTTGTGGCTCCTCTCAGATTCCAGAACTTTCTGTCACCGAAATGTGAGGAAAACGTGTTATTTTAGCCAACTTTTGAGGTTTGCAAAGGATTCTCGGTAACAGAACCTGGTCAGAGCCCCACAAGTCACCCCATCTTGGATTCCCCTAGGTCTCTAGTTTTCAAAAATGCACAGGTTTGGTAGGTTTCCCTATGTGCCGGCTGAGCTAGAGGCCAAAATCTACAGGTAGGCACTTTGCAAAAAACAGCTCTGTTTTCTGTCAAAAAATGGGATGTGTCCACGGTCTGTTTTGGGGCATTTCCTGTCGCGGGCGCTAGGCATACCCACACAAGTGAGGTATCATTTTTATCGGGAGACTTGGGGGAACGCTGGGCAGAAGGAAATTTGTGGCTCCTCTCAGATTCCAGAACTTTCTGTCACCGAAATGTGAGGAAAACGTGTTTTTTTAGCCACGTTTTGAGGTTTGCAAAGGATTCTGGGTAACAGAACCTGGTCAGAGCCCCACAAGTCACCCCATCTTGGATTCCCCTAGGTCTCTAGTTTTCAAAAATGCACAGGTTTGGTAGGTTTCCCTATGTGCCGGCTGAGCTAGAGGCCAAAATCTACAGGTAGGCACTTTGCAAAAAACAGCTCTGTTTTCTGTCAAAAAATTGGATGTGTCCACGTTGTGTTTTGGGGCATTTCCTGTCGCGGGCGCTAGGCCTACCCACACAAGTGAGATATCATTTTTATCGGGAGACTTGGGGGAACGCTGGGTGGATAGAAATTTGTGGCTCCTCTCAGATTCCAGAACTTTCTGTCACCGAAATGAGAGGAAAACGTGTTTTTTTAGCCACATTTTGAGGTTTGCAAAGGATTCTGGGTAACAGAACCTGGTCAGAGCCCCACAAGTCACCCCATCTTGGATTCCCCTAGGTCTCTAGTTTTCAAAAATGCACAGGGTTGGTAGGTTTCTCTAGGTGCCGGCTGAGCTAGAGGCCAAAATCCACAGCTATGCACTTTGCAAAAAACAGCTCTGTTTTCTGTCAAAAAAATGGGATGTGTCCACATTGTGTTTTGGGGCATTTCCTGTCGCGGGCGCTAGGCCTACCCACACAAGTGAGGTATCATTTTTATCGGGAGACTTGGGGGAACATAGAATAGCAAAACAAGTGTTATTGCCCCTCATCTTTCTCTACATTTTTTCCTTCCAAATATAAGAGAGTGTGTAAAAAAGACGTCTATTTGAGAAATGCCCTGCAATTCACATGCTAGTATGGGCACCCTGGAATTCAGAGATGTGCAAATAACCACTGCTCCTCAAAACCTTATCTTAAGCCCATTTTGGAAATGCAAAGGTTTTCTTGATACCTATTTTTCACTCTTCATATTTCAGCAAATGAATTGCTGTATACCCAGTATAGAATGAAAACCAACTGCAGGGTGCAGCTCATTTATTGGCTCTGGGTACCTAGGGTTCTTGATGAACCTACAAGCCCTTTATATCCCCGCAACCAGAAGAGTCCAGCAGACATAACGGTATATTGCTTTCAAAAATCTGACATCGCAGGAAAAAGTTACAGAGTAAAACATAAAGAAAAATGGCTGTTGTTTTCAGCTCAATTTCAATATTTTTTTATTTCAGCTGTTATTTTCTGTAGGAAAACCTTGTAGGATCTACACAAATGACCCCTTGCTGAATTCAGAATTTTGTCTAGTTTTCAGAAATGTTTGGCTGTCCGGGATCCAGCATTGGTTTCACACCCATTCCTGTCACTAACTGGAAGGAGGCTGAAAGCACCAAAAATAGTAAAAATGGGGTATGTCCCAGTAAAATGCCACATTTGGGTTGGAAAATGTGGTTTTCTGATTCAAGTCTGCCCGTTCCTGAAAGGTGGGAAGATGGTGATTTCATCACCAGAAACCCTTTGTTGATGGCATTTTCAGGGAAAAAACCAAAAGCCTTCTTCGGCAGCCCTTTTTTCACATTTTTTTAAAAAAAAGAAAATTTTCACTGAATTTTGGCTAATTTCTTGGTCTCTTTCAGGGGAAACCACAAACTCTGGGTACCATTAGAATCCCTAGGATGTTGGAAAAATAGGACGCAAATTTGGCGTGGATAGCTTATGTGGACAAAAAGTTATGAAGGCCTAAGCGCAAACTACCCCAAATAGCCAAAAAAGGGCTCAGCACTGGGGGGTGGAAAGGCCCAGCAGCTAAGAGGTTAAGACAATAAGGGCTACAAGGTGTATGTGTCACATGCCATCCATGCTGGTAGGCATTATACGTTAGGAGTACCTGGTCTGGAGAAATACAAACTCAGTATAGAAAGCATGACTTAGGGGGTGATTCTGACCTCGGCGGTAAAATGCCCTTACCGCCGGTCAGAAGACCGCCATAACACCGCCGCGGCCGCGGTCAACCGCCACGGTCATTCTGACCCATAACGGCCAAACCTCCAAAAATCCGTCCTCCACTGCAGCCCGCCACATCGGCGGGCAGCGATAAACTGGAGATGACCAAACCTCCACCGTCACGCCAACAGAAATACGCCCATGCCATTACGACCCACGAATCCACACGGCGGTCATTCAAACGCGGTATTCCATTGGCGCTACACACCGCCGCGGTCAGAATACACACACATCACCAAAACACAGCCACATTGGACAATTTGAAAAACACACACCTGATACACATACACACACCACTCCCACACAATCAACCAACTATAAAACACACACCCACATCACCCACAAACCCCTGCGACCCCAAATACTGAGAGAAGGAGAGAGAGACACAGCAGACAATCCAAAGGAAGACACACTGAGGCACACTACACCATCACACACACCACATAGTAGCACAAAGCACCACTCACCAACACACTCCTCATCACATACACCACCCCACACATCACCCACACCACCCCATGGCACCCCAAAGGCATCCACGATTTTCGGACCAAGAACTCCGGGTCATGGTGGAGGAAATCCTAAGAGTGGAACCCCAGCTCTTCGGCTCGCAGGTGCAGCACACCAGTATAGCCAGGAAGGCGGAGCTATGGCAGCGGATCGTGGACAGGGTCAACGCGGTGGGACAGCATCCCAGGAATAGGGAGGACATCCGCAAAAGATGGAACGACCTACGGGGGAAGGTCCGGTCGATGGTCTCGAGGCACAACATCGCGGTCCAGAAGACTGGCGGCGGACCCCCACCCACCCCTCCCGAATTTACATCGTGGGAACAAGACGTCTTGACCATCCTGCATCCTCAGGGCCTCGCAGGAGTAGCCGGAGGAATGGACTCTGGTAAGTCCCATCTCAACTACTATATCCCCCACACCCCACCAGCATGCCAACCCACACCCCCACCCTCACCCCCAACCCCCCAGCACACATCCTTCCTGACAATGTCTCACCAGCACAACCCACCCATCCCAACACCAACTCCTGCATGCCAACACAAACCATGGGCACCCATCACCTAATCATGACCACTGCACTAACCCCTCCCCCCCACTAAATACCCTCACAACACCTCCCTCCAGGGAATGCCTGCACTGGGGGACAAGGGCACCCACAACACGCATGCTATTGCACACACAGAAACAATAACCAAACTCTCTTACCCCATGCAGGACCCGAACGACAACACACCAGCCAGGAGGGTCCAGAAGTGTCCATCCCACCACCGGAACAGGCCCACACTGAGGATAGCAGCTCTGTCGACAGTGAACCTGATGACCAGCCCGGACCATCGGGGACCTCTGGGCAGTCGGTTCCCCTCACCCAGACACAGGCCACACCAGACCCGACCCCCTCTGCCGACACCAGCACAGCTCCCACCCAGCGGGCCCATGCCTCTGTCTCTAGGACAGCTCAATCGGCGGTGTGTCTGCCACTACAGGGCACCCAGGCTAACCCGACACCCCAACAACAACAGGGACCTGGGGGCAGTGGGAGCGGGCACACCGGCCAGGGGACAGAGGCCGGGGGAAACCGGGCAGCTCGGAGGGCTGCTGTGCGACAGGGGGGGGGGGAGAGGCCCAGGGAACCCACTCTCCAAGAGGCCCTCACCACCCTCATGGGGGCCTACCACCACTCCCAAGAAACGATGGCGACGGTACTGGCCAGGTTCACTGAGATCCAGGCACAGCAGGAGGAACGCTACATGGGCTTCAGGGAGGAGCTGAGAATCATCGGGACCGCAATGGGGACCATCGTCCTGGCCCTCCACAGGATAGAGGACGCGTTGCGGGACCATGGTGCACCACACAGGGCCCCTGTCACTAGGCCGGACCAGGAACAGCCTACCACCTCCGCCGGCGCTAGTGGACAGGAGGTCCCAACACCTCGACAGCCCCCCAGAACCCCACCTCCTGCTGAAGAACAACCACCCCGTAAGAGGAGCCTGAGACCAAAGAAAAAGACAGAGTAGGATGTCAAGACCCCCGCCAGCAGGACATACCCCCTCAAGTCTTCCCACTGTCCCACATTGCCACCCTGTCCAACCATGAACTGCCTATGCTCCATCCTTCCACAGGCAAAAGAACAATGCACCTGTGAGACTGAGAACTGGACTCTGCCATGGATATTCCTCCACCCCCACCCATCACCCTTAGAATCACATGTACCGGTATCTAGCACTGTAAATAAATCACTTTTTGCACACAAACCTGTTTTGAGTCATGCTGTATTATTAACAAAGGGATAACATATTACTGTTCAATTTCTGTCCTGTCAATTAGTCATGACAACATACCAATGTCAATACGCTGTATTTCATGGGCGAACCAAGCAGAAGTCAGGTACTGAGTCAGACAGCACTGAGAAGGGAAGGGAAAGGCATAAATTAATAAAAAACATCTGTGGGGAACTACAGAAAGTATAGATGCAGGAGGCTAGAAGCAATTGTGAAATGGCGTGGGTGATTCTTACCAGGGTGTTACTGGAAATACTGTTGTATCACTCTGTCCCTATTGTCTGTGTCGTCCTCAGAGTCTTCCTCCTCTTCACTCTCCACAGGCTCCACGGCTTCTACAACACCACCATCTGGACCATCCTCCTGCAGGAAAGGCACCTGGCGTCGCAAAGCCAGGTTGTGAAGCATACAGCACGCCACGATGATATGGCACACCTTCTTTGGTGAGTACATTAGGGATCCACCAGTCATATGCAGGCACCTAAACCTGGCCTTCAGGAGGCCAAAGGTTCGCTCAATCACCCTCCTTGTACGCCCATGGGCCTCATTGTAGCGTTCCTCTGCCCTTGTCCGGGGATTCCTTACTGGGGTCAGTAGCCACGGCAGGTTGGGGTAACCAGAGTCACCTATTAGCCACACACGTTGTCTCTGTAGCTGCTCCATCACATAGGGGATGCTGCTATTTTGCATCACATATGCGTCATGCACTGACCCTGGGAACTTGGCATTTACATGGGAGATGTACTGGTCAGCCAAACAGACCACCTGGACATTCATCGAATGATAATTCTTTCTGTTTCGGTACACCTGCTCATCGTCTTTTGGGGGTACCAAAGCCACATGGGTCCCATCAATGGCACCAATGATGTTGGGGATATGTCCAAGGGCATAGAAATCACCCTTCACTGTGGGCAAGTCACCCTCCTCGGGGAAAATGATGTAGCTCCTCATGAGTTTCATCAGGGCAGACAACACTCTGCTCAAAATCTTTGAAAACATAGGCTGAGACATTCCAGATGACATGGCCACTGTGGTCTGGAATGACCCACTGGCCAAAAAATGGAGGACTGACAAAACCTGCATCAGAGGGGGAATCCCTGTGGGTTGGCGGATGGGGGACATCAGGGCTGGCTCCAGCTGGGCACACAGTTCATGGATAGTGGCACGGTCAAGTCGGTATCGAAGGATTATATGGCGTTCTTCCATTGTCGACAGGTCCACCAGCGGTCGGTACACGCGAGGATTCCTCCTTCTCATCCCAAGTCCCAGCGGACGGTGCCTAGGAAGGACAACATGGAGCACAGAGTCAGCCAAACCACAGGTACGTACAGACAGCTTGCACAGTTAAAGAATGGCAATGGGTTGAAAGGCGTGTATGTGTGGCAATGCAAGGCCTAGGCCTGTGTGTCGCAGTCAAAATTAAGCCATGTGGGCCCTTGAAATGGCGGCTGCCTGACCTGTGAAGTGGGACAATGGGATGTGAGGTCACTGCGCTGGCGGGGCACACCGTGGCGGTAGGCGGTCGAAGACCGCGGCGCAAAGCCGCATTGGTTAACATTGAAGCCTATGGGTTTCAGGAGCCAATAACGAAGTGCGCCGGCGGTCGCGGTACGCACCGCCGCGGTACGCACCGCCGCGGACGTGACCGCCTTTTTCTATCTGCTTAATCACTCGAGACCTGATCATCCACAGGAGAGGACCTATACTGCAAGTGCTGCTGTGACCTCGGTCTGGAAGATACAATGGCTGCTGTGACTGGGGAAAGGGCCCCTGCCTTCACGTCTGAAGAATTGGACAAGCTCGTGGATGGGGTCCTCCCCCAGTATGCGCTACTCTACGGTCCTCCAGACCAACAAGTGAGTACCCCAGGTGCTAATGGAATGGGCTATGCCTGTGTGGATTGGGGTGGGGTGGGGTGGGGGGCGAATGAGGAGTGCAACGCCCGACAGATGAGAGCATGTGCCATATGGCAAAGTGGGTGGGGGGGGCCAATTACATCTAACATGCAGGCCATTGATGATTTCCTCCTTTCCACCCTGTACATGTCTAATAGGTCAGCGCCCATCAGAAGATCGATATTTGGCGTGCCATCGCCAAGGAAGTCCGGACCTTGGGGGTCCACAACAGACGGGGCACCCACTGCCGCAAGAGGTGGGAGGACATCCGCCGCGGAACAAGGAAGACCGCAGAAACACTGCTGGGGATGGCCTCCCAACCTAGGAGGGGTGCCAGTCACACCATGACCCCCCTGATGTCCCGGATCCTGGCGGTGGCCTACCCTGAATTGGATGGGCGCTTTAAGACATCACAGCAGACACAAGGGGGTGAGTATCAGCACATTCTCCTATCTTTCTGCGCAGTGGAGGCGTCTGGGTGGGGGAGGAGGGCTGTGGGTGACATTAGGCCAGGGCGCTTTCTGTAGTGTAGTCCTCTCCCTTAGGCATGGCCCTGTGCCCTGTGCCCCCGGCCCCCACCTCTGTAGGGTGACAAGTACAGCCATTGAAGGTCCAGCATCTCCCATGTGCGCGTTTGACGTCTCTTGGCCTGTTGTCTTAGTCAGTAGTACTGAGTAGTGTACCCCGAATGCGCGGCTTAGTGCATTAGGCACCTGTGTCTGTCCTCTCCGCCAACGGTGTTGACATTGCATGCACTCAACCTGGTCTTCTTTTTTCTCCCCCCACCCTTTCTCTTCATCTTCTTGTGCATGTGTGCATTAGCATCATCAGGCGGAGGAGATATGGCATCGGAGCACGAGGGAGCTGCAGGACACAAGGCCCCGGTGGGCCCAGGAACAGACACCGAGGGCACCAGTGATCCGGAGGGCGAGGGGAGCACCACGACGGGGACCGCTAGTGAGAGCAGCGAAAGCGACACGTCCTCGGATGGGAGCTCCCTAGGGGTGGCGGCAACATCCGTGCCCCCCGCCTCTACAGGTACAGCCGCCACCCAGCGCACCAGCCCCGCCCTCCCAGCAGCCCCTCAGTCTTCGCTCCGTGCCACTTCGCCCAGGAAGGCGCGCGTCTCCTTCGCCCCAGGCACCTCAGCCCCTGCCCCTGTTGCCCCTGCTGCCCTCAGTGCGGAGCTCATTGACCTGGTAAGGACGCTCATTGTTGGGCAGACGACCCTTCTGAATGCCATCCAGGGTGTGCAAAGGGAGGTGCAACAGAGCAATGCGTACCTGGAGGGCATTCATTCGGGTCAGGCTGCCCATCAACGAGCGTTCACTGCTCTGGCCTCAGCACTGACGGCAGCCATTGTCCCTGTTTCCAGCCTCCCTCTTCTGACTGCCTCCAGCCTGTCTCTGTCTCCTGTTCCTCAGCCTATCCCATCCACACCATCAGACCAGCCTGCACACACCTCAACACCCAAGAGCAGCTCATCCAAACACAAGCACCACAGATCCCGCAAACACTCACCCGAGCAACACCCAGATGCAGACATGCCAACAGCCACTGCCACCCCTGTGTCCCCCTCCTCCTCGTCTCCCTCCTCCCTCCCTGTGACGTCTACACTCACACCTGCATGCACCCCAACATCAGCCAGTGCTTCCATCACCACCTCACCCTCCAGTACAGTCCACACTCGTGCAGTCACCACCACCACTGCCATGTACACGTCCCCTGTGTCCTCTCCCACTGTGTCTGTCACCCCCTCTTCCAAGACACACAAACGCAGGCAGCCACCCACCCAACAGCCATCCACCTCACGACAGCCTACAGCACCAGCACCTTCACCCAATGACAGCACACCTGACTCTCCTACAACCACCTCCTCTACCTCCACTTCCATCTCCACTACTCCTACCCTTTACCTTGGCCCTAAAAAACTTTTCCTGGCTAACCTTAACCTCTTTCCCCCCGATGACCCCCCCATCCATCTTCAAAGAGTCCCAAGAGCACCGCAGCCACCACCAGCCCAGCTTCGGGTGTCACTGTTGTGCCTGGGTTCTGGAGCCCACCCTTTGCCAGCAGTGACACATCGAGCTGCAGCAAGGACACGTCCAGCCCCCCCCCCGGCAAGAGGACCCGCAAAACCAAGGACCGCCGTGCGAGGACTGACAGGGCTGCCCCCAAGGAGCAATGTGCGGCCACTTCACCACCCACACCATCTGGGGGAGGCAAGGGCCCGAGAGCCCCATCAAAGGAGCGGAAGGGCAGCAGGAGCGCGGAGAAGGTGGACCCCACATGCCACATCCCAGCTGGGAAGGAGGACACTAAGGAGGCCAGGAGTCCGTCCCCGAAGGGTCCAGATACGTCACGGTCCGAGGGCGACTGAACAGGGAGTCCAGGCCAGGTCTGGCTCCCTTGACCTGCTGGATGGGCACCGCTGAACAGGGCCCGCGGTGCAGAAGAGCACCGCTCAACAGGGCCCCGCCGTGGAGATAGGCACCGCTGAACAGGGCCCGCGGTGCAGAAGAGCACCGCTGAACAGGGCCCCGCCGTGGAGATAGGCACCGCTGAACAGGGCCCGCGGTGCAGAAAAGCACCGCTGAACAGGGCCCCGCCGTGGAGATAGGCACCGCTGAACAGGGCCGGCCCGCGGTGCAGAAGAGCACCGCTGAACAGGGCCCCGCCGTGGAGATAGGCACCGCTGAACAGGGCCCGCGGTGCAGAAGAGCACCGCTCAACAGGGCCCCGCCGTGGAGATAGGCACCGCTGAACAGGGCCCGCGGTGCAGAAAAGCACCGCTGAACAGGGCCCCGCCGTCTCAAGCACCGCTCCGCTGGGCCCTTCCTCTCAAGCACCGCTCCGCTGGGCCCCGCCGTCTCAAGCACCGCTCCGCTGGGCCCCGCCGTCTCAAGCACCGCTCCGCTGGGCCCTTCCTCTCAAGCACCGCTCCGCTGGGCCCCGCCGTCTCAAGCACCGCTCCGCTGGGCCCTTCCTCTCAAGCACCGCTCCGCTGGGTCCCGCCGTCTCAAGCACCGCTCCGCTGGGCCCCGCCGTCTCAAGCACCGCTCTGCTGGGCCCTTCCTCTCAAGCACCGCTCCGCTGGGCCCCGCCGTCTCAAGCACCGCTCCGCTGGGCCCCGCCGTCTCAAGCACCGCTCCGCTGGGCCCCGCCGTCTCTAGCACCGCTCCGCTGGGCCCTTCCTCTCAAGCACCGCTCCGCTGGGCCCTTCCTCTCAAGCACCGCTCCGCTGGGCCCTTCCTCTCAAGCACCGCTCCGCTGGGCCCCGCCGTCTCAAGCACCGCTCCGCTGGGCCCCGCCGTCTCAAGCACCGCTCCGCTGGGCCCCGCCGTCTCAAGCACCGCTCCGCTGGGCCCCGCCGTCTCAAGCACCGCTCCGCTGGGCCCTTCCTCTCAAGCACCGCTCTGCTGGGCCCCGCCGTCTCAAGCACCGCTCCGCTGGGCCCTTCCTCTCAAGCACCGCTCCGCTGGGCCCCGCCGTCTCAAGCACCGCTCCGCTGGGCCCCGCCGTCTCAAGCACCGCTCCGCTGGGCCCTTCCTCTCAAGCACCGCTCCGCTGGGCCCCGCCGTCTCAAGCACCGCTCCGCTGGGCCCCGCCGTCTCAAGCACCGCTCCGCTGGGCCCCGCCGTCTCAAGCACCGCTCCGCTGGGCCCTTCCTCTCAAGCACCGCTCCGCTGGGCCCTTCCTCTCAAGCACCGCTCCGCTGGGCCCTTCCTCTCAAGCACCGCTCCGCTGGGCCCCGCCGTCTCAAGCACCGCTCCGCTGGGCCCCGCCGTCTCAAGCACCGCTCCGCTGGGCCCTTCCTCTCAAGCACCGCTCCGCTGGGCCCTTCCTCTCAAGCACCGCTCCGCTGGGCCCTTCCTCTCAAGCACCGCTCTGCTGGGCCCTTCCTCTCAAGCACCGCTCCGCTGGGCCCCGCCGTCTCAAGCACCGCTCCGCTGGGCCCCGCCGTCTCAAGCACCGTTGATGGTTCATTGTGCCCACCATGCCTCCTCCTTGACCAGTGGAGACTGTCATCCACATGATGGACTGTGGCTTTGCACTCCCCAGGATGGTCCAGTGGGCAATCCACCCACTGCAGAGACTTGAGAGACTGTGGCTTTGCACTCCCCAGGATGGCACAGTGGGCAGCCCACCAACTGTAGAGACATTGAGAGACTGTGGCTTTGCACTCCCCAGGATTGAACAGTGGGCAGGCCACCCACTGTAGAGACATTGAGAGACTGTGGCTTTGCACTCCCCAGGATTGAACAGTGGGCAGCCCACACACTGTAGAGACATTGAGAGACTGTGGCTTTGCACTCCCCAGGATTGAAAGGTGGGCATGGTGGCTCCTTGTGGATCTGGCGTCGTGGACTCATGTGGCTGTGGTGCCCCCCCCCCTTCCCTTCCCCCTGAGGTGCCTGTAGTTTTTACATCTGATGCCCCTGCAGTGTTCTCTCCAAAGGACTCAGGTCTCCTGTGTGGGCTTTGCCCTTGTTTCTCAAGACTTTGGCCCACGGACATGCTGAATTGGTAGGATGTGCAGGACTTGGTACTTCAGTCATACACTGATGTGTATGTCATTAGTTTTGTTGTGGATATCTTTCATGGTTGTACGCTAATTTTCTGGAGCTTTTTGGTACATAAATATTTATTCCAAATATGATTATGTCCTAGCATTTTTCAGGGGTGTTTGGGTGGTGTCACTGTGACTTGGTGCTCTGCATTGGTGAGTACATGATTGGGGGGGGGGTTGCATATGTGTGTGCCCGTAACCTTTCGTCCTCCCCCTCCCGTGTGTCGTAGGTGCAGTACTCACCGTTGTCGTCTGCGCCGGACTTCGTACTCGTGGTAGATGAGAAGGTAGACGAGAGCAGGTATGATGTTCAATTCGGGTTCCATGCTGTCCTCCGTCCTCGTGGAGTGCGTAGAGGTGAGCGTTTTCCCGTTCGTAGTCTGTTTCCGCCGTGTTTTTATCGGCGGTGCTCCCGCCCCGGAAAAGGTGGCGGATTGGTGAGTTATGATAGGGTGGGCGGTACATTGTCTGCCGCCTGCCTGTTGGCGGTGACCGCCGCGCTGTTTGTCTGTACCGCCGCGGCGGTCGGAGTGTTAAGTTGGCGGGTTGTGTTGGCGGTTCCCGCCAGGGTCAGAATTCCATTTTTTGGACCGCCAGCCTGTTGGCGGGTTGGCCGCCGCTTTAACACCGACCGCCAGGGTTAGAATCACCCCCTTAGTGTTTGGGGGTGTTTTTACTAATAAGTATTTATTATCCTAAGGAGTCCTGTTTAGCAACCTTAGAATAATTAAAGATCGGGGAAAAGAACAACTGCAGGTAACAAATGGGACTATGTGACAACAGCACTAACCAACCTGAGCTATCTGCTTAAAAAACAATTATTTTATGTGCGTGTTATACCTTATGCTTTGCAGGAGGCACATTATCTCACTGCTCTACTTTGAGTCAAAACTGGGCCTAGGCAAAACTCAGATCTCTCCAACAGATACATTAAGGTTATCACAAGGGTTAAACTGACATTTTCATTATCCCCTAAAAATTGCTGTCACACAATGAACTCTTGAGCCTTTAGAAGATCTCTCAAAGTGCTAATCCACCACCCCCTCAGCGTCATCCCCACTCCCCCCAACCCAGAACTTGGCCCCTGATCCGTTGGCTCCAGCCCCTGGAAAAAAAAGCAGAATGCCCTGCCCTACACACGCTTAGACTGGCCCATCCTCATTCTGTAAGTGAAATCCAGTGGGAGACGGAATGACAATAGGCAGGTTGCTCATCAGTGTGAGGTCGGAAAGGGACTGCTCTTGTGCTCGGAGTAGGAGTGCGAGACGGCCCCAACAGGGAGTAATGCAGAAATCTGAGGAATCTCGCAAGCCAATAGTGCAGCTCGCAGCAATCCCCAGAATTACAGACAAAAGGTGCCCGGAGAACTGATCATCACACGGACGTGAGGCCCAATAACAGATTGTCTGTGAAATTTAAATACGGGTGCTCACCCCAGCCTTGGTAAACTACACTTGTCAGCCCTAACCTTAGGCCTGAGGATGTCCGCAAGAGGACAATTCCTGTCCATTTTTCCGTGTTAATGCACAAGTGCCATTTATTTTTGTCATCTATTTTTATCCTGTGCCAATGTGAATATGTTCCTTCCTCCTCTCAACCCTTACAAAAATAGGCGTTACACCCCAACTGCTCGGGTTTCATCTTTTATCTGTATAAGTTTAAGTGTAGTGTTATTTTGGGAAATGTTTGTTAGTATTCGTAACGTTATGAGGTTAAAGACATCACTAACATTTGCAATGGTGTTCCCCTAACACCCTTCTGGGAACCATCATGTTGCTGTCATTAAACCTAACTTACTACCAGGGGCCTACTTTCCATTGGTACTACAGGTGCAGTGGCACAGGGGCCCAGACGTCTGAGGGGCCCATTAAACGTTGATACTTTCTGTAATTTATGATTCTAACACCTGCCATGGGGCATATTTCTTCCCTCACTAGGCCCCATAACACACTGGCTACGCGACTGCGTACTACAACTAAAAAATGTCACCCTTCTGGCTGATTTACTGAAAGTGGATGTTAACCGTCGCACATTTACACAGAACCTGATTCTCTCTTTTAATATCTAAGTTTCACTTTTCTGCACAGAAAGAATTGTGTATTGGGCCTACTATAGACTATCATTCACATCTTTATAGCCAGACATACACCCTCCGCTGATGAAGCCAGAATTTGACCCCACTGATTCCAGGGGCCACTACTCTAGAGGAAACCACGTCAATAAACAAATCTACAACACAATAAAATAAAAGTTAAAGTTAAAAATACAACCTAAAAAACGTAAGCAAACAAAGCAAAAGTGTTTTTTTTTTATAAAGCATTTACGTAGAGGTTTCTGCACATGAGTCGTCCGGGTGAAATTTTCCTTGCCCCTTGTACTTCCACGCGTTTAAACGACGTATGTAATTCTAATTGTAATTGGAAATTGTATTTAGAGGGCGCTTAGTATCCTGACCATCTACCGCGCCTGTAGTTTTGTTGAAGCTTTAGGGTATAAATGGTCGCATGAGGAAACTTTTTGCGCAAGACGACTTTTGGTAAAAGCCGGTGCAGTTGTCTATGGGATTTCTTTCATGTCTATCTACAGGATTATTGTGCATTTTTTTCGGTGGTAAGACTGCCTTGTTGCTTAGAAGCATAGGCGGTCTGGGGGTAAGACTTGTTCCACCCGAAACATCTGCCGGGTGCGTTGCAAGCCAGCATCAGGGATACCCACCATTTAGGTCTTTTAGGCGGCCAAGTCTTATTGAGCCGGTGCGTCACCTGCACTCAAGGAAGGGCCTGCTCTTGAAGACGTGACTTCCATGCAAAAGTGAATTAATGCAGTTGGCTTCGAGCAACCCTACAGTGTAGCGTGCAGCTTAACAAAGCCCTGCGAACTTCAGAGCAGAGAGCTACCGCTGTTACAAAGCGAGGGCTCGGCCTCGTCGCTGCGGTGGGAGGAAGAGCAGGTGAGAGCAGCGTCTTTGATCCCCACGGGATCCAGCAGGTGAGAAGAGCCGCGCTGATGCAATCAATTGCACTAAACGCATTGCCGGGGCTACGCCGAGCAGAAGTAAGGCGGTTAGTCTGCGCCACTGAGCAGCGCTTACAATCAAATCATCCACAGACAATTAGCCAGGAGGGAGGGCGACGAGCGCTTTCATCGTTTTTTATCTGTAGTCTAGCAAGAGCCATGCTTCGAGACACAGAAAGCTGAATTTGTTCCTCAGGAGATTTGATCAGGTCTCCTGTGTATCAGCAAGAGATTTTCAATGGAAGGCCTCTGTTTCCTTTTTGGTGAATTTTATGATTTTATTGCATCTGAAACTCTGTGGTCCAAAAAGTGTGATTACCCTGCCTTTCTCAGAATGGAACAAAGCATATAAGCCCTGATTCCGAGTGGGCCTGTTGGCGGTGATTTGTTCACAGCGCCTGGTAGATACCAACACTGCTGGTGAGGTTTTTACCTGGTTTGGTCTTCTCTATTAAAATGGCGCAAAACGTGTAATTCAGAGCTTACTGCACATATTTCCACATATATTTGTATTTAACGGGTATCCTTTGGTAAGTTACAGGACGAAGTGGGTGCGATGATGACGGGGCATCTTGCAGTTCCTATCCCTGGACAAACAGGTGTTTTCGGAGGAATTGGAATTTTTACGGACTCGGAACTACAGCCTTAGATGATTTTCACATGTTTTCATCCTTGTTATACCAAGTAGAAACCTTAAGTATATCAAAAGCATTAGGGTCCAATTGTACTCAAACAGAGAGAAACACAAAGACGCAACGACATACACATGCAAACATGATGCTCGAACAATTTTCTGAAAAGGGGCGCTGCCTTTAATGTCATCTAATTGAAGTCACATGGATTGTGAAAAATCCAAGCTTCGTACAATAAACAAATGTAGCAAATGTGCCACACCAATTCAGCTGGAGAGTTGTAAGGCTGTGTATTTTGGAGCACAGGTGAGGTAGCACACTGTCATACATAGACAACATATTTGTTGTTGAAATGGCAACTAAATTTGCATAGACTTGCATTTTTACTGATAAAGATATAAGGGGCATAAATCCTAATGTGTGGAAATCAGGATTCAGCTAATATTCATCACTTGGGCATCGCCAAGTAAAGTGTCTTGACTTGATTTGATCCCATTAAACTCTTTGTTTACCTCACGCTTCACAATTGCAAATAATGTGCTTCATTTGTGCTTTCTTAATTGCTGATATATTTTTAAATATGTCTGGGGTTCATTTAAAGGTATAGAAAAAAATGTCATCATACAGCTTTTCCTTTTGCACTTCCTGTACCCCAGCAAGTTTGCCACCTAGGTCACTTTCTCATTTTGCAGCCTGAGAAAGAAAAGTAAGCACCAGTTTCCTTCCTTATTTGATTTTACTCTTTGAACGCACTGCAAATGTGACAAGATAGACACAAAATCTAAAGGCATCTTTATTGCTTAGTCACTTTCCGAATTCCAGCATGGTTACTTCAGAGGGGTCACAGTCCCTCTCACGCCCCTGCGCCCAGTGCCTATGCATACCAACACACGCAGTTGGCACAAGCTCATGATACTGCTGTGGTGTCATATATTCATATTTCTCTAAAAGCTTGTACAGTGATATTGTACTAGGCTTGCATGTTTATGTTGCATAATAAGTGGCACTGGTCCATTTTTTCAGTATGTTAACTTTTTCAGTCAAGATGACATCTTTATATATGCAAGGATGGACTTCTCCATCTTGAACTTTTTACAACTTATTTAATTTCAGGTGCTTCACAAATTTGACAGTTTTAGGGAAGAAAGATTGGTGCAAAATCTTCTACCTCCTGCAAAATGTTTTTTTTCCAGAAATTTCATACAAAATAGAAGCAAATTGAATTTCAATTTCGTTCACTTCCTAGTTACATTGCATTTTCCATAGGGAATTCAAAAATTCAGTCTTGATCTATAATTTTGGGAATATTTACTAAGACTTTTCACATTTTGCATAAGCTTCTAATTCTCATTCATCTTTTTATATCCAACATTTAATGAAACTTGAACTAGGTTTTCATTTTTTAAGGTCTATTTTACCAACGTTTATCTCTGGTTTCTCTTCACCAAATTTATCACGGAGGCAGACCTTGTTCTGAATGTACACATATTTTAAACAAACATTGACAAAGCCAATATGTTGCAGCTGGAAGAGGCCAAGCTAACGGCTTCGCTAATGCTTACTATATTTTGCTTAGGTAATGGCAAAATAGGCTACCAGTGCATCATGATGCATTTGCACACATGCAGGCACATGGACGGCCATATGAGAATTATTTTTTTCTATTAGAGAAATGACATTACATTAACGTCGCCGACGCCTAAGCTACCGGCAAAACTGATGGTTCATCTGCTCTGCTTAGAGTCAGGTGGACCATTATGTTTTCGGCAGTGGAGCCCAGTGCCTACGTGAGTGGATATCTTACAGCAACAGATTGACTACTTGAGTCGTCGGTGTAAGTATAGAAGACCGCCAGTCCTCTTTAAAGTGAACCGCCTAATGTATGTTTTTCTTCTTTGGGACCATTAGGAAATGCGTGAAGAAAACAAAAAGAAAAATCACCCCTACACGCTGGAAGAAAACTATCAGGGTCATTCGTTTTTTTATTTCACAGACACAAACTCCTGAATAAGGAGTTTGTTTTTCTAAAACAAAAAAGTTTGCTTGGACACCACATGGAACATGGTGGCGGCTCAGCAAATATTTAAAGTTTTCCGACGAGCTGCCATGGTGGCAGTTACTCACAAGGCATAGAGATCTCTGCAAATGTTGGAGACGGTAGCACACAGGCTTCAAGTGCACCAAACTTTAAATCAGACATTAGCCCATCACATTACACAGCATTCTAAGTAGAGCTGGGCGAAATTTATTTTGCGCTGGTGTAATTTGCATAATTTGGGAATTTTCCATTATGTTTCTTACACAAAATTCCCATAATTGACCAGAAATGCATGCAAACAACAAAGCACGACCAACTGTTGCTGCCTGTGATTTAATTAAATACATCCATGCATCAAAACGTCATGTAAGGACGCATTTTGCACTAACATATAGAGTAAAATGATGTTTTTGTGTTTCGCATAGTTACTCATAATTTTGCAGAAATTTCCCAGATTTACGCAAAAGAAAACTACCCAACTTTCACATCCCACTAACTCTAATAACACACAACTTCTGCATGCATACTAAAGACAACAAATTCCAGAAATCTCTGCATTCTAAGGAAAGTAATCCACAGAATGACATTGCATTCTAAGAACAATAAACACACAGCGCAGCATTGTATCCTAGGGGCACCAGCATTCCACATTATGTTTCATCATAGGGACATAGAGCCATCAAACAGTATTGCATCTGAGAGACACAAACCCACCATACTTTTTTGCTTTCATAAATAGCAACTCAAAGCATTACATTGCAATCAAGAGATCACACTACTCTACACTGTTTCTAGGACAATTTGCTCGAAGCACTTTTATACATGTAAAACCTTTGGAGTTAAATGCAGGCTCAATTATCTTTCTCTGTTGAAGCTATTTTGAAAGAGACTGTCACAAATGCAAGTACAATGATCAATATAGAAGGACTAGTTGTGGTGGTCAAATAATACCTGTGTTAGACAGCAGCTACAAAATGTATTGTTGAATCACTGATCTCTACATTTAAACATGATACATTTAAACCTATTAAATTTAGGGTTTGCTGCTGAATTTACAAGTTGGTTTTAGTCAAAGAGAATCCCAACTCCATTGCATAAGTAACATACCTGAAAAAAAGATATTGATGGATATTCTGTCATGGCATGGTAGAGCGATGGGGCATTTGTTTCCCAGAGACAAAATCCCAAAGCAGATGTTTGTCTTTGAAAAATAAAAAACAATGTCCTTGATGTCCTGGGAATTTTCTCCCAGTGTATGAGAAGCATTTCTGTATGTTTCCAGTCTGCTACCATCATGGATCACATAGCAGGCGCAGAAAGGGAAAGAGCTAGAAGGTATGTGGTCAAAAGGTACACCTGAAATAGGAGAGACAGTCTGATGCCATGGGCACTGAGGAAAGTTCAGAGGTGACGTTTTTCATGACAGTGGAGCCGCTGGCATCTCTGCTGTCAGGAAAGCCATCAACCTCCTAGACTCAGGGACTGATTGAGAATTTGGCAAACAGGTACTCTGTCACAAACATGTTTGTGACAGAGTTCAAGTGCCATAGCATATAATGTACCAGTCACATTTGTGATGATGAACTCCCATCTGACAAACTGTAAATCCTCCCACAGTCTACGTGAGACTAGTTATGTGTGGAGTGGGTAGGCAGGGTAGAAGTCAATTGTTGGTATCCCTTCTTTTATCTCACACCACTAAATCAGGGACACAGTTGATTTGAATCTGTTGGATAGTAAAATGCTTCTGGTACTTTTCTAATGACAGATGATCAAAGTGTGTTTGTTCAGTAATGGATGCCCAACCAGATGAAGGGGTCTCTTACTCAAGTGACCGAGTATCAATAACTTTGGCTGGTTTTATAACAGTGGAGAGCACAAAAATATAAAGCTGAATGAAAGTTGAGGGAATATTTAAATGATTTAAATGCATCTTCTAAAAGGAGCAACAAGGGATTAGCTCATGGCAACAAACAGCAAGTGAAAAAGATCTAAAATTCTAGTCACTCACATTGAATAGGCCTTTCTCTTCAATCTGCCACAGAACAATGGGCCTGAGGTACTAAAGTAGAGACCCAAACCATTTCCTATTAAGGCGTATCATCTGCTTTGCAACCCTTCCCATATTTGCTGGTGCAACTGTTGTTCTAATGAGTCACATGACAAGATGCCCATTCAGTTGGAGTAACAAAATTCTTGTGTTTTGCACCTCCCTGTAAATGGCAGTGAATGCTCCCATTTTGTGAATGGGATAATATTCCATTTAGGAAATCAATATCAGTTCAATAGTATACACTGACAAATATGGAATATTTTTTTGAAAGCTCTGTGAACATCTACGCCTCAATTACAACACACAAGTACAAGTCAAAGCCATCAGCACCCTGGTGTTTTCAAAGATCTTGCTGACTATAAACTATCCATTTGCAGACATGAAAAAAATAGAAGGACCTATTCATTTTGGAGGCCTATTACACAGCATGCAGACAGCTCATCAGACAAAGTAAATTATTTTATAATCACCATCTATGAAGCCACCAACAGAAGCATAACACTGTACAAGACAACTAAGCACTGCACTAACCCCCTGCTACACCCACCTATTCCTCACTCCACAGAAAAGTAAAATGCCATCAACCTCTTCTTCAGTGAAAAGATACAGAATATCCAACACCACATCAATGATAACCAAGCCTGCCTAATCTCTTGCACCCACCCCTTTCAGTAGAACCCCCCAAATCGTCACCCTTCAAACCATCTCAGATCTGGCTGACATACTGAATCCTCTCAAAGCCACGTCTTATGGAGATGATGTGATACAATTGTCCTTCATCAAAGCTGTCCTTGGGAATGCTCTCTCATCTCTCAACATCAGTGCCTTCATAATTCAAGGTTTCTTCTTAGAAGCTCTTAAGGTTGATCAGATCCCCCGCACCGCTAAAGAAACCTACACTTGAACCCTGATGATATCAACAACTAACAGCCCATCACTCACCTAGTATTCATCAGCAAGGTAATTGAAAATGCAGTCCATATTCAACTTCAGTCCTAGCATCAATGCTTTGCATATACTACATGACTATCAGTCTGGCTTCAGATCATGCTGCAGTATGGAGACTGCCACCTTACACATCGTAAATGATGACGTCTTGACCTCAGATGAAGACACCTCCTGATATTGCTAGACTTCTTAGCTGCCTTCAACACGGACAACCATCTCATCCTCATATGCAACCTTGAGTTGTAAAGTGGATTCACCAGCAATGTCCTTCACTGGTTGTCTTCCTACCTTTCCAACCTACACCAGTTTGTTCACATGAGCTCCTCCAGGTCACAAATGATCCCTTTCACATGTGTAGTCCATCACAGTTCCATACTGCCTCTTGTCATCAAGCTTCATAGGGAGCCATTTGGTGCTCTACTCAAAGACAAGAGCATCAATATTCACCACTATGCCAATTATACACAATTCTATTTGTAAGTCTCCTCTTTTTCAGACTTCAAATACCCTGAACACTGCTTGCACTTTATTCAGATCTGGATAGTCAAAACCTACCTGAAGCTCAATCCCACCAAGATGGAATTCCTAATTTTTGCCGAGAACAACAAACAAGCTACAGTACAAACCTGGCTCCATGACATGAACATTGTCAACTTCGAATCCCAACTCTCACCCTGGGAACCAACCTTTCCCTTAAGGAACAGATTGCCAAAAAACACACAATGACGCCTGGTACCAGCTCTCTTCTAAAGAAAGTCAAATCGTTTCTTTCAAAAGGTGATTTCAGAACTGCTGTTCAAGCCTTTGTAGTTTTGCATCTTGATGGTGGGAATGCCATACTCCATGGCCATCCAGACTCCTCTCTGCCTCCCCTTAAGGAGCATCCTACATGCTGCAGCAGATCATATCCATGGCCTGAAGAAACATAATCACATCACCCCCACCCTGATTGAACTCCATTGGTTCCTTTTACCAACAAGCACAGTCTACAAAGCCAACTGTATGATTATCAAAGCCATAACAACCAGTACCCCTGCTTATCTTGCAGAAAAGCTGACCACCTCTTATGGTTCTCAGGACTACCCCAGCTGCAAGGGCAGCATCAGACTTCAGAATAAGGAGTGTAAAAACGAAAACACCAGACAACAGGCCTTTTCTTTTGTGCACCCAATTTAGGAAAAGGTTGAAGATTCGCCTCTTTAAAGAACACTACATCACAATACATTAACAGTCCACAACTCAGCTTCCTCTCCTATTACTTGCTGACTTTAAGGTTGCCTTTGACAATGTAGAGCACTCCACGGCCTTTGGCTAAAATTGTACTATAGAAATACCATATACATACATACATATAAACATACACATACATACACATATATACATGTCCGCAAACAATTGATATATTCCATTGTGGTTAATTCAAAAAAGGGTGTTGCCCCTTTCACACTTCTTCTCCTACCAACTGGCCAACTATTGCAGAGGACATTTTGCGAGTTGGAAAGTCTTTGCGGATTACATTTTTGCAAAGATGAAGACTGTGATTTTGCTAGTTGACTATCTAAAGCAAATGCTCGTGACAGACCTGCACCAAGTGTATCTTTGGTATTTGGGCCAGGGACACAACTCCAAGTTTCCCGATAAAAATGGTACCTCACTTATGTGGATAAGCCTAGTGCGTGTGACAGGAAACGCCCCAAAACGCAACATGGACGCATCACATTTTTCCATTGCAAAATTATGTATTTTTTGCTTAGTGCCTAACTGTGGATTTTGTGCTGTAGATGAGCTGGCAGCTAGGGAAACCTACCAAACTTATACATTTATGGAAAGTAGACACCTAGGGGAACCAGGATAGGGTGATTTGTGGGGCTCTCACTGGGTTCTGTCACCCAGAATCCTTTTCAGACCTCAAAATTGGGGGCTAAAAAACACCTTTTACTCACATTTCAGTGCAGCAAAGTTCTGGAATCTGAGAGGAGCCACAAACTTCCTTTCACCCAGCATTCTCCCAAGTCTCCTGGTAAAATTTTTACCTCACTTGTGTGGGTAGGCCTAGTTCCCACGTCAGAAAACGCACAAATGCAACATGGACACATCACAATTTTCCACTGAAAAAAATGTTTTTTTGCAAAGTGGATTTTGGGCTGTAGCTCAGCCTGCACCTAAGGAAACCTGCCAAACCTATACATTTATGGAACGTAGATACCTAGGGGAATCCAGTATAGGGAGACTTGTTGGGCTCTCACTGGGATCTGTAACCCAGAATCCTTTGCAAACCTCAAAATTGGGCTACAAAATACACGTTTTCCTCACATTTCGGTGCTGCAAATTTCTGGAATCTGATGGAAGCCACAAACTTCCTTCCTCCCAGCATTCCACCAAGTCTCCCAATAAAAATGGTACCTCACTGGTGTGGGTAGGCCTAGTGCACTTGACAGGAATCGATCACACAACATTCAATGTTAGTCCTTACATGAGGGCAACTGTTGACCCTGGAGTGATCCATTCCTGATGCAGGCACTAGGTACAGGCGCTCAAGTGGGGTAGGGTTTTTATCAGGACAGGTGGGGAAACACTGAGTGATAGGAATTTTGTGGATCCCAGGATACTCCTGTAGTTTGTGTGACATAAATGCAAGAAAAAATAGAGTTTTTATTCAACATTTCACATTTGCAGGTTATTCTGGGTAAGAAAACTTTGGGGAATCCACACTAGCCACACCTCCATAGACTCGCCCAGGTGTCTAGTTTCCAGTAATGTCTGGGTTTGGTAGGTTTCCCTATATGGCTGCCGAACCCAGGACCAAAAAGTTGCAGGTGCCTGCCTTACAAAACCAGGTTGTTTTGTGACAGATAATTTTCATATCTCCAGAATACAACTTGAGGGTGGAATTTGAGGCTGAACTAAATCGGGGAGCTCCCGAGAGAACACTCTTTCTGTGCTTGCCGCTGCATGCACCTGCTTTCTGGGTGTTGCTAACCTGCTATTGTCACACTGCACAGACTGTGCTTGCGAAGAGACAGCACGACTGTCCTCATCACCTCCCTTAGAATCACTGGAAGAAGAGTTATTGGGTGATCTGGGTTTGCAGACAGACAGTACAAGTGGTAGCAGCTTTAAAGCTAAATCAAGATATAATCCAATATTGCCACATTATAACATTGATGCTTTTCACAAAGCTGTGATCTTCGATTTATTTAAATTGTGGAAGAAAGCGAACAAAGTATTTGCACAAAATCTAACCCCAGGTCAAAGGTCAGCATTAATATCCCTAAACAAAGCATCTTCCTTTGTCATTAAACCAGCAGACAAGGGGGGTAATGTCGTGTTATGGGATGCATTGAAATATCAAAAAGAAGCCAAGAGACAATTGTTAGACTCAAATTGCTATGAGATATCCACTGTTTCAGCGTATCGGCAATCTATAAGCAGGTTCCATGATTTTTTGTCTGACAGTGTTAGCAGAGGTCTGCTTTCTGAGGACGAGTATAGGTTTTTACTGGTACGGAAATCATTGGCACCTTGCTTTTATCTGTTACCTAAGATACACAAGGATATCTGTAACCCTCCAGGCCAATAGTTTCAGCAAGAGGTAGCCTTTTAGAGAGTGCTTCTATTTACTTGGATCATTTCTTAAGTCCGTATGTATTTTATTTGAGTTCTTATTGCAGAGATATTATGGATTTTTGGACAAAAATACAGGGTATCCTGTGGCAAACCCATTACATTATGGTGACTATAGATGTTGTATCGCGGTATACGTGCATTCCACATGAGAAGGGAATTCAGGCGTGCAGACATTTTTTCAGAGACAAACCTATTAGACTCTTGGAACATTCTGAGTTACTTCTGAGCATGTTAAGGTTCTGTTTGGAAAATAATTTCTTTATATTTGAGCATCAGTGGTTTAAACAAACAACCGGGACTGCAATGGGGAGTTGCTTTGCTCAGAGTTATGCCTGTCTGTTTATGGGGTGGTGGGGTGGTGGGAAACACAATGGGTGATGGCGGATGAGAATTTGAAATGGTTCCAGCATATTATTTTATAGACACAATATATTGACGATATATTCATGATCTGGGATGGTTTAGAATCACTGTTATATGAATTTATGGATTCTTTACCAAATAACAACTTGAATTTACGATTTTCAGATAAAATACACAGACAGATCATGGAATTTTTAGATGTAGAGGTCAGTGTGGAAGAAGGCACCTTACATACTAGATTGTTCAGGAAAACCACAGTATCCTGCACGCCGCAAGTCACCATCCACCCAGTGTTAAATGGAGCTTTCCCTATGGGGAATTGCTTAGAGCAAAGAGGAACTGCAGTACACGACAAAGCTTTGACAGGGAACAAGAAACAATGATTCAGAGGTTCAGATCCAGGGGATATCTGTATAAAATTATCAAGAACTCCTGCCGTAAGGCAGGACAAGTCCAAATGGAAAAGCTATTAGTTCCCAAAAAAAAGGATACTGACCTTAATTCCCCAAGATTTGTGACAACCTTTAATGCATACTCACTGGAAGTTAAAAAGATTCTTATGAAAATTGGCATCTAATTAAGGCTGATAAAGTGATTGGTCAGTTAGTCAGCCCTCTATATTTATATGTGGGTGTGGTTTCCTGGGGCCGATCTCAGTCCCCAGGCAAATATATATATATATATATATATATATATATATATATATATATATAAAAAACAAACGTATATTTCTTAAAAAATGTGCCCCTGAGGGCGGCCCATTTTCAGAGGTGGCCGACACCCCCAAGTGCAAGTGTAATCCCTGGTGTCTAGTCGGGTTTCTTGGCCACTGATTGCAGGAAACACAGAAGCTCTTACGTGCCTCCCAAGGGAGTTTTAAATAGAAAAATCCCCCGGTGCAATGCACTGGAGGATTTTAAAACCCCTCTCTAGCATCAGCCACAGGTCGTGATCCGCACCTAGGAGGTTGTGCACGAGTCGGTCAGTGGTTGACGCAGACACCAATGGGGTTAAATGAAGCACTAACTGCACACTAATGGGCACCTGATCTAAGTTCTGTTCTTGCACACCCTGATGTTTTGACTCAGCATCCTCCTCCAGAGAGTCTAATGGTACAGACTTCCAATAGCAAGGGATTGAGGTGTTCAGGAAGCAAATCTTCTAGTCAGCGTGCCTATCCTTAAAACTTGACAATGCCAGTTCCCTAATCGGATATTATATACACACTCTCTGGGTTATAGTCAGCAAGATTTTGCTAGCAGTTCTTGAGGATTTTCAGGCCTCTCTGGCTCAAACCATTCTGGATGGTCAGGCTTGGATCAAATATGTAATTCATTCTAGCCTGGATGCCATTGATTGCTTGGAATAAGCAGTAATGTGGTGCTCTCTCACTATGCATGAATGAAGTTTCTCTGGAGATGTCCAGGCATCCCTTATGTATATGCCTCTTAGTGGTTCTTGCCTATTTGGTGGGAAGCTGATTCTGTCCTGGAGCACTTCAAGGAAAGCTGACCCATGGTGCTTTCCTTGAGCCTTTTGATCCTGGCAGACAGTTTCCACAACAATGTTGACCTTCTTGGGGCTACTGCAAAGGTTTGGCCTATAGGCAATGCCATGCTTTCAAGCCGCTGCAACAATCCTCTCAGCCTTTTTGGGGTTGGGCACGAGGATCAGGCAGCCACGGTGCAGGATTGGGGAGCAGGTCTCCCAGTCTCCCTCCTCTATGGCATTAGCTTCCAAATCAGTTTAGTTTTCTCTTAGCAGCACACAAGCACCCTGTGGGAGGAAGGAGCAAACATTTGCTCCATGGGTATTAAACTATTACATGAAACAGTTCCTTAAGATCTTTCAATGGGGCTAGGCACTCCCATTCCTCATTCCTCTCTGATCCGCTGCATTTTTTGCTCACAGCAAACAGGTTTTAGGAGGGACACCTGTCCATTTTGATGCAAGAGGCGGATGAGCTACTGTCCAAAAGGGCTGTAGAGAGGGTCCCAGTCTCGAAAATTGGGACTAGTCGTTACTCCTGCTGTTTCCTCATAGCAAAGAAAGACAAAGGTCATCATCATATTTTAGATTTTTTCCCTCTAGGCACCTTCTTGTTTGAGAGCAAATTTGAAATGCTTACTCTTCCCAGGTTCTGTCTGACCTAAATTCAGGCAACTGGATGGTAGCCTTGGACCCAGAAAGACATGTATTTTCATCAATCTGTCCTGCAGGATGCATACTTTCATGTACTTTGCCTGCGGTTTCACTGACATTACTTGCGGTACAGGATAGGCCACATCTGACTCCATTGGGAACTCTCCCTTTCATAGGAGCTTTCTTTGATATGTTGTGGTTCAGGGCTTCCCTTCCATCACTACAAGACCAGTACAATCGGGCAATAATACTGATGTTTCAGTCATAATTCCTGATTATGGATTTGACAGTCCCTCCACGGAACCACCAAAGCTACAGAGAAGACGTCACCGCCATGGTGGTGACGTCCCCCATGAGCATATTGCAAAATTCCTGCTGGGCTGATCGGCGGGGAAATTGTAATATGCATCCCCTCCGGGCTGAGTGGATGGAACAGTGCTAGGATATTGGCCTCGGCTCCGTTAAGGGAGCCGAGGTCAATACTCTAGCACCTTTGTAATGTGCACTGTCTGCAAAGCAGAGAGTGCGCATTCACATGGTGCTGGGTGGGTGGGGGTACCCTGTGGCCCCCGGCACTCGCTTTCTGCCAGTTTTTTCATAGCAAGGTCCCCACCATGAAAAGGCCGGTGGAAAGTGGGGTTTTAATCAGTCAGGCGGAGCTGAGTTCAGTGCGACCATGGCTAGTTACAAGCTTGACCGCCCTTAGGCGGGCCCGTCCACCTAAATTGTAATTGGATGGTTGGACCGTCCGGGATGCGGCAGTCTGACTGTTAATGCACGTGTGGCAGTCCTTGAGCCGCCACACTCATAATGAGGCCCTCGGTCTTGAATCTCAATGAGAGTTGTTTTCAGGTTTGTAGGCCTCTTTGCCTCCTGCATCCTTTGTGTTGACTATGCCAGGTGCCATATGCAGGCTCTGCAGTGGAATTTGTGTCAGTGGGTCTTACATCAAGAAAAGTTGCCAGATTCCATGCAGTTCTCAGAGGAAGCTGCAACAGATCTGCAGTGGTAATTGATGGGTTGGAGATGTCGTCTCGGGGAGGTGGACATAAGAGGACTCGGTCTCTGGTGGAAATCGGACTCCACATCAGTCTGTCCATTCATCTGGGGTTGAAGACCATCCTACTACCTGTTAAAGAGAGGTTGATGCAGGTTCTCACTAACAGCACCACTGCCATGTTGTAGTACACCAAGCAAGGTGGAGTGAGGTCCTGAGTTCTGTCCCAAGAGGCTGTAAACCTTTAGAGTTGGCTATAAATGCCATAGTGGATGAGCTCAGCTGGTGGTGCCTAACAGATCACGACTAGCGGTTACACTGTTAGGTATCTTCCAAAAGTGGGGAAAATCCTGGCTAGATATGTTTGCCACTGGCCCATCAAAGACTTACTCTGGGTACGGCTCAAGGGTATTTTTCAACCTCTTCATCTGTTTTGCATTAGCTGGATGAGCCATCCTTGTTTAAATCACCTAATGTGATGAGGTTTATAAATGGTTTAACCCACATGTTTCCTCTGAAACAATTTGTGATGCCACATTGGGATTTCACTTTGGCTCTGGCAATCCTCATGTCTACTCCCTTCGACCAAAGCACAGTTTCTCACTACCTCTTCTGAATCTAAATTTGATTTTCCTCATTATGATTATTTCAGCTCATAACAATAGTGAGCTCTCAGCTCCCTCTATGCAGCAGCCTTACAACATAATTTTCCACACAACTGGTGTTGAGGATAGGGTGGTCTTTCCCCCAAAGTTTGTGATTCTTTTTCATATTGGGCAATTCATCACCCTCCTAGTGTTCTTAGCTCTGTTTCACCCCCCCCCCCCCCCACACCACTTTAGAAAAATAGCCATTATTTCTCTGAGTCAAACAGGACCAAAACTACAAAAACTCAACATGCATAAGTCAAGTGCAGTGCTCAGAAGACAATAGCTCTAACTTGTGGTTGTGAAATTATGTACATAATTCAGCTGCTGAGTTTACCCGGATCTTGTCTTAGGAGAAGCAATGAGATGGAATGCTGCTTGAACAGCAGCATTCATGTATTATTTTTATTGCTTGGACAATGCATATGAAGCGATGTTCTTCAAAAAGCTGAAAAGATAATACATTGGGAAAGTCAAGCTGTCTGACTTGTAGGGTTGCATTATATTCTAAAAGACATTCCTATCTATTTCAAGAAGTTGTTTGCTGGATCTTTGTTCTAGTGCCAACTACCGGGATCCAACATTTTGTTAAAAAGATTGTCCCCGGTAACACACAGGTTTGGAATCTGGGTTAAAACATTGATGATAAATGCATACAGATTATGATAACTACGGGTTATCAATAAACATAAAAAACAATATGTCTGTATTAGGAAGCAGGTTAAACCAGGTTTCAGGTAATAAGCCTTCAGTATACCTTTGATTGCATTTGTGAGAAAGGTTTTCTCAAAAAATGTTTATGACATATCTACGTAAGATTGCCATAAATCTTCTAAACTTTGAGAACCTTGAACATTCCATTTATGTTGAAGGATTCACACTGGATCCCACTGTGAATAGACAGGAACCCTGTTTCAGAACTAGGTGGAATGAGAGGAGAATATGATGTGCCCTACTAAAATGCAGTGTAAAGTCACTTAGGTCCTCATTAAAAATTATATTTCACCTGAATCAATAACTCCAAAAAGGACTCTCTATTTTGCAATCCTGAATCTCTCTAGGCATGGAACTATACAACACCTTATTCTCCCTCCTCAAACAGCAGACATTTCCAGATCTTGTTTCTTTAAAATTACTTCCATGGGTCCTCCCCTTCATCAATCACACATCACACTTTTGAAGTCATTGTCTTGGTTCGCTCCAGATTATATTGTGGCAGTAGTATTTACATGGCTGTCTCTGCCAAAGTGTTACAGAAATTGGAGCTGATTCACAACATGGCAGCTTGACTTATCACTGGCCATGAAATGGGAGGAAATCTCACCAGCTCTGAACTTGTTTGCTGTGAAAGAAAGAGTTATGTTCAAGTCCCTTACCATCACGTACAGTGCTCTTTAGTACCATCCCCATCTTTTAATCTCCAAATTCACTATTTGCAACCCATCTTACATGTTAAGACCTACTTCTTTTAATCTCCTCCTGGTCCCACCCTCTTGGAAGACAAGACCTTGAGACAGGGCTTTTTCATTTGCTGGCAACAATACAACAAGCAGAGTTTTCCAGCACAAATAAGCTCAGAAGATATGTGCTCTCTAAATACTCTACAAATACAGATGCAAAAACCTTATTCTGCACTGCAGTCTGAGGGACTCCACCCTAGTTGCAATTAAGAAGAGCATTACAATGTATTTTTTTATCAAGGAATTTGTATATCACTTAATACCCCTAAGAAGTTCCCCAAAGCGCTCAAAGTCACATCAAGTTCTTGGCCATCATTTTAAGAGTGTATGATTGCTATGATGTTGGATAAAGGTAGGTATTTTTGAAAGCTAGCAATGTAAATATGACAGCGCAAGTACTCAGTACTTCAGAGAACCTGTTTGCTTCTGATAAGTGGTGGTATGCTACCATTCAATTGAGATAAGCGCAAGTACCCAGTACCAGCAACCAACAGCTCCTTTAAAGCACTACCTATAATGCATGTAATGTGTGACGTTTGTGATGTTTGTAAACATAGCTGCATCTAAACATGAGATGTTGCAAAAAAGTGTGAAAGTTTATGCTTGTCAATACAAACTCTTGCTTTAGTTTAGGAGTGGACAGCATCATACAATTATGTGAATTTCCACTCAGGTTTTTTAATTATCGTCATGTTTTGAACTGGTTGATAATTATTCCTTTTCTGTCAGGAGTCAATGTCAATATCCTAGCCATCTGAACTGAGAAGAAGAAGCTTTCTCCAGTGCAGAACCGTTTGTAGGTGATCATGGTCAAGAGTGGGGGGAGACAATCTACGCTAGTGATATTGTGTTTACGAGGCCAAGGACAAAATCGTAATGTGCTATGTTAATTATAGATGATGACTTAAGGTCTTTACTGTAGGTATGCCTTTGTGGTATTTTTACTACATAGGTATATTTGGATCATCAAACAAGTGTCTGGTCCATATATCAGTGTTATTTGTGTTGCAGTGGGTTAAGACTCACACTGTGCAGATCTTTTGTTCAAACTCAAGTACGGACTGAGGCTTAACATCAACAGATCCACAATACATCATTAATAGTAAGCACATTAGGCCCCACAAGGATGACATGGAGTAACAGATTTACAAACCATAAAGGTTTAATAGTAAGTTAGCAAAGTTACTAACTAAGTTACTAACTCAAGTCATATAAGGTTATCAAATTGATTGACTTTTGCATATTGGTATATAATTCAAATTGATTCAGATAGAGGAAATACAAGGCAAAAGATTAAGGCCCTCATTACGACCCTGGGGGTTGGTGATAAAATGGTGGTAATACCGCCAACTAGCTGGTGGTAAGTAGCGCCAAATTATGACCATGGCGGTGATATCTCCGAAAGACAACCATTGTACCACACCGACCGCCAGGGCGGAAACAACAGTCACCACTGCGGTAGCCGCCAACAGCCAGGCGGAAGACAAAGAACCGCCCACCATATTATGACATGGCAAACCGCCACCCTTTCTGGGGCGGTACCAATGCCATCAAAAGCCTGGCAGAAACAGTGCTCAAAATTCAAAGGACTCACCATTAGAGACACAGGAAAGAACCACGCTGCAAGTCTTTCCGATGATCTTCGACGTCAGCTCCACCATGAACACCAACGCTGGCGAAGACGATGACGGTGAGTACATCGGCCTAGCACACAAGGGAGGGGGAGGAAAATGAGAGTGACACACACGCGCACAACCCTCCACGCACACACACACACGCCAAGATAAGATCAACATCAAAAATAATAAGCTGATGTGGCAATGCAACAGATATGTACAAATGTACAAAAAAGGTTCAATGTCCAGTCCACAGTTTGCAGGGGCCACAGGGCAAAGTCCAAGGCCCCACTCGATCCCTGCACCAATACGGAGAGAACACTGTAGGGGCATCAGTTGGCAAATAGGCAGGCACCTCAGGGGGAGTGGGGGCACCTCAGCCAGATGCAGAAACAAGACCACTGGTTCTGGAGGGGGCAACATGCCCTGTGCTTGGTTCTGGGGAGTGCAAGGCCACTGTCTCTCGAGTGGGTGTCTTGCCCACTGGTTCTGGAGGGGGCAACATGCCCTGTGCTTGGTCCTGTGGAGTGCAAGGCCACAGTTTCTCGAGTGGGTGTCTCGCCCACTGGTTCTGGAGGGGGCAACATGCCCTGTGCTTGGTCCTGAGGAGTGATGGGCCACAGTCTCTTGAGTGGGTATCTTGCCCACTGGTTCTGGTGTTTGCAGGCAGCACAGCAGGCCATGGAGGCTGGATCATATGGCGTCCACCGGTGGTGACGGCTGCACTGTGGTGGTTGTGGAAGGCTCCTGCTCAGCCCATGCACCCTCCGATGGCTGCACTGTGGTGGTTTTGAGAGGCTCCTTGTCAGCCCCCGCACCCTCTGATGGCTGCACTGTGGTGGTGGTGGTGGTTGTGGGAGGCTCTTGCTCAGTCGCTGCACTCACTGATGGCTGCACAACCACAGCTGGCGGTGTGGGCTCTCTGACAGCTGCTGGTGCAGGCTCCTTCCCCTTCTTGCTGGCTGGTGTAGTCTCCTTCCCTTTCTTGCTGGCTGGTGCAGGCTCCTTTCCCTTCAGTATATGTGGCCTGGAATCCTTACAACCACGAGTAGGTGCTGGTGAAACTGGGCCCGTGGACTGATTGGCTGAGGTGCTTGGCTGGGTCCTTGATACCCTGGCCATATGTGCAGGACCGGGGGGGAGGGGAGGGAAGAGGTCAATCTGGGAAAGCAAAAGCTTTTTAGGGACATTGGGGCGGGAAGAGGGAGAAGTAATGGGTGTGGAGGATGAGGGAGTGGTTGTTGGTGGTGTATGTCTGCTGGATTTGGGTGCAGGTGCATGGGTTGTATGCTGTTAAGAGGTGGATGGCTGTTGGGTGTTTGAGTGCTTGCATTTGTGTACTTTAGGAGGGGGGACAGATACGGTGGGAGAGGACACAGGAGACGTGAGCATTAATGTTGCTGAGGTGTCTGCCAGTGAGGTGTGTGTTCTGCTTGTTGTGGTGATGATGCTGGTAATGGGTGGTGATGTAGTGCATGCAGGTGTGAGTGTGGACGTAACTGGGTGGGAGGTGGAGGAGGAGGGGGAGACAGCTGAAATAGTAGATGTTGTTGGTTCTGCAACTGAATAGTGTTTGTGTGAGTGCCTGTGTGATGAAGTGTGGTGCTTGTGTTTGCCTGTGACACTCTTCGGTGTTGTCCTGTGTGCATGCTCGTCTAGCTGTGTGCAGGGGATGGGTAGGGGTTGAGGAAAATGGGACTGGGAAGTGGAAGTTGGATGGGGGACAGTTGAAACAGGGACAAGGGCCACCATCAGAGAGGAGGCCAGAGCCTGGATCGATCTCTATTGGGCTACCAATCCACTGTGAATGCCCTCCAGGAATGCATTAGATTGCTGCATCTGGGCTGCCAGCCCTTGGATGGCATTCACAATGGTTGATTGCCCTACAGAAATGGATCTCCGGAGGTCAATAACCTCCTCACTCAGGGCAGCAGGGCTCACTGGAGCAGGGCCTGAGGTGCCTGGGGCGGAGGAGATGCCCACCCTCCTGGGTGAGCAGGCACAGGCAGCTTGCTGAGGGGCTTCTTGGAGGGTGGTGCTGGTACGGGGGTGGCGGCTGTACCTGTTGCTGGGGTGGTCACAGAGATGTCCGCCACCACCAGGAAGCTTTCATCAGAGGAGTTATCTGAGTCTGTATTGTCCCCTTCAGTCTCCACAGTGGTGCTCCCCTCGCCCTCCATCCCACTGGTGCCCTCAGCATCGGTGGACTCTGCCTCTTGGGTCCTGTGGGATGCAGCTCCCTCCATCATCGGTGCCTCTGCTCTTCCGCCAGATGATGCTAATGCACATAAGAACAGGATGACAAAACAAGAAAGGGGGGGGAGAGGATGCACTGGGTCAATGACTGCACCAACACCACCGTTGGCATACTCAGCACCCTCACACACAGGGGACAGGCCTACGCACTATGCATTGCACTACCAGTGATATTACTAGCCACCAAAGCATGAGGAGGAGCACACACCGCCAACTGCAGCACTCCTGGGACCCAAGCAGCCCTGACCAGTAGTGGATGCTAATAAGCTAGGTAGGCAGTATTTCCCCTTCAGACCCTTAGCCACCATAGGACCTGCTATTTCTGGCCTGGCCTAGGTGCACCCACTGACACAACCACCACCCAGATACCACCCCTCCAGCCATTTCCTTCAATGATGGCCACTGTACTCACCCCCTTGTGGCTGCTGTGATGCCCTCAAGCGCCCATCCAGGTCTAGATAGGCCACCGCCAGTATGCGGGCAATCAGAGGGGTCAGGGTTCGACTGGCACCCCTTCCTCATTGGGAGGCCATCCCCAGCTGGGCCTCCGAGGTCTTCTGTGCCCAGCATCTCAGGTCCTCCCACTGTTTGCGACAGTGGATGCTCTGCCTGCCATAGATCCCCAGGGTCCGCACTTTCTTGGCGATGGCACGCCATATACCCTTCTTTTGATGGGCGCTGACCTGCAGAGGCAATAGAGACAAGAAAACACCTTTAGACAAACAGTCCAGCCTGTAACATGAATGACCCTCCACACCTGTTTCCAATACTATTGGCACACATAGCCCAGCACTTAACGCGTACCCAGCCAAGAGGACATCCCTCCCCCTTACACGATACCTTCACACACACCTCCATACATTTATGCCACATGCATCGTGCCCACGGGATACTCACCTGTTGGTCTGGAGGCCCATACAGCAGTCTGTACTAGGCCGGGGCCCTCATCCACCAGTCTCTCCAATTCCTCTGAAGTGAAGGCTGGGGCCCTTTCCCCGGTCACATGGCCCATGGTAGGTTCCAGACACATGGCACAGCAGCACATGCAGTGTATGTCCTCTCCTATGAAAGGTCAGGAAACAAATGAGGAATCTGATGGAAAATGGCGGTCACGTCCGCAGCGGTGCATACCGTCACAGTCGGCATAGATCACCATTGGCCACTGTACCCCATAGGGCCCAATATTAACCAATGAGGAATTGCACGGCGGTTCACGACCTCCTACCGCCAGGGCGCACAACGTCAGCGGCATTACCTCACTTCCACCTGTCCCTCTACACAGGACAGGCGGACGCCATTTCAGGGGAGGAGGGGCAGGCCTATGGAATAATGCTGCGTCACAGGAGAAATAGGCACATTCTTCACAAATTACACTGTCCCATGACATGTTTACAGATTGCGGACTACTGTTGTGGCTCCGTTCAGTTTGTGACAGTTTCCTCACTCTTTTTTCCCTTATATACCTACCGCTGCAGATAAATAGGAGATGGAGACATACCCCCGTGTACAGACCCCTGGTGGACTTGGCTACACTGGAGGACAGGCACATTATCCTCATCTATAGACTGGACAGGGTCACAATCACAGAGCTGTGTGCCCAATTGGAGCCTGACCTGATCTCATCTATCCGTCATCCAACTGGAATCCTCCCTTTTGCACAAGTGCTATCAGTTCTCCATTTCATGGCAACTGGTTCTTTCCAAGTGATAGTAGGCTTGGCAGCAGTAATGTCACAGCCAATGTTCTCAATAGTGCTGACAAGAGTGTTGTCTGCCCTGATAAAACACATGTGCAGCTACATTGCATTCCCCCAGGTTGAGGACTTCGCCACTATGAAGGCGAGGTTTTATGCAATGGGACATATCCCTAATATAATAGGGGCAATTGATGGAACACATATTACATTTGTCTCCCCTGCCAGAATGAACAGGTGTTCAGGAATCGTAAGAGTTTGCATTCTATGAATGTGCAGATGCTGTGCTTGGTGGACCAGTATACCTCCCACGTCAATGCTAAGTATCCTGGGTCAGGGCATGATGCCTTTGTCCTGAGGAGTAGCAGCATCCTAAATGTAAATGTGGTGGCCCAACTACAGCGGCACAGCGTGTGGATAATAGGTGAGCCCTGGTTCCCACCCAGTATATGTTGGTGTATGCCTATGGTGTGGGCCATATGGGATAGTGTGTGGTTAAATGTTGTCCCATAATATTTGCAGGTTACTCTTGTTACCCAAACTTATCATGGCTGCTGACCCCTGTGAGGAATGCCAGGACAAGGGCAGAAGAACGATACAATGAGGCACATGGGTGAACCAGAAGGATAATTGAAAGGACCTTTGGCCTCCTAAAAGCCAGGTTCCAGTGCCTCCATCTGACAGGTGGATCCCTGTGCTACTCACTCAAGAAGGTCTGCCAGATAGTGGTGGCATGCTGAATGTTGCACAGCTTGGCACTCAGACGCCATGTCCCTTTCCTGCAGGAGGAAGACACTTGAGATGCCCCTGTGGCAGCAGTGGACCCTGAGGAAGTGGACAGCAGAACATCTGTAATCCATCAGTACTTCCAATGAGACACAGGTGAGACAGAGCAACTTTACATTTCAATGACATTGGTTGTATTCTGTGTGGCATTGGCATGATGGTATTTCCCACTTCTGTGCCCACTTACTGTTACCTCTGGCTATTCATTTTGCAGATGTTGGTGATTTGACAAATACTCCTGGTGTGATCACAACAGCCAGCTACAGGTCTTTGATTCTATGCTCATTCTATGTACGGTTGATTTGGAATGGTTGTAGATGTTTCAATCAATACATGCTTGAAATAGATGTACATACTCTAAATCTTTTTTTATCCAAGGGTGTTTATTGTAGTGCTAACATATAGAGAGGGAAGTGCAATGGGATGGGGTGGTAATGGATGAAAGTCCAGGGTATTGTTTCAGTCTGTTTGTAGCACAGGTGCATTGTCCAAGGGGACATAGGAAGGGGAGCAATGGCAGTTCAAGGTGGACAGAGTGACTCAGTGAGACACAAGGGGGACAATCAGGAGAGTCTAATTTCCTAGCGGGGGTCTTGGCAAGTGTCTCTGGCTTCTGTCTGGATCGCAGGGAACGTTAGTGGGGTGGTTCACCTTCTGCAGAGGGAGGGGTGCTGGTGGCCCGTGAGTCCTTTGGTGGGGCCTCCTGCCCACTAGCGGCAGCGGAAGTGGAAGGCTGTTCAGATGACTGGCTAGTGGTAGGGGCCCGCTGGTGTGACACTGCCTCCCTCATAATGTTGGCCATGTCTGCCAGCACCCCTGCTATGGAGATCAAGGTGTTGTTGATGGCCTGCAAGTCCTCCCTGATCCCCTGATACTGTCCCTCCTGCAGCCACCTGTTCTTCTACACATTGTCTAGGATCTGGCCCATTGTGTCCTGAGAATGTTGATAGGCTCCCAGGATCTCGGAGCGTGCTTCCTGGAGAGTCGGTTCCCTGCTCCTGTCCTTCCCCTGGTGCACAGCAGTCCTCTCAGTATCCCTGGTGGCCTGTGCCTCTGTCCCCTGAACGATGTGCTTACTGCCACTGACCCCAGGTCCCTGATTGTCTTGGGGGTGAGGTATGGCCTGGTGTCCTGGTACAGGTGGGCACACTGATGATTGACGTGTCCTGGGGAGAGAGGTTGGGGTACGCTGGGTGGGTGCTGTGATGTTGGTTCCTGATGGGGAAGGCTCTGTGGTGGTCTGTGACTGGGTTTGGGGGACCGGCTGTCCAGTGATCCCTTAGGGGCCAGGTAAATTGTCCAGATCCTGAAGACCAGAGTTACTGCCATCACTGTGGGCCTCTTCAGTTGGGGGACTGGATAGTACTGGCACCTCCTCTCCGGTGACATTGGCTGGGGTACCTGTGGGGATGTAAATGATGTGTTATGGCAAAAGTGTATGACATATTGTACATCCCTGGCTTCCCCTCTGTGGGTTGTGTTGCACCGCCAGCTTTTACTTGTGTATGTTGGTGTATGGTGGGATTGTTAGCTCTCTAGGCTGTGCATGCTTTAGTGATGAGTATCCATGCACGGCTGTGAGGGGTGTCCATGCATTGTTACAACATGCAGGGCTTGGTATTAGGATTAGAGAGATATGATGGTGGAGTGTGTGGGATGTAGTTGAGTGATGGAAGTGAGGGTGAGGGTATGTGATGGCATGTAGGTAGGGGGGAGATAATAGTAGAACGTTGACTTACCAGAGTCCAGTCCTCCTCCGACTCCGGCCAGGCCCTCAGGATGCAGTATTGCCAAGACTTGCTCCTCCCATGCTGTAAGTTGTGGAGGAGGAGGTGGGGGTCCTCCGCCAGTCCTCAGGACAGCGAGCTGGTGTCTTGCTGCAATGGAACGTACCTTCCCCTTTAGGTCGTTCCACCTCTTCCTGATGTTGTCTCTTGTTCTTGGGTACTGTCCCACCGTGTTGACCCTGTCCACGATTCTCAGCCATTGCTCCATCTTCCTGGCTATTGATATCTGCTGCACCTGTGCTCCAAATAGCTGTGGCTCTACCCTTACGATTTCCTCCACCATGACCCTTAACTCCTCCTCAGTGAAACGGGGGTGCCTCTGTGGTGTCATGGGTGTTATGTGACCTGTGTTGGTGAGGGTGTGTTGGGTAATGTTTTAGAGTGTGTGAAGCGGGGTGCGTGAGAGATGTATGGGTGTTTGTGGTGTGTGTGTATAGTTGTGTCAGTGGTCTTGGTGTCGGTCTTGTGCCAATGACTTGTAATCGTAAAGGGTTGTGGGTAATGTGGGTGTGTGTTTTATAGTGGGGTGGGTGTGTGGGTGTGGTGTGTGTATGGGTGTCAGGTGTGTGTTGTTTGAATTGTCCAAAGTTTTGTTGTTTTGTCTGTGGGTGTCCATTGTGAGCGCGGCGGTATGTACCGCCAATGGATTACCGCCATTAAATGTCCGCCGTGATGATTCGTGGGTCATAATGTGGTGGGCGTAGTTCTGTTGGTGTAACGGTGTGGGTTTGATACCTCTAGTTTATCACTGACCTTTGATCTGGAGAATTTGTGTATGTGGCTGTATTCTGTCAGATTGGTGTGTGCGTGTGTGTGTCATAATATGGTGAAAGGATATCTGTCGTTGCGGCAGTAAGTTGGCGGCCGTCAGCATGACGGTAAATGGGATTTACTGCAAGGGTCATAATGAGGGCCTAAGAGTTGCCAAAGAACAAAAACAATTAAATACAGTTCTGCATGATGTGAAGATTCCTTAATATACTAAACTAGAAGGTTGGTGAGTTGAGGGAGAAATTAAGCAGAAAGTGACAGCAAGTATAGCTTGTAAACGGTAGAATCAAATAAAGATTCGGTCAGATTTTGCTCCAAAGTCTTACTCTTTGAGCAGTAGCAGAGAAATATCTAGTCACAAGGGAGTTGTAAGTGGCATCTGAATAACTAGCTTAGCAATGGAAAATTAAATTACATGGTGTTTGGGCAGACTATCAAAAAAATTATATTTTATGAAAATATTGTGTCAAGAAAATCGGGACATGAAAAACATTGTTGACTGAAATATCAAAGGTAAAAATATTGTTATTAGTGTTGTTTTTAATATTGTAAAAAATATTGATGTAGAAAATGTTGTATGTAATATCCTTTGTAAGTGTCATTAATTACACTGTACTTCTTAGTATCTGTTTATACTTTTTTTAGATTAGTGTTGTGCAAGCTTTACTTTTAGTTATGAAACATTTGAAATGTATATATTTAATTGTATTAATAAACATAAATAATTGTTAAATTTGGCGGGATATTGATTTTTTTAGAGGCTAATGGTGGAGAAATTTCTAAAAAATGTATATTTTAAAGTAAAAATATTGTTAATCCTTTTGAAAATATGCAAAATTCTGAATTAGATTGTGAAAAATTTGTTTTTTTTTATATTTAGGAAACTTGTTTTGAATTAAGATATATAATAAAGGTACAAGAAATATTTTAAATGTATGTTAAAAAAGTATTAGCAAATATTTAATAAAAATAATATTTAGAATGTATAAATTAATGATTTATAATTTTATAATTGTATTTTTTAAATTTGTAGAAATGTGTTTTTTGGTGTCATTTTATTTGAAAAATAAATGTAAAATAACATTCATTTAACATGTTTTTATTTATGTTTGCTAATTTTAAAATCATACTTTATTTGTTATTTTATTGTTTATAGTTTTTAAAAACAATAATAAGAATTTAATAAATATTTTAAATATTAATACAATTATTTTTTTTATTTTGATAATTTCGTTTTTATATGTTGTTTTGTAGTTTTTTTAGATAAAACTATATTTGACAATATATTAAAAATGTGTGTGATTGTAGATTATTGATTGTTTTCTTAAATTCTATAACTTCCATTACTCTCTACAACATTTTTTTTATATTGAAGTGGATATTGTAAATGTCACCTCTTTAGCATCCAGAACCTTTTAAAAATATCCTTAGGTTGGAGTGGGATTATTACATGTTACCCTTTTAGTATCCAACACCTTCCTCCAAAAATGGTTAGACTGAAGTGAAAATAGTAAACTTCACCCCGCTAGTGCCCAACACCTCCCCACATTGGTTGTTTAGTGTCCAACAGTTTCCTCAGAGTGGTTTAGACTGGAGTGGGAATAGTAAATGTCTCCCCATTAGTGTCCAACCCCTTCCTCAAATAGATATAGCTTTGAGTGGGAATAGTAAATGTCCCCCCTTTAGTGTCCAACTCTTCCCCAAATTGGTTTAGATTGGAGTGGGAATAGCAAATGTCACCCCTTTATTGTCAACCACCTTCCTCCATTATGGTTGGATTGGAGTGAGAATAGTGAATTGCATCCCTATTTTGTCCAGCACCTCCCCCAAATTGGTTTAGATTGGAGTGGGAATTATACATGTCACCCCTTTAGTGCCCAACACCTTTCCCAAATTGGTTTAGGTTGAAGTGGGGTTAGTAAATGTCACCCTTTTAGTGCCCAACACCTTCCTCCAATATGGTTGGATTGGAATTGGAATAGTAAACGTCACCTCTATAGTGTCTGACACCTTCCCCCTATATGGTTAGATAGGAGGGGGAATAGTTAATGTCATCCTTTTAGTGTCCAATACCTTCCCTAATTGATTTGGATTGGAGTGTGAAAAATAAATGTTTACCCTTTAGTGTCCAATTCCTTCCTAAATTGGTTTATATTGAAGTGGGATTAGTAAATTTCACCCTCATTGGCCCTCATTATGTGGTCGATGGGCCGGCAGTCGGCCCGCCAGCCTCAAGGAGAGGAGACCGACGTCGAGATGGCAGTCTCCACCATCCCTATTACAAGGTTTCCACTGGGCTGACCGATGGAAACCTCTGAAATCTGAGGTTCTCACCGGTCAGTCCAGTGGAAACCGTGAGGTATTTTGCGAGGTCAATGGAGTCGCATAGAGGGTGTCCCCAGCACCCTCAGAATACACACTGTCTGCTGTAGGAGACATTGTGCATTCTGAGGCTGCTGGGCAGGGGGACCCCTACAGTGCCCACAACATGGTTGTGAGCACTACAGGGGCCCCAGCACTGGATTTCTGATACCTTTTTCATGTGGGAGTCCTAGCTATGAAAAGGCATGCCAAAACTCGTGAACTCAGCACTGCCATCGCCAACCAAGATGCCGATTGCTGCTACCCAGTCGAGAAATCTTGTTCCTGGCAGTGGTCCCCGGGCGGTCCAACAACCAGGGTCTTAATTTGGCTGTCGGGCCACCTGGAGTGCAGTGGTCCAACTGCCACTGTGAGTCTGGTGGTCAGAAGACTACCAGCCTGGTAATGAGGCCCATAGGGCCTGATTACAATTTTGGCGGTTGGACCACCAGACCTCCATATTGGCGGCTGCCAAAAACTGCCATGTTGGCAATCATGCATACTGTCGTATTACATGTTACACATAGAGGACCGACAAAAGCCAACAAAAAAAGAACACCGGTAGTACTTTGAAGGGCGGCAAATTGGTGGTCTGACCACCAGCACTGACAGCCCATCAATTATCCACTGGACCTATTGCAAGTACAAAGTAGCAGTGGCGATCAGCCATGGCAGTCCACCAATGGCGGTTCGAACCACAGTGGTTCGGTTTCAACAAAGTAATACACAACACAACATTGGATGGATTTGAAAACAAGACAGCTCACACACATTGCCAAACCCGACATACTGGCATAGCACACTATAAAACACAACCCTTCACACACAACAGTCTTTTGCATCCACAAAGCCAAACACTGTAGCCAGAGCGAATAATCAGAAAATATAAAACTATATATAAAAAGGTACCCCTCCAACTTGCACTAAGCACATATCGCACACCCTCAACACACTCCTATCACATGCATTTGCCCCTCTCTACTGCATTTACTCCCCGTCACCTTTTTAATTTCCACCACCAAAATTTGTTTTTATCATCACCACCAGATCACCCCAGAAAAATCCCTGTTTCACTGAAGATGAGTTAAGATTCATGGTGGATGCAGTCATTAAAGTAGAGCCACATCTCTTTGGAGCCCAGGTCCAGCACACTACTGTCGCCAGGAAATGGAAATGTGGCAAAGGATAGTCAACAGAGTGAATGCTGTAGGCCCAACCCCGTGCACAAGGGACAACATCAGGAAGACGTGGCACGACCTCATTTGGAATGTCCGTTCCATGGCATCCAGGCACCAGCTGCATGTCCAGCACCTCCTCCCTTACAACTCACATCTTGGAAGTAGAAGGTCTTGGCTATCCTACATCCTGAGGGCTTGACAGGAATACCTGGGGAAGTGGAGTCAGGTAAGTCACAATTTTTTCTTTTATCACCCAAATGTATTGTCATGCACGCTTATTGATCAGCCTTTGGCCAAATTCACTGTCAACCCACTTAACAGCCCATTATCCACCTGTCGATAGACTACCTGTCTGGCCTCCACCCTGTGAACTAGAATCACCTGGGGCAACAACATCTTTGTATAGTGTGTGTGGTACACAGAGTGACAGCTCTACAGTTCCCAGCAGTCACTGTTCCACCATTACAAAAACCAGAGCAGTGTATCACACCCCAATTACCTTGTTTGGCAACTCCTCATTGGACTGTGCAGGCCTAAGAGGATGACAACTGTATAGTGTGTGGGTAGGACAGACACTGACAGGAATGCTAAGGCTGGGATGCACTGCTGCTGTCAATCCACTCAGTCAGAACAGTGTCCTCTGCATCAATCAGCCTTCTCCCTCTACTCAGCCTTTGAACTATACTCACCTGAGAGGATGACATCTGTATACTGTGTGGGTAGGGCAAGCACTAACAGGAAAGCTAAGGCCAGGAGGCACTGCTGCTGTTACTCCACTCAGCTACAACAGTGTCCTTTGCTAAAATCTGCAGCTTTTTTCCCTCGACTCAGCCTTTAAACTATACTCACCTGAGAGGATGACAACTGTATAGTGTGTGGGTAGGACAGGAACCAACAGGAATCCTAAGGCCATGAGGCACCGCTACTATCACTCTACTCAGCTATAGTAGTGTCCTCTGCTCACATGATCCTTCTCCCTCTACTCAGCCTTTGAACTGTACTCACCTGAGAAAATGACAACTGTTTACTGTGTGTAGTACTTGGAGTAACATGACTGTATATCCCAGGAGGGCCAGTCCCTGTAACTCCAATAACCAGACCAGTGTCCATATGACATTGTGTATCTGTCTGTGAACTCGCAAATGAAATTTACCCACCAGGGAGGGACCAAGATACAGATTATGGTACACTCTTTGATGTAGCTAAACACCTAGATCCATCTTGAGCAGCTATGCCAAGATTAAAATATTGTGGACAGGAAAGATGGTTCAACATGTGTGCAAAAAACAAATTGAGACATATCAAATGCCTCAAGATGCATCATATGACTGATATTTGCAGCAGACACATTCACAAAGCACTGACCACATGATGAAAACTATCACATATACAACAAGGTTCTGGGTCTGCCTACATAACAGTCAGCTGGGTCTAAAAATGACCTACAGCACATCCTGCCCAGTCACTGGCAATACATGAGTTTTTGGCCATCCTTCCAAGTGCTAATGAACTCAGACATTCTGAAGTTAGTTGACTGAAATGGAATTGGTATGTTACCCAAAGGTCAGGCCAATGCAACTGGTAGCATAGCATATGTACCTGTCACATAAGAGAAATGTGCAAATAGTATGTATACATGGCCTTAGCCAAATGTCACTGTTTACTATTGGAGGTAGATGTCACAATACAACCTTTAACATTGTATTTCCCACATCAACAGGTCTAGCTGCCACACTGAATACGGATCCCACTGAAGAGACTGCCACTACCCCAATGGATAAATTCCTCTGTGAGGACACCACTCCTGGATGTCTGGACATTGAGAACGGTGCTGGCCCATCTGGGCATCCTGGTCAGACAACACCAGTGAGCCTCACCATGACTACATCAACTCCTCCAAGCCCAGTTGCTTCAACATATCAGGCAGCTAGTCACCCCCAAACCTGTGTCCTGAGGACTGTGACAACCATCCTGTGCCCCCTAGTCCAGGATCCTGAATCACAGCAAAATACCACTGACAATGATGGTCCTGGAACCAGTGGTAGGGACAAGCTGTGTCAAGGGTGCAGGCATGTGGGATAAGGGTATGTGGGAAGAATGATGTGGGCCTGTGGCACAAGGCTGCTGGGGATGGTCATGGCCAGGACACCATCAGCTAAGTCTTGGGAGCCTACCAACAATCCCAAGCAGATCCAGTGGGACTTCCAATGTGAGTCTCTGGAAACATGGGAGGCCACCAACACCATCCTGGCCTCCTTAACAGGGGTGTTCAGGGAGATCAGTAGTAACTCCACACCCCTTCCTTTGGCCAAGCAACATCAGCCCCTTCAACATCGGTGGCAGCCAATGGAAGGGAGACCCTGTCAGGGGAAGGACCCACCTCAGACACCCCTGCGTCTGTAGCAACAGACCCCCACTCCCACAAACGGGGACGTCCACCCAAGACTTTGGGAGGTACAGATGACAAGACATCAACCACTGCCCGCAAGTGATTTACTTTTGTGACTGTTCTGAAATCAGTTTCCATTTTCCATGGTAGTAGGACATTGGACTTTGGTCTTCAAATGTTGTGGCATCTACTAATTTGACTTCATCCACCATGACTGACCCCTTCACTTTACTTTTTTGTGAGTCTCACAATTATGTCCTGTACATATGTCAATAAATACACCTATCACAAAAATACTGCCTACTACCATTATTTCAACATTTTGAAAAGTTAAATTGTAAACCCATGTGATGCACATGAGGAAGATATAAGATGGTAATGGAAGGAGGGATATGTGCCAGGTAGTGTCATGCTGAGGAAAGTTAGCAACACAATGACACACATGTCTGATCATACAAAACATTTTACTGCACAGTACAGCTCATAGGCTGTTAACATGTCTGGACTATCATAGCCAAGAATAGCAGAACCATCTTTGAGTCAGGCTACTTATCACAAAGGTACTGTCCCACAGACCACAGAAGAAAGGGCTTTGACAGACCTTGTCCTATAGAACAGGCCAACAGATTAATGTATCCTCTCACTAGTTAGAGCCTTATCACATACCAAATCAAGTCTGCCAACTTAACATATGCCATGGCACAGACAGAGTGCAGTAGACCAGTCCCTGATCAAAGGTAGATCTTATTACAATGAGCAAGCATCTGGTGGCATGACACTAACCTACATCAGTGTTGTGGCACAGGCACTGTCACCTGCAATGAGGAAACACATCCACAGTTACACAAAGTTCATACAGGATCATTGTCAACACAACGTGAAGTGAGAATGCATGGATTGCACTGAATGACATGTTTCAAGGCCACATGATCACACACAAGAGACAATTTGACTACCCAACCACACAAAAAAAGTGTACTGTAGACTTCAGAATTCCATCCACCCACTGTTCGAGCCGCTTTGGCACAGGACTCACACCCTATATCTGTGACCAACATTATCTGGATCAATCCATGTCCACTTCATATGTCAGAACATCAAGAGCTACCTGACAATGTCACAACTCTGAAATGCCCACATGAGGATGGCATGGTGAGGAGTCCTGGATTAAACACAATACAAGGAGTTTAGGCAGGAGAAATTATACATATGACCCATACCTCATATTAAACGCCAGTAGATCCAATCACTTTGCAATGAGACTAACACAAACAAAGCAGATCATCAATGCAGTACCATTTCCATGTCTGACTTAGCAAGAAAACATTGGCTGTATACTGCATAGCATGAGATCCCCTGTCTACTGGAAAAAATACCCTACTCAGCCCATCCTGACCCCTACAGTTCTCAATACAGTCTCAATAATCACATAACATTACAAACTTACACTTAAGTGAAGTAATGATTGATGAGCTCCCCTCCCAAGTATTTACCTTCCTCTTCATCACTGTCATCCTTACTTAGCATTTCAGGATTCTCACCCAGTGGTACTGCTAGCTCCCCCTCATCTGGAATATATGGGATATCTATCCTCAGGGCAATGTTATGGAGCATGCAGCAGGCCACAATGATCTTACTTACTTTTTCAGGTGAGTAGAGGAGGGCTCCACCTGTCTTCTCCAGACACCTAAATCTGGCTTTCAGAAGCCCAAAGGCCTGCTCCACGACACACAGTGTTCTTCCATGGACATCATTGAAGCAGACTCCCCATGGCGTAGTTGGGTTCCTCACCGGTGTCAACAACCATGGACAGTTTGGGTATGCAGAGTACCCTGTAATGGAATGGGACATATGTGCAACTATGAGTCCCTCTCATCTGAATTTGTGCAGCAGACAATGCATACAAATAAACATGACATATGTGACTTCTTCCTGTTACGATATACTTGTTCATTGCCATGCAGCGGAACCAAGGCAAAATGTGTACCATCAATGGCTTCCACAACATGTGGAATGTGTACCAAACCCTAGAAGTCAGCCTTCACTTGGGAGAAATCGTCACATTGAGGAAACCGGATGTAGCTGTCTAGCTGTTTTAACATTGCCAAGAATACATCCTTCAATAAAAGACTGAACATAGGCTGGGACATCCCAGCAGATAGGGCCACTGTATTGTGGAAGGACCCTGTGGCTAGAAAGTGCAACACTGCTATGACTTGTGTATTGGGTAGTATGCTATTTGGTGAAGAATGGCAGGCATCAGATCTGGCTCCAACCAACAACAGAGATCTGCGATTGTTTGCCTATTCAGATGGTAGATTTGGATAATATGGCTTTCTTCCATGGCCTGAAGGTCTGGCAGTGGACTGTACACAGGAGGATGTCTGATCCTTCCCCTCCCTGGCTACCTATGTAGGACAAGTAATGAGTTTAGTTATCACTCAATTTGTCCCTTGCAACATACATTATGCATGTCGATGACAAACCGTGACAAGGCATGTCATAAGTTGAGGACATGATACACAGTACACATCACCACTGTCTATGACACAGATTCAACATGTTTCCCCCTTGCATTGCCACAGATGAACTCATATCATCTATCTGGACTGCAAGAATTTGCACATGAACTTGCCACTTGGACTGTGACTTGAGGTCCCAAGACTAAAATTAGCTTGGGGGGAGTGCTGTGCCACAAAACAAGTTGCCATATGTGCCAAACAATATACAAAAATGGTGTCCAAGTCCAAGGACCCACATAACAGGACAAAACAAGCACTTACCATTGGTATTAACAACATTTTCGGAGTTTTGATGCATTTTTCGTAGCCACATAGCATATTTTACGCCTCTTAAATGGCGACTGCCTGACCTACTCAAATGGACATTAGGAACTACCCACAACTGGCGTCAACTAACTTTGTTGGCAGTGGTGGTCGCAGGCCAATGGGTGTGTCCGCCAGTGGTGATGGCCGCGTACATGGTGGACGTGACCGCCATGTTCAGAAAAATCCCTCACTTGACTCCTGACCCTTCTCCCAGCAATACCTCAATGACCTGAGCGGCTTTGTACTGCCTCTGGGAGCAATAATGCTATGCCCAACAGGTGATAGGGCCCCTGACTTCTCCCCAGAGGAGCTGGAGAAGCTAGTGGAGGAGGTCCTACCCCTGTATGGAATGCTTTATGCTGCACCCGAGGATCAGGTAAATACCTCATGTACACTTTTTTAATGTACTTCACCTATGTTCCCTCCTCACAGGCTAGATTGTGCCCATGTGTGCCAGAATGTAAAGTCAAGGCCATGAAGGTGGATTTGGCTTGACATCAATGGGAGAGTCATTGTGCATGTAACTGTGTTCAGTGCCAGATGTTGAGTCCTTAGGCTCTGGTGTGTGTATCTGTTCTGAGTGTACCCTGTTGTACCTTATGTTGGATGCACAAAACTAGGTGAGGTGACATCACAGCCATCCCCATACATCTCTTGACACATGGATGTTGCCAATGTGAGACCATATGTATTTGCATGATAGCATGAGCTGTGTATGCTTGTTGTATGTGTTAGGTGTGTGTACAAATTGACCTATGTATATGTTGCCACTGAGATTTCAAACCATATCTGGCCTTACTAAACTGTTATTCTGAAGGCATATCCTGACTCACTATACCCTTCAGGTAGCCACATACACATCATATGCCAAATTGCAGTTGGCTACATGATGTACTGTCATGCATGGAAGTGATGGAAATTGAGTTCCATGTAGGTTCTGCATGCTCAGCCTACAGAGAAAAGGGCCTGTCAAATGTATCTCCCAGTATGAGTCCAAGTCTAGGCTGGTGTTGAGTCACTTTTAACTTTGCAATTGTGGCACTGTGCCCAGTCCCTGTATCCCAGTATATCCTGTTATGTGAACCAATCTAGGCTATGTGATAAAATGCAGCTTATTGAGGTTCTTTCCCTGATGAGTATATAAATGGTTCTAGTAGGGAGCCAATGATCTGTGAATAATATGCACTTGGCATAACTGTCAATGTGTGTCTGTGACCCTTGAAAGGTCAGTTACTCCCACAGCCCTGTTGACATCGTCACACAGGTTATAGCTGTACTGTTCAGGCTTATTGCATTAATGATAGTCCCACAGTGCAGCTCGATGAATCCTGGGAAACCATCATATGTGACTCATTTATTGGGTCCCATAGCACAAGATAGACAATGCATCCCTTTGTTTGTTGGATGCCATGTCTGTAAGATGGACTCATATGCTCAGAAACATGTTTTGTGACACAGATACATGATACAGAACGACACCCCATGAGGTGTATGAGTATGCATTTGTCGGTCCACATGTCCACACATGGACAGGTTAGACACCTTCTATAACCACCATGCCAATCCCTTCATTGTTACCAATGTGTAATATTTGAGTTTGTACTCTGACAGTAGCCTCTAGGAACTGTATGCAGGGAATTATTCTCACAGAGTGAGTATGTTAATGCATTCATGCCTAAGGAGTGTACCATTCAGAATCCACAGAAGTTTGATGTGTCCCATAGTTCCTGACAGCCGGCGAAGCACCAAATGCAGAAAGAGGTAGGAGGACCTGAGACGCTGGACCCAGCTGGGGCTGTCCTCCCAACGTGGGAAGGGTACACTTCAGACTATGACCCCCCTAATGGCCGGCATTCTGGTGGTGCCCTACCTGGGGCTGGGTGGGCATTTGAGGGCAGTACAGCAGCCACAGGGGGGAGTAGACAGCAATATCCTGCCTGTCCCATTGTCAAGTGATTGAGTGGGATACTGACTGCTCCCCCTGACGATTAGATTAGTAGATGGGAGATTGTTTGTGTTGACATATCATGTGTATCAAACTGGTGTAACTTGCCTTCTGAACCTGTGATCTGGTACAAACCTTGGGGGAAATCCTCAAACAACTTTCTCTGCAGGGACCACACATGGCTGTGTACAGTGATCTTTCATGTATGTGTTTTTGTTGCAGTGGGTGTAATTTCTGACCCACAGATCACTTCCCCTGAAAGTCACAGACAAAAAGTAAGTGGGTTATGGAGCACTGCCTTCTGCCGTGTGTCTGGGCATATGTGTATATAGACATCTGCCCCCAGAATCAAGTTATCTTTCATGTATGATGTGTGCTGGTGCCTCACTGCAATCTGTGATTTGTGTGCCCAGCATAGATGTGACATGACGTTCATGGTTAATGGTTTGCAGATGTAGCAAACTACTTTCCCTTGGTATGTGGGGAATGTTTATTGAGTAGAATTATGTCCCATGACTGTGCCAATATTCCTTGTGCCTACATGTCAGCATGTGTTCTTTTCTCTTTAGGAAACATCTATTCTTCAATTCCATGCCTGTTCTACCCATGTTGATGGGATGATGTCTGTATTCCCTCATATATATGTGCATGGAAAACTGTTAGTGGAATGGTACATTTACAATACTGGTCCATTTCATGTTGTCCCACAGGCAGGAGTTTGTCAGCATTGTTTATTGTCCGCAAGATACCTTCATGTGTTATTTGGTATGTAGAACTGCAGTAGTGACGAGGGACTTGATAGCTAGGCCCAGATTGTGGAACCACTCTGTGATTATCTCTGCCCTTGATGTGGCATCTTGTGGGAAAGTGCACTGCACTTGTTTAATGATTGAGGACTGTTCCCTGACTGTTGTCATGCATCATGGAGTGACTTGCAGTGATGTTGACATCACATATGTTTGAATTCAGGCCTTCATCCACAGACAGATAGCAGAGGTGGCATGTCTAGGATGGGGATAGTGATGTTGCTTTTCACTGGACAACAGGTTGGGGTCCTTCTATTATTCCTTGCAAGTTATGTGTCTCTCCAACATGCAAGGTACAGAGACACACTCAGATGATGACATTTTAAAGGGGGTCAGACATTAGTGATGACTATCCTGGGGCTGACTGATTCATTGTTGTGTGTATTCTGGAGACATCTGTCCCTGACGTATTGGACCTGACGTCAATGTTGTTCCTTTCAGTGACATGTGAGGCCTATCTGAGGGACATTGATACTACCTTCTTGACTCTATTGAGATAGGTGTCACTTTTTGAGCTGTATGTTGTTGAAATGTATTCACTATGACAAGGGTAGTTCCATGTCAACTACTACAGAATATTTCACTATAGTATCTGAGATAGCTGGAGTTCATTGGCATTATCTCAAATTGTTGGTTCATCTTGTAAGGGCAAAATAGATGTGTGCATAAGCTTATGTGTGAAATATGGAAATATACTTTACAGAGGGATAGTATTGTTGGCTACATGTTAACTGAGGTCTGCTGCATGTGGCACAACTGTGAGGATGGAGAGGTCACCAAGTTGTTGTATGGTTATTGTGGTTGCAAGACTTCAGCCATGCAATTGTAGTTGTCTGGGGTCCTGATTAGCCTGTGGGTAACTTTGGTAAGTCCAGCTGGCATGCAGGCATATATTATGGCTCATGAATGTGTCACTTCGGTGAAAGTTTTTGGTGGAGCCTACTTCACATTATGGTATTGTTTGTTAATCAGGGTTGTGATTGAAGAGTTACCATGTGTATGTTATAATCCTATTTCTCATTCTTTTTGCAGCACAGGTAGGTGAAGGAGACAGGGCACAACTGAGTGGGGAAGCATCTGGCCATGTTCTAGGGTCAAGATTCCCCCGAGACAGAGGGACACAGTGGCCTGGAGGGCAAGGGGAGTGCCACAGGGGAGACAGGACCCACATAATCATCATTGGATTCCTCCTCCAGTGGCCACTCCCTAATGGTGGGGGACCCATCAGGGATCCCCCAGTACCATCCTTGTCTGCCACCCCCATTCTATCACCGCCATCCCTTTTGCTCTCCACCTAGTTGGCCGTGCCCACTCACCCAAGATGGTGGGTGTCTCCTTGCAGCAGGCACTCTGCCCAAACCCCTGTTATCCCTGCTGCCCTCAGTGAGTAGGTTACTGACTTTCTGAGAACGATCTCTGTGGGTCAGACTGCCATTGTGAATGCCATCCAAGGATTGGTAAGTCAGCTACAGCAGACTAATGCATTCCTGGAAGGCATTCATGGTGCAATGTCTGGCCTACAGGGATATTTTCATGCTTTTGCCTCAACAGTCATGGGAGCCAGTCTTCTACCCCCCTTCACTTCTCTCTTCCCAATCCAAATCTCCCTTCTCCTACCTAACCAAAGCACATAAACAGATCCTCATGTATCCACCTTAACAGACAAATGTAGCACACACAAACACCGGCATCACAAGAGACACAGGCACACACAAACAACATCCACCCACAGACACAGCAACATTCACAACTGCCCCGCCACCTTCCTCACCCCCAACATCACACATACTGCATCAAGCCGACCTACAAACACCACCACAAAGTCACTGACACAGCCACCACACCCATCCTACCAACAGACATCACCCCAGCAGCCCCTCAGACATCCACCACAAGTACCACACCTGCAGACACCACAACTACAGACACACCTACATTCACCAAATCAACCATACCTGCAGTCACCACCCCCAACAGAAACCCACTTACCCATCACAGCATCCCCCAGAACGTCCACCCCCAAGACCAAGACTCATAAATGCCCTAACTCACCCATCCAACAGATACGCACCACACACAAGCAAAACTCCCATAAGCACGCAGATAAGACATCCATACCTACTCAGCCTACAACCACTCCCTCAACCTCCAAATCCTGTCCCCGTCTGATGACTGTCCCTGTGTATCCGAAAAATGTTTTCAATTTGCCCTTAACCTTTGCCCTTTCCCTCCCCATCCCCACCCAGCTCCAGTCCGTCCCTTCCACCTCCAAGGCCTCCCCTGCCCCCCCTGCAAGTAGCCCCCAAAGAAGCCCACCTCTCCCAAAAAGAAGCCCACCCCCTCCCAAGAAGAAAACTAACCCTCCTCAGCCCTAACCCCTCTTCCAAATCAGATACCCAACTGCCCTTCCCCCGCCAAAAATCCCTGAGGTGCCTGTCTGCCCACTCGTTGCTCCTGGAAGGTTACATGGCAGTCAGGAGACAAGTCTGGGCACAACAGTGTGCCATTATTGGCAATTTTCATGGACTGGCCAATGGCCTTTGGACAATCATAGTTGTTCCAGTTAATAAACCCAACAGTTGTTTTGTTGTAGGTACACCTTTGTCCTGCAATTTCTTTTCTAGCTTTCTGTTGTCCCTGAGTGACTTTGGTTGTTTGCCTGCAGTTGTGTGTGTTTGAGCCTGCTTGCTGCTCCAGTTGCTGTTGTTAGCAGTATGTGAGTTTGTGTGCAGTGCTGTTGTCCCCCAGGAGAGAGTATATGTTGTGTGTATAGGTATGTGTGTGTAAATGCAATGGTGGTATCATGGCATTGTGCACTGTTTGGAATGGTAAGTATTTCTTATTATGGTGTCCAATGTGAGCATGTATGGTGTTAGACTTGTCCCTCAGATCTGGCTTATGTATACATGAGATGTTTGTCATCTTGAGTTTTGTATGTGCAGTCATGGAGTGTGTTGAATTGTGTGACCTTTGTTTGTGTGGCATTTGCCTGTGCATGTGTGCATTTAGATGTGTGTCCCTTGCATATGGTTCCTGTAGAGGTATCTCCCATGCAGAATGAGTTGTATGTGTTTTGTGGACTTTCCCTTCCCCGTTGTTCAGATGTGCATGACAATTGGTTTTGGTATTGTTTGTCCCAGAGCCCCATGTAGGGCCATTTCCTGTAGAGATGTTGTTTGAGGGTCCTGTTCAAATTGTTTTATGTTCCAGTGCAGTCTCCTTCCCTGTGTGTCTCAAATGGTCCCATCCAAATTGTGTGGGTATAGTTGCTATTTTGTTCTTGGTGTATTGGTGTCTGTGTTTTATACACGCCATTGTGTTTCCAATGTGCTGAGATGTGTGTTACGTGTGTGTGTCCATTGCAGGGCTGTTTGCTGGTGGTACTGTTTGTGTTCCATGCCACATTTATAGATGTGTGTGCTGTTTGTGTGGACAGTCCTGGTCAGTGTGGAATGTGAGTGTGTGAGCTGTATTTGTATATGTGCTGTAGGTGTCTTGTTGTTGCTGTATGTGATAATGTTTTGTATCCTTCATTGTCCCTGTGCCTGAACTGTGTGGCCGTGTGTATTTGTGTATTGTTGCAGTGCAGTGTGAATGTGCTAGCCAAAGTGTGCATATTGTGTTTGTGTACATGTTGATGTATGTCAGTGAGTGTGTGTTGTATGAGAAGTGTGCCAGCTGCCCTTGGCGTACCTCCCCATGATGTGTTTGCCAGCACAACAAGCTGTTTTTAAAGGTTGATTATACAGGTAAGTATGTGTACTTACGGTTGATGGCTTCCACACTGACGAGAAGCAGCAGTGGCATGATATTTGTGAATGGGTCAATGTCAGCCCAGGGCATGTAAAACTGCCTGTAAGTGAGTTTCTCCCTTTATACTGTCCATTTCTTTGGTTGGACTGCCATGGTCACATTGGCGGTGTGCAACCTCGTAATGGGTCTGGTAGAAACACTGTCTTCGCCAGCCCGTTTGTGCTTCCTTGTGACCGTGGAGGTCTGTGCTGCCTGGCGGTGTCGGCGGACCGCTGGCAGTCCTCTGTTTGTAAGACTGGTAAACTTGTAATATGGTGGTCCGCTCTGCCAGACTGTCGGCGGTCAGAGTGTCTCCACCAACATGGCACAGGACTGCCAAACTCAGAATGAGGCCCATAGTGTTTGACAGGTTTTTCTTTTTACAAATGATTTATGTTGGAGTGTGAAGTATTATGAAATCTTTCATTTTATATATATTTGTATGTAGTAGAAATATTTTGTGTAATTTTATTAGTATTCTTCGCTAATAATGCAATAAAAATAGTTGTACATTCGTAAACAATATTAATATTTATTACATTGTTTTGTATAAGAAAGACATGCAACATTTTTTGCATTTTATTTCTGTTTTCAAAGTTTATTGTTTGTATATTTTGCCATTTTTAATGATATAATTTTATCTGAAAAACAAACATTTTATAAAAGTAACTAAATAAAAAATTGTGTTTTATTTGTTATTAATAAAAACAAGTAAATTACTGTGTTGTACATTTTCAACTTTTATTTTCAACAGTTTTAAATTTGTTTAGTCTATGCATTTCCTCCATCATTTTAACATATGTTTTTAATGTATATATTGAATAATTGTATATATTTAATAATTGAGTATGTCTACATTTTTTAAATGTTTAATATTTTTGAACATTTTTTTCATACATTTTTATCCATTTATTCAACGTTACTACAAATTTCTCATTCATTGCAATGGGAAGATAGTTTTTTTTTGTTTCATTTAGTGGCCATATTTTTTACCACTACCTACTATATTGTAATCTATTTGTGTTGTTTTAGTCAGTTTCACCAGAGCCAGGTCACAGTAAAGTTCTGTTGTTCGTTGGAACAGGTAAATCCTTTATTAAGGTTTTCTACGGGTTTTGAGCGAATGGAGGTTATTAGTGGTCAGGTCTAGAAGGTAGATTAGTGTTTTTACTAGTGTGTAGTTTTGCATTTCTGTACACTATTTTAGTAATGTGTTGCTGTTTTAAGTTATGTTTGTTTTATTTTCAGGAAATCATTTTTGATTTATCATAAACCATTGCCTTTTAATCTGATTTCCATTTTTTTCCGTTTTCCTGGAGCGTTTTTAAAAAAAAATGTTTTCCGTTTTTTTCCTGGTTCTACATACTTTGGTTGCTTTGAGGGATTTGTATTGGACTCCTTTCATTTTTGCATTTTTTCAGTCAATATGTGCCCGTTTATGAGGACCTAGGACCGCCAGACTCACGATGGTGGTTGGACTGCTGTGGCTGTAGCGGTCCAACCGCCACATTATGAGGTTGGCGGGCAGACCCGTCAACCTAACGCCACCCCCACCAGGATCTACGATCATGATAGGCTGACTGCAGTTCTAATTGTAATCAGCCAGGGTGGCGCTGAGTTCAGTGCTGCCCTGCTGATTACAACCTTGTTCTCTACCAGCCTTTTCATGGGAGGTTCCACCACCATAAAAAAGGTGGTGGAGAACAAGTTTAGGGGGCCACTGGGGGACCCCTGTACTACTCATGCCCAGGGAATGGGCAGTGCAGTGGCCCCCCTTCCCAGAATTCTTGAAATGCGCACTGTCTGCTGTGCAATGTGCATTTAAAGGGTGATGGTTCACCTTGCGTGAAGCAGCATCGCTGACGGCTCAATTATGAGCAAGGTAATAATGCACTGCACCTTTCCCATTGGGCTGACTGGCAGAAACCTTGGTTACCCCAGGGCAGCCCAGTGGGAAAGTTGTGATGGGGCCGGTGGGGAGACCACCAGCACTGCAGCAGTCTCCTCGTCTGGAGTTTGGCAGAAGGATGTTTCCATCCACCAAACTCCTAGTGACCCCTTGTGTTTCCATTTTTGGTGGATAACTAATTATTTATTAAGTGGATAAAGAGAAAAATCTGCAACCACAGAACAAAATGTTTTCATTTTTTAATTGTCTTTCGGGTGGGAAATGTCAGTTTATAATGATTGTGCAAATAGTATGTGATTGTTTTGTTGCATTGTTTGATTTATTTATTGTAATTAATTTATGTGATATATTTCATATTTTTTTTACTTTCTTTGTTGGTGATAAAAATGTTTTACATTGAATATATATATTTTCATATTATATCAGTCTTTGTTAAATCTGGAATTTTAATTCATTTTTTGACTGATGTAATAAAATATGATATTTATTATTGAAAAAATTCAACAAATTGTGAGAGTTTTTGAGGACTTTGATAATTGACTATTTATTTTATAATACACTTTTGGCTATCATGTCTAACTAGTCTATTCCTTTGTTATTTATGAAGTGTTTTACTTTACTTTGTTGCCTATCGTATATTGTTTGATTTGTTTGGTAAGTTTAGAGCCAATTCACCTAATGGTTTGCTCCAATCTTACTTGTTGATAACTTCACTTTTTTTGTATTGCTTCTATAAATTTGCACAGTGTAGGTTGGGTTCTGACTAATTGGGTTTGGAAAGCATTGTGCCATCCTTCCACTGCATTGTTTGTTTCAGCTTTCTCTGCCAAGGTGCTGTCATCGACATTCCGCCATGGTATTTTGATTTTTTTTTGGCACCTCTGTCCTGAGTGATACAGTCGTCCAACCCTAGTGTCTTCAAAATAGTCCATTAGGGGGCTAAGTTTGTCTTCATTTTGTTGGTAGAAAGGACTCTCTATTAGTAAATTATAGTGGTAGGCTACCTCTGAATGGGACATAGGCTAGGGCTATGATTTGTTTGATTTCAAAGGCAAATTGGCTGTTTGTAGAATACTCTACTTTTAACGCAGAGGTTTGGAGGTGCCTCCATATACTTTGATTGAAATGATAGTAACAGCCGTGTATGGCTACGTGATGGTACATTTTTAGAATGGTTAGAATCATGGCTTGCTCAAAGTCTATGATTATTTTTTGGAGTAGTAATTATTTGCTTTGTGTTTGATATAGTTTAGGAACTCAGAGTGAGTGCTGATTTATTTGAGTTGTCATGTAAAAGGAAAGGTTCCTCATGGTTTGTTATGCCATGTTATGTTATATTGATTTGTATTGTATATTAATCACCCAAGAAGGCGTCCAGACACTTGGGCATGTGTGCAGTTTTGTGGTCCCCATGGTGCTTATGTGAAGAGCCAAGTTTTCAGCTTCTTGCTGAACTGAAGAAGAGAGGAGGAGGCTCTGTTGGGTAGAGGGAGGTTGTTGTATGTCTTGGGTGTGATGTACGGGAATGAACAACCTACAGTTTTGATTTTGTGGGTGCAGAGAATGTGTGAGAGTGAGAGTGAGGCAGAGCATAGGTGTCTGGTGGGTTGGTGAAAGTGTATGTGGCTGTTCAGGTACTCTGGTCCTGTGTTGTGTCCTGTGTTGTGTAGGGTTTTGTATGTTTTCATGAGAAGTTTAAATTGGCTGTGCTTGTGACTGGGGAGGAACTGAAGCTTCCTGAGGTGCTGTGTGATGTGGATGTGAAGTGGAAGGTCATATATGAGTCTTGCAGTGGTGTTCTGGATGGTGTGGAGTCTGTGTAGGAGTTGTTTGGAGGTTCCAACATAGAGAGTGTTTCCATATGTAGCATCCTCCTCAGCTTGGGTACTTGTAAATAATTACATCGCACATGGAGCTTGGCCTTGTATGTCTTTATTGCTCTGCGTGTAACTGCAAACTCAACATTCTAATCAAGAAATCTATTCTCCACACCAAAACACTTACATCACAGTTCTATAGAGTCCACCAGGAAAGAAAAGGGTCTCAATATCACTACCTCATAGAACACTACATCTCCCCGTTGTTAAGTAAGAATAAAAAATTACAGATATACATATTACAGCTCCTCTGTAAATCACTGTGGAGCTCTGAGTAAACACCCAGATAGTGTCCTCTAAAGTTGTGAAGAGAGAAAAGAAGTGTCCATGACTGTTACCAGTGATTTAGGTACAGATGCGGCCAAGGGGCTGTCTACAGTCTCAAAAGAACAAGTCTTATCTATGACATAAGGAACTGGTGAATGATGAGGCAGAACAGGAAGTGCGAAGAATCTCACAATATGTACTTTAAAGGTTGGTGAGCAGTCACAAAGTGTCCTTTGCTAGTTACAACTTCACAGGGTTCAGCATCAAACGAAGCATCAGATTTGCGATTTCTCTGTTGTTGCACCAATACTCGATCTCCTTCATTGGAAAAAATGGTCTTGGCACATCTATACTTGTCGGCATATAATTTAATCTTTTGTTTCCGACACAAGTCTATTCGATGAAGTTCACCATCTGTTGTAGATCTTCTGTCAATCAGTTGGTCATCATGGCTCTCTCGAACATTAGGGTGGCAGGACTTTCACTTGTCATTAAATGAGGAGTAGACCGGTAAGCTCAAAGAGTAGTTTGGAGAGCTGACTTCAGATCAGTATCCTCCAATTTAGCAGGCTGGATAGTCTTTTTGTTTGTTATCATTTGCTTGTGGCCAAAGAGGTGTGCTTTTCTGATGCTTCACATTGAGATGATCAAGAAAGTTTCTGAATTCTTGACTGTTTAAAAGTGGGCCATTGTCTGACTTCAGAATTTAAGAAACACCCCAAATTGCAAAAATGCCATCTAACTTCTCAATGACGTTTTCTTGAGTAATGGATGAGAGATCTTCTACTAGTGGAAAACAGGAATATTCACCAACAGCGCCCATCAGGTGATGTTGACTGTCAAAAGGACCAAAGAAATCAACAGCAATGCTCCCCATACATGTTTTGGTAAACATGTTTACAGTATGTTGAGTGATTTAGGGAGATAAGCAATTCTACAAATGATAGGCCTTCAACTCTCTTTCAACTCTGTTGTCAAGATAAGGAAATCAAACTTGGTCTTGTACAGCTCATTTAGTGGCAGAAAATTCCACAATGTCCTTCATGGGCCACTTTAATTACTTGTTGTTGCAGACTTTCTGGTATGACAACTCTCAAATCTCCTAAGAAAATACCGTATAGTAATGGACAGTTCATCTTTTACATTTTTGTACTTCTGATATTTACTGCCATGTGTGAGAGATCGAGTGTGCTGTTTCCAGGATTGATGTGCAATAATGTCTTTCAGTATCAACATGTTGCTATTGTTACTTGTTTTAGTAATAATTTGTTCCAAAGAAATAGCATCAGGGGTACTGGACTTTACAATGAGGTTAATGTAGGCTTCAGCAGCTTTGGAAGGAATACCATGACACTATACTGGCACTCATGAAAAGTAGTTAGTAGGGTTATGATCTTTCCCTAGTTGGTGCACGATAGTGTAGTCACATTCCTGTAGTTGCAAATCACGACGTTCAATTCTAGGAGGCATTTTGGGCTTTTGATTGCCAAAGATGGTAAGCAATGCTTGATGATCGGTTACAAGAGTGAAAGGTTTTCCATATGAGAATACATGGAAATGTTCACAAGCCCACAACACTGCTAAACATTCTTTCTCAGGTTGTGAATAGGTATGTTCAGTTTGTGACAAATGTCTGCTTGCATATGCCACAATATGGCTTTGGTTATTTGGGTGTCCACTGTGTTGGGCAAGGATCGCACCCAACCCAACTAGGCTTGCATCAACAACAACCTCTATATGAAGCTTTAGATCAAAGTAGGCCATTTCAGTGGCGTTCTCAATAGCATGCTTGTTTTTCTTAAAACTTTGTTCACATTTGTGTGACCAGTAAAATTAAGCATTTCCTTTTGTTAAATCTCTTAATGGAGCATTTACTGTGGCAAAGTCACATATGTATCTGGAACAGTAACTGACAATGCCAAGGAATGAACTTGGGGGGTCATTACAACCTTGGCGGTTGGTGTTAAAGTGGCGGTAATACCGCCAACAGGTCAGCGGTAAAATATTTGCAATTACGACCGTGGCGGAAACCGCCAACAAAGACAACCACTTTAACACTCCGACCGCCACAGCGGTACAAACAAACAGCTTGGCAGTCACCGCCAACAGACTGGCGGGAGACAATGTACCGCCCACACTATTATGACAGGCCAATCCGCCACCTTTTACGGGGTGGATTCACCGTGGATAAAAACATGGCGGAAACAGGAATCCCGAAGGAAAAACGCTCACCTCTACACACCCCATGAGGAACGAGGATGCCATGGATCCGGAACTCTAAATTCTACCTGCAATAGTCTTCCTGCTCCTCTACCAGGAGCACGAACGCTGGCGGCGAAGACCACGGTGAGTACTGCACCTACGACACAGGGGAGTGGGGAGGGAAAAAACAGAGACACACACACGCAACACCCCCAACCCACCCTCACCCACTACAACACACACACTAATGCATATCAATACATCACAGTTACACCCTCCAAACCCCCCGGAAGAATGCAAAGACAATAGAAAATGAGTGTAACCATTGTAATATATTAAAAGCAAGTAGGCAGAAATATATATATATATATACACACCATGTACATAATATATACCAAGCATAGTAGTCCAGGTAGTGCACTAAGAAAGTCCGAGGAACACTGGGACCACACGGTATTGGTGAGGCCCACACAAGATCCCCGACCATGAGGGAGAGAACACTGCAGGGGCATCAGAGAGCAACTAAACAGGCACCTCAGGGGGAGGGAAAGGGGGGCACCTCAGCCGCTTGAGTGCACGACGCCAAATCCACGAGGGGGCCACATGCCCACTGTTCCATCCTGGGGAGTGCTAAGCCACAGTCTCTCAAGTCTCTGCAGTGGGTGGGTTGCCCACTGTTCAATCCTGGGGAGTGCAAAGCCACAGTCTCCCAAGTCTCTACAGTGGGTGGATTACCCACTGTTCAATCCTGGGGAGTGCAAAGCCACAGTCTCTCAAGTCTCTACAGTGGGTGGGTTGCTCACTGTTCAATCCTGGGGAGTGCAAAGCCACAGTCTCTCAAGTCTCTACAGTGGGTGGGTTGCCTACTGTTCATTCCTGGGGAGTGCAAAGCCACAGCCTCTCAAGTCTCTACAGTGGGTGGCTTGCCCACTGTTCAATCCTGGGGAGTGCAAAGCCACAGTCTCTCAAGTCTCTACAGTGGGTGGCTTGCCCACTGTTCAATCCTGGGGAGTGCAAAGCCACAGTCTCACAAGTGGATGACAGTCTCCACTGGTTCTGGAGGGGGCATGGTGCCCAGAGTGCTTCATCCTGCTAAGGACAGAGGTAGTGGATGGATCTCTCCACTGGTTCTGGAGGGGGCATGGTGCCCAGAGTGCTTCATCCTGCTAAGGACAGAGGTAGTGGACGATAGTCTCCACTGGTTCTGGAGGGGGCATGGTGCCTAGAGTGCATCATTCACCCCGTGACGGACTCAGTTGTGTCAGTGCCCCTGCCGCTCATGGGCTAGCGGTGCTTGAGACGGCGGTGCGCTGTTCACTGGTGCTTGAGATGGCGGTGCCCTGTTCAGCGGTGCCCTCTTCAGCGGCGCTTGAGACGGCGGTGCCCTGTTCAGCGGTGCTTGAGATGGCGGTGCCCTGTTCAGCGGTGCTTGAGACGGCGGTGCCCTGTTCAGCGGTGTTTGAGATGGCGGTGCCCTGTTCAGCGGTGCTTCAGATGGCGGTCTCCATTGCAGGGTCTCAGCTGCTGGTGGTCCTTCATGGCCCAGTGGGGCTTTTGCTGGCGGTCCTTCATGGCCCAACGGGGCTTTTGCTGGTGGTCCTTCATGGCCCAGCGGGGCTGGTGCTGGCGGTGGCCTCCTGGGCAGCTGGGATGATGGCAGTCTTCTCCTCCGTGCTGCTCTTCCCAGACTTGCTGGGTTTCTTGTGGCCCTTCCCCACCTTGGAAGGTGTCACAGCTGACTCCACACTCCCACCTGTACCCCTGGGAGTAGCTTTGGTAACTGGAGTCTTCCCCCTCTCCGGCCGGGCACTGGCCAACTTCTGATGCTTCACAGGTGGGGGACTGTCTGTGCTGTGGCTCCGTGCCACACTGGCTGCCCTGGTGGCCGGTGCACTCCAGATTCCGGTGACTAAAGGCACCACTGGTACCGTAGATGTTGTGGCTGAGGTGCTAGTTCGGGACCTATGAGATGGACGGGGTGGGGGAGGTGTGGGAAAGAGGTCAAGGTTGGACAGGAAGAGTTTTTTGGACACACTGGGATGGGTAGCTGGAGGGGGTTTGGGAGTGGAAGAAGAGGTGGTGGTTGTAGGAGGTGTATGTTTGGTGACTTTGGGTGAAGGTGCATGCACTGGAGGCTGTCGTGAGGAGGATGGCTGTTATGGGTGCCTGTGTTTGTGTATCTTGGGAGGGGGCGTCACAGACACACTGGGAGAGGACACAGGGGATGTGTGAATGGTAGTGGGGGTGGTGACTGCACGTGAGCGGGGTGTGGTGGTGGGTGTGCTGGAGAGGGACATAGTGGCTGTAGAGGTAGTGCATGCAGGTGTGAGTGTAGATGAGACTGGGAGGGAGGAGGGAGATGAGGAGGAGGGGGACACAGTGGAGGCAGTGGATGTTGGTGTGTCTGCATGTGTGTGATGCTTGCGTGAGTGCCTGTGGGATGTGTGGTGCTTATGTTTGCCTGAGCTTCCCTTGGGTGTTGAGGTGTGTGCATGTTGGTCTGTAGGTGTGCTTGGGATAGGCTGAGGTACAGGGGATTGGGTCGGGGTGGAGGAAGTTGGAGGGGGGAGGCTAGAGACGGGGACAATGGCTGCTATCAGTGCTGAGGCCAGAGTCTGAAAAGCTCGCTGAAGGGCCGGACCAGAATGAATGCCCTCCAGGAATGCATTGGTTTGTTGCAACTGCCTCTCTACACCCTGGATGGCATTCAAAATGGTAGACTTCCCAACAGTGAGGGACCTGAGGAGGTCAATGGCCTCCTCACTGAGGGCAGCAGGGGTGACTGGGGCAGGGCCTGAGGTGCCTGGGGCGAAGGTGATGCCCACCCTCCTGGGTGAGCGGGCATGGGGCAAAGGCTGAGGGGCTGCTGGGAGGGCGGTGCTGGTGGCGGCTGTACCTGTAGATGCGGGGGGCACAGATGTTGCCGCCACCACAAGGGAGCTCCCATCAGAGGACGAGTCTGTGTCGCTGGTGTCAGCTCCTGTCCCCGCCATTGAGCTCCCTTCGCCCTCAGTCCCACTGGTGAATTCAGACTCCGTAGTGTCGCCCTCCAGGGCCATGTGGGATTGAAGTAAAATGCAATAGAAATGCCAAAAATATTCAGCTGAAAAGCTTATTTATTTCTTCCTTCACCAACCGCCAAGCACAACAACATTCTAGACAGTACAATTGTTGGAGCACTTCAACAATGTCAACGGGATACTCACAGCGCACATTTTTAACACAGTTTACATCATTCACAACTTGTAATACGAAGGATTTCTCCTCATCTTCATCTTTACAATCATACTCAGTCACATTCACCTTCACCATTTTCTTCTCTACAGACTTGCAACACCTAGCAAAGTGTCCTCTCTTGCCACATTTTTTACATAATATATTAATCGCAGGACATTCCTTGCTATTAGCTAAATGCGAAGAAGAGTTGCATCTAAAACATAACAGTTTAGATTTAATTCCCGTGTGTTCTTTTGTTGTGGATTTTGTCTCAACAGATTGGACTGTTCTGGAAACGCCCTTGGATTTTCTCAAATCTTCAATGCAGATTTCTGAATGTTCAATTTGTTTCGCTACTATTATAACTTCTTCCAGAGTGGGATCACCTTTGGACCACAAAGCTTCTCTTATCTTATCGCTTCTGCACTCCAACATAAACTGGTCTCTAATCTGTTCTTCTACTGACTCACTGAACCTACATTGGGCAGCCAAAATTTGCAGATTTCTTACAAAATCCTCCACAGTCTCAATATCACTCTGTTTGCATTTACCAAAGTAATACCTTTGGAGAATAATTGACACTTTTGGTAAATAATGTCTATCCAGCCTAAGAAGAGTCAACTCAAATTCATTCAAGTTGGTGTCACATTCTGCTCCATCAGGGAAACTGATAATAGGTAAATTCTCCAAAATCTCCTGACCTTCTGCGCCCCGACAGTGTTGAAGAATAGAAGTTTTCCTGTCTGCAGACAAATTACTGCCACAAACTCGAATGTACGTAAGGAATACTTTTTTCCATTTATTCCACGGAATGGAAGGTTCTCCAGGTAAAGACAAAAAGAAAGAAGGCGGGGTAATATTTTGCATGTTGCTTCAAAATAAAACAATATTCCAAGATAAAGGCACTGAAGTCCAATTCCAGAAGTTCTTGGTGCAGGGAGTGACAAATTATTCCAATAGTATACCACCTTTTGATGTTCTTGAATGCAGTAAGAACGTACCAGAACACCAAAAAAATATCCAAGAAATTAATAGCATAAAGTAACAGTGTGATAAAACATCACAAAGAAATTGTCCACAATACAAGCTTCATGAAAGAAGCGCAGGGGTAACTACACAAAATACAAAGTTACCTGCTGCATTAGTGCCCAATAATGTCCATGAGTGCAGAAATGTAGAGGAGCAGGTTGCGAATGAAGGCAGAGCAGCATAGAACCTCAGACTCCGTGCAGCGAATCGCACGGGTGGCTGAAATACACTACGCGATAGCCGTAAGCGTTTTACATTAATCCAAACCTCCAGGATCAAGGAGGAAAGGCGTTGCAGGTGAGGTTGCCTAGTAACAGTTGTTCTGTTGCACGCTGAACGTGTACAGTGAAAAATGCGTTGGCATATTAGCCAGACGCTACACGTTCGCACGCCGGTCTGAGTGCATGCCGTATCGAAACAATGTAAAATCCCAAAAATCAAAGTGAAAGAGAAACACGCAGAGACTCAGAGAACGCCGGGGATCCAGCACGCTTCAGATTAAAGAAAGCTGAAGCCTGGATGTTTGGCAGAAAAGAAGATCAAGGCTTAGAAGGAATCGCTCCGTACCTTGAGTATTAAAAACTCTTGAGTGCTGGAGTTCCGTGAGACCCTCAGTTTGTATCCCATCCTCATCGCCAAAAAAATGAAGTAAAATGCAATAAAAATGCCAAAAATATTCAGCTGAAAAGCTTGTTTATTTCTTCAAGTAGGAGGGAAAGAAACTCCAGCCACTCCTGCTCTGATCCTTCACCAACCGCCAAGCACAACAACATTCTAGACAGTACAATTGTTGGAGCAGGGGCAGCTGGAAGATACCATAACACATGAAACAAATAAAATAAAGAACAGAACGTGAAAAGATAAAATGATGTAAAAGATATAATAAATGCTAAATACTACAAACAATAACAATACCAATAACAATACCACACCACCTTCCCCCTTCAACAAAAAGAAATATATACATATATACACTATTTGATTTTGACAATCCTATTGAGATTCCAGACACGTTCATAATCCAATTTAGCTGCACCCTTGAAAATTTTAACAACCTTAAAAATTCTACTAAAATGAGACTGCCCACCACTGTTTTTTCCAGGCAACTTGACTTTGACAAAGTCACCCACAACCACTTGTGTTTCTTTCACAGATTTCCTCACATTATACACCTGCTTTCTTTTGTCCTGACAAGTCAAGTGTTTGTTCTCAACTGAATCTCACCTATTCTCATAGTTGAGTTGTTGCTTATTAGAACTCTTGACCCACGGAGGATCTTCTACTGTGTGGGAAATACGTTTTCTGAACATAACAAAAGGAGGTTGGCCTGTGCTAGTGTGAATCTATATTCTTCAACCTTACTTTTGATCATGGCCTCCCAATCACACCCCAAATGATTTGCCAATTGTATGGTCTCCTTTAACATCCTGTTGAAGCGTTCCACCATGCCATTGGTTTCTGGATGGTATAATGCGAATTTTTTGTGAAGGATACCTCTTTTCCTCAAAAATTCACACATAAGTTTAGACGTGATTTGAACTCCATTATCAGTTAAAATACATCTAGGATTACCCTCTCTGCTAAACACATCTGTAAGAAAATCTACCACTGTCATAGAAGACACTTCAGAGGAGATCATAACCTCTGGCCACCTAGATAACTCATCCATGAGACCCACCACGTATTTAGAATGAGATCTATGATTTAACGGTCCCAAAATGTCAATAGAGACCGATTCCCACAACTCACTGGGAATTTCCTTTAGTATCATAGGTTGTGTTCTAATTTTCAACGACTTATCGGCTACATTGCATTCTACACAATCTCGCACTTTCCTTTCAATTGCCAAATCCATGCCTGGCCACCAATACACCCCCCTCAAACTCTCTTTAGCTTTGCAAATGCCATGATGACCACTGTGAGCAAGGTCCATAATGCGCTCACGTAACCTACATGGAGGAATCAACCTTCCCCCCCTTAGAACCACACCATTCTGAACGGACAATTCATGCCAAATTTTCTTGTAATTCTCTCCCAGGTTCACACGATTATCTAAAGCCCTTCCAGCAGAAAGTAAGTGCCTGATGCGGGATAGATCAACATCATCATCCACTTCATGTTTCCATTCATCCTCTGTAATACACCCATTTGTGACAGAACTGACTTTAACCTCCTCATCCACCCACTAAGAATCATCAATATCACCTTCATTTAACTCTCCTTTCCTTAGTCTAGATAAGCAGTGCGCAGCTTTATTCTCACATCCCGGAACATACTTCACATAAAAATGATAGTCCTGTAAGCCAACTATCCACCTACAAATGCGACCCGAAACATTATCCAACCCCTTTTTTTCAAAGATTTCACATAGAGGCTTGTGATACGTGCATACTTCAAACCTAGTCCCCTACAGAAATTGTTTAAATTTCCTTATGGCCCCAAAAATGGCCAAAGCCTCCTTCTCTATTGTAGAATACTTACACTCCGCGCCCCGTAAACTGCGTGATGCAAAAGCAATAGTATTGATCTTGTTATTATTGAATTGCTTCAAAACACAAGCTAACCCTTTCTCAGAGGCATCTGTGGTAATGGAATAAGGTAGACCAGGCTGGCAACTGTTAAGGGATTGTGCAGAAGATTAACTAAGCTTCAAATAGTCAAATTCTTTTTGACATTCAGAATCCCAAGTAAAGTTAGACCCATTCTTAAGTAAATTCCTAATAGCACAGGTTCTCTTAGCTAAATCAGGAATGAATCTAGTGTAAAATTCTACCATTCCTAAGAAAGTCTGCACATCACTTTTACTTTCAGGAGCTGCTAGATTTATAATGGATTTAACTAGCTCTTCCTTGGGCTTGACCCCATCTCCAGTTATTATGTGGCCAAGATAAGAAATTTCTGTTTTAAAGAATTGACATTTATCTCCTTTCAGTGTAATTCCCTTATCTCTGAAAATGTTAAGTACTCTTCTGACTGATATTTTGTGTTGTTCAAGGGTATTTACAAAAATGAGAACATCATCCTGAAAGAATTTCACACATGTCAAATTCCCAAGCATCTCATTCATCAGTCTTTGGAAAACTGAAGCAGCCAAACACAATCCAAACGGCGTTCTATTAAATTTGAATACACCAACGGGAGTGACAAAAGATGTTAACAATTTGGACTCTTCGCATAGTGGTACCTGGTGATAAGCAGAGCTAAGGTCTAAGGTAGTGAAGAACCTGGCATTACCCAAAGAACTTATCATCTCGGTTATATTTGGTAGGGGAAACCTATCTTCAGCCGCTTCTTTATTTAAATTGCGCAAGTCCACACATAATCTTATATCTCCATTAGCCTTAGTGGCAACCACAATAGGAGCGACCCATTCAGCAGCCTCAACTTTCTCAATGATGTTTTCTGACTCTAATCTTTCAAGTTCTCCTTTCACTTTGTCCCTTAAATTAAAGGGAATGTTCCTAACTTTGCAAACTATTGGTATTGCTCCCTTCTTTAGCACAATGTGGTGTTTATAACATTTGACACAACCAATGTTATTGGAAAAAACTTTGGGAAATTCATTCAAGAGTTCTTAAGCCCAACCACAGACCTTCTGAATTTGTACTTGGGGAACCGCATTAGGGTTCAATACAATATTTAACAATTTCTGATGAGGCCAACCTAATATAGTATCGCCCACCACTGGAAAGTAAACTTTCCCTTCAATCCTGTTCCCCTTAAACGAAATCCTAGCCTCAAAACAACCTTTTAACTCAATAGGTTTCCCACCATAACTGAAAGGTGTGACGTCTGGTGGATGCAGCAATACCCTATTTACAAAATATTTTATATAATCAAATTCCGAGATCAGAGTCATTTTTGCACCCGAATCCATCATCATGGAAACTTTGACTCCATCCACTTCAACAATGTCAATGGGATACTCACAGCGCACATTTTTAACACAGTTTACATCATTCACAACTTGTAATACGAAGGATTTCTCCTCATCTTCATCTTTACAATCATACTCAGTCACATTCACCTTCACCATTTTCTTCTCTACAGACTTGCAACACCTAGCAAAGTGTCCTCTCTTGCCATATTATTTACATATTATATTAATCGCAGGACATTCCTTGCTATTAGCTAAATGCGAAGAAGAGTTGCATCTAAAACATAACAGTTTAGATTTAATTCCCATGTGTTCTTTTGTTGTGGATTTTGTCTCAACAGATTGCACTGTTCTGGAAACGCCCTTGGATTTTCTCAAATCTTCAATGCAGATTTCTGAATGTTCAATTTGTTTCGCTACTATTATAACTTCTTCCAGAGTGGGATCACCTTTGGACCGCTTCTGCACTCCAACATAAACTGGTCTCTAATCTGTTCTTCTACTGACTCACCGAACCTACATTGGGCAGCCAATTTTCGCAGATTTCTTACAAAATCCTCCACAGTCTCAGTATCACTCTGATTGCATTCTCCAAAGTAATACCTTTGGAGAATAATTGACACTTTTGGTAAATAATGTCTATCCAGCCTAAGAAGAGTCAACTCAAATTCATTCAAGTTGGTGTCACATTCTGCTCCATCAGGGAAACTGATAATAGGCAAATTCTCCAAAACCTCCTGACCTTCTGCGCCCCGACAGTGTTGAAGAATAGAAGTTTTCCTGTCTGCAGACAAATTACTGCCACAAACTCGAGTGTACGTAAGGAATACTTTTTTCCATTTATTCCACGGAATGGAAGGTTCTCCAGGTAAAGACAAAAAGAAAGTAGGCGGGGTAATATTTTGCATGTTGCTTCAAAATAAAACAATATTCCAAGATAAAGGCACCTAAGTCCAATTCCAGAAGTTCTTGGTGCAGGGAGTGACAAATTATTCCAATAGTATACCACCTTTTGATGTTCTTGAATGCAGTAAGAACGTACCAGAACACCAAAAAAATATCCAAGAAATATTGAGTACAAAGTCACACTAATAGCATAAAGTAACAGTGTGATAAAACATCACAAAGAAATTGTCCACAATACAAGCTTCATGAAAGAAGCGCAGGGGTAACTACACAAAATACAAAGTTACCTGCTGCATTAGTGCCCAATAATGTCCATGAGTGCAGAAATGTAGAGGAGCGGGTTGCGAATGAAGGCAGAGCAGCATAGAACCTCTGACTCCGTGCAGCGAATCGCACGGGTGGCTGAAATACACTACGTGATAGCCGTAAGCGTTTTACATTAATCCAAACCTCCAGGATCAAGGAGGAAAGGCGTTGCAGGTGAGGTTGCCTAGTAACAGTTGTTCTGTTGCGTGCTGAACGTGTACAGTGAAAAATGCGTTGGCATGGTAGCCAGGCGCTACACGTTCGCGCGCCGGTCTGAGTGCATGCCGTATCGAAACAATGTAAAATCCCAAAAATCAAAGTGAAAGAGAAACACGCCGAGACTCAGAGAACGCCGGGGATCCAGTACGCTTCAGATTAAAGAAAGCTGAAGCCTGGATGTTTGGCAGAAAAGAAGACCAAGGCTTAGAAGGAATCGCTCCGTACCTTGAGTATTAAAAACTCTTGAGTGCTGGAGTTCCGTGAGACCCTCAGTTTGTATCCCATCCTCATCGCCAAAAAAATGAAGTAAAATGCAATAAAAATGCCAAAAATATTCAGCTGAATAGCTTGTTTATTTCTTCAAGTAGGAGGGAAAGAAACTCCAGCCACTCCTGCTCTGATCCTTCACCAACCGCCAAGCACAACAACATTCTAGACAGTATAATTGTTAGAGCAGGGGCAGCTGGAAGATACCATAACACATGAAACAAATAAAATAAAGAACAGAACGTGAAAAGATAAAATGATGTAAGAGATATAATAAATACTACTAACAATAACAATACCAATAACAATACCACAGGGATGCAGCTCCCTCGTGCTCCGGTGCCACTGCTCCTCCGCCTGATGATGCTAATGCACACAAGAACAGGGAGACCACAAGAAGGGGGGGGAGACAGAAGAAAGACATGTTGAGTGCATGCATTACCGCTGCCGTTGGCGGACACAACAGACACAGAAGCCCCCTGCACTACGCCGCGCTCTTGGGCTCCACTGTTCCATTCCTGGGAAATGGCCTACAAGGCTATGGACGACATTTGCACACATAGAGGACACAGGGGCATGACTAGGTGTACTTGGCACTCTACAGAGGTGGGCTGGGGTATCACATGGCCTGCCTTACGGAGGGGCCTTGCCTACGGAACTCACCCTGGCCTAGGGAAACCCACAGCCCACCTCCCCCACCCAGACCCCTCCACTGCGCGCAAAGTCAGCAGAATGAGAGTGTGGCTGCTGTGATTCCCTCAAGCGCCCATCGAACTCCGGGTAGGCCACCGCCAGGATCCTGAACATCAGGGGGGTCATGGTGTGACGGGCACCCCTCCCACGTTGGGAGGCCATCCCCAGCTGAGCCTCTGCTGTCTTCTTGCTCCAGCGGCGAATGTCCTCCCATCTTTTCCGGCAGTGGGTGCCCCGTCTGTGGTAGACCCCCAGGATCCGGACGTCCTTGGCGATGGCACGCCAAATATCTTTTTTTCTGGTGGGCGCTGACCTACATGAAATGTACAGGGGAAAAAGAGAAGTTATTACCAACTGCACGGTCATAGTGATTGGCCCCCATCCCTACCCTTGCCATGTGGCACATGCACTCACCGTTGTTTCATCCACAGAGGCATAGCCCATACAACATTCTCCCTGTGTACTTACCTGTTTGTCTGGAGGACCGTAGAGTAGCGTGTACTGGGGGAGGACCCCATCCACGAGCTTCTCCAACTCCTCCGATGTGAAGGCAGGGGCCCTTTCCCCAGACACTCGAACCATTGTCTCTTCCAGACCGAGGTCACAGCAGCACTTGCAGTGTAGGTCCTCTCCTGTCGAAGATCAACAAGTGATTGAACAGATAGAAAATGGCGGTCACGTCCGCGGCGGTGCGTACCATCACCGCAGGCATACATCGTCATTGGCTCCTGGGACCCATAGGGTCCAATGTTAACCAATGCAGCATTGCGCCGCGGTCTTCGACCGCCTACCGCAACGGTGTACAACGCCAGTGCAGTTACCTCACATCCCATTGTCCCACTTTAGAGGTCAGGCAGCCGCCATTTCAGGGCCCCACCTGGCTTCATTTCCAACTGCGTCACACATACCTAGGCCTAGTCTCAACACACATACAGGCCACCTTTTGTGTATGATTGGTGTTCTGGGTAAACTGTGGGTACGTACCTCTGAGTTGTTTTACTCTGTGCTCGCTGTTGTCCTTCATAGGCACCGTCCGCTGGGACATGTGAGGAGATGGCGGCATCCTCCGGTGTACCGACCGTTGGAGGAGCTGTCGACAATGGAGGAGTGACATTTGATTATCACATACAGGCTTGACCGTGCCACAATCCAGGAACTGTGTACCCAGTTGGAGCCAGACCTGATGTCAGCAATCTGCCATCCCACAGGAATCCCCCCTCAAGTGCAGGTGCTGTCAGTGCTCCATTTCCTTGCAAGTGGGTCTTTTCAAACAACAGTGGCCATAGCATCAGGGATGTCCCAGCCTATGTTTTCCAACGTATTGTCCAGAGTATTGTCTGCCCATCTGAAACACATGCAGAGCTACATCGTTTTCCCCCAGGTGGAGGATTTGCCTACAGTGAAAGGTGATTTCTGTGCCCTGGGACACTTCCCCAACATCATAGGTGCCATTGATGGGACACATGTGGCTTTGGTCCCCCCCCCACAGGAGTGAACAGGTGTACAGAAACCAGAAGAGTTATCATTCTATAAATGTACAGATGGTATGTTTGGCAGACCAGTACATCTCCCATGTGAATGCCAAGTTCCCTGGCTCAGTGCATGACGCCTACATCCTGCGGAATAGCAGCATCCCTTATGTGATGGGTCAACTCCAGAGGCACAGTGTGTGGCTATTAGGTGAGCACCTGGAGGCAAGTCAGTGGGAATGGTTGTCTGGGTCTGGGGATATCCCTCCAGGTTAGTGCGTGTCTAACAGTTATCCCTCACCATTTGCAGGTGACTCTGGTTACCCCAACCTGTCATGGCTACTGACCCCAGTGAGGAATCCCAGGACAAGGGCAGAGGAATGCTACAATGAGGCCCATGGGCGAACTAGGAGGGTGATCGAGCGGACCTTCGGCCTCCTGAAGGCCAGGTTCAGGTGCCTCCATATGACAGATGGATCCCTATTCTACTCACCAAAGAAGGTGTGCCAGATCATCGTGGCCTGCTGTATGCTTCATAACTTGGCTTTGTGACGACAGGTGCCTTTTCTGCAGGAGGATGGTCCAGATGGCGGTGTTGTGGCAGCTGTGGAGCCTGTGGACAGTGAAGATGAGGAAGTAGAGGAAGAAGACATGAACAACAGGGACTCAGTGATCCAGCAATATTTCCAGTGAGACACAGGTAAGAGTACAGACATGCCTACTGCATGTACTTTAACACTACTACCTCTCTACTGTGTGTCGTTTTCACCCAGTGTATGTTCACTGAGTTGTCACTTTCCCTTACGATTTCACAGATGTGGGTCCCACTGTGTGACATCTGCTTAGATTCCTCATGGACTAGAGCTGTGTGACATAGGTATGTTGACATTACAATTGAAAGAGCATTTTGTCACTGTAATACACTATTTCGAAATCACAGACAGATTCCAGATTGTTTTTTGCTTTAAGTGTGTTTATTTAAGTGCTCAATATTGGAGGGGTAGTGAAATGGTGAGGAGTGATGGCGGAGGAATGTCCATGGCAGAGTCCAGTCTGTTAATCTCACAGGTGCATTGCCCAAATGGGCATAGGAAGTGAAGCTGGGGCAGTTAAAGTACGGACAGGGTGACAAAGTGGGACAGTAGGATAACAATCAGGGTGGTCTCATTTCTTGGCGAGGGTCTTGGCATTGTGCTCTGTCTTTGTCCTGGATCTCAGGAACCGTTTGCGGGGTGGTTCTCCCTCTGCAGGGGGTGGGGTGCTGGTGTGGTGGTCCTGTGGCAGGGCGTCCTGTCCACTAGCACCGGTGGAGGTGGTGGGCAGTTCATCGTCCATGCTAGTGTCAGGGGCCCCTTGTAGTGCCACAGTGTCCCTCCTGGTGTTGAGTAGTTCCTTCAGCACCCCTACGATGGTGCCCAGGGTGGAGCTGATGGTTCTTAGTTCCTCCCTGAAACCCATATACTGTTCCTCCTGCAGGCACTGGGTCTCCTGAAACTTGGCCAGTGCCGTTGCCATCGTCTGCTGGGAGTGGTGGTATGCTCCCATGATGGAGGAGAGGGCCTCGTGGAGAGTGGGCTCCCTTGGCCTGTCTGCCCCGTCGCACATCAGCCCTCCCAGTTCCCCTGTGTTCCTGGGCCTCCATCCCCTGGACCGTGTGCCCACTACCACTGCGCCCAGGTCCCTGTTGTTGTTGGGGTGGTGGGTTATCCTGGGTTCCCTGTAGTGGTGGACACACCGCTGATTGACGTGTCCTGGGGACGGAGGTACGGGTCGCTGGGTGGGTGCTGTGCTGGTGTTACCAGAGGGTGGAAGGTCAGTGTTGGGCTCTGCCTGTGCAAGGAGAACCGACTGTCCCGAGGCCCACGATGGTGGTGTTTCCAGAGGGGGGAAGGTCTGTGGTGGCCTGTGACTGGAGAGGGGAACTGACTGTCCCTAGGTCCCCGATGGGCCGGGCTGGTCATCTAGATCCAGTTGGACAGAGCTGCTGTCATCACTGTGAGCCTCTTCTGTTGGTGGTGTGGACATGTGTGGACCCTCCTGTCCGGTCACGTTGGGTAGGGGTCCTGCAGGCGTATAAAAGGGTGGTTTTTACATCTGTGTGTGTCATGGTGTGCAATGGGTGGGTGACCGTGTACCCCAGTGCTTGCATTCCTGT